>NC_054831.1:69603119-69928397 GCF_018345385.1 Vulpes lagopus | reverse complement strand
AAATTGAAATAGTTATCAAATACATCCCAAAACGCAAAAGTCCAGGGCTAGATGGCTTCCCAGGGGAATTCTATCAAACGTTTAAAGAAGAAACAATACCTATTCCACTAAAGCTGTTCTGAAAGATAGAAAGGGATGGAATACTACCAAACTCGTTCTATGAGGCCAGCATCACTTTAATTCTAAAACCAAACAAAGACTTCACCAAAAAGGAGAATTATAGACCAATATCCCTGATGAACACAGATGCAAACATTCTCAACAAGATACTAGCCAATAGGATCCAACACTACATTAAGAAGATGATTCACCATGACCAAGTGGGATTTATCCCTGGGATGCAAGGTTCAACACTCGTAAAACAATCAACATGATAGATCATATCAACAAGAGAAAAAAACAAGAACCATATGATCCTCTCATGAGATACAGAGAAAGCATTTGACAAAATACAGCATCCATTCCTGATCAAAACCCTTCAGAGTGTAGGGACAGAGGGAACATTCCTTAGCATCCTAAAAGCCATCTACGAAAAGCCCACAGCAAATATCATTCTCAATGGGGAAACACTGGGAGCCTTTCCCCTAAGATCAGGAACATGACACGGATCTTCTGCACAGCAAAAGAAACCGTCAACAAAACTAAAAGACAACCTATAGAATAGGAGATGAGGATGTCCACCCTCACCACTGCTATTCAACAGGGTACTAGACATCCTAGCCTCAGCAATCAGGCAACAAAAAGAAAAGGCATTCAAATTGGCGAAGAAGAAGCCAAACTCTCCCTCTCAGCAGATGACATGATACTGTACATAGAAAATCCAAAAGACTCCACCCAAGATTGCTAGAACTCATACAGCAATTTGGCAGCATGGCAGGATATAAAATCAATGCCCAGAAATCAGTGGCATTTTCATACACTAACAATGAGACTGAAGAAAGAGAAATGAAGGAGTCAATCCCATTAACAATTGCACCCAAAAGCATAAGATACCTAGGAATAAACCTAACCAAAGAGGTAAAGGATCTATCTAAAAACTACAGAACACTTCTGAAAGAAATTGAGGAAGACACAAAGAGATGGAAAAATATTCCATGTTCATGGATTGGAAGAATTAATATTGTGAAAATGTGAATGCTACCGAGGGCAATTTACACATTTAATGCAATTCCTATCAAAATACCATGGACTTTCTTCAGAGAGTTGGAACAAATCATTTTAAGATTTGTGTGGATTCAGAAAAGACCCCAAATAACCAGGGGAATATTGAAAAAGAAAATCAGACCCAGGGGCATCACAATGCCGGATTTCAAGTTGTACTATAAAGCTGTGATCATCAAGACTGTGTGGTACTGGCACAAAAACAGATAGAGATAATGGAACAGAATAGAGAACCCAGAAATGGGCTCTCAACTCTATGGTCAACTAATATTCAACAAAGTAAGAAGGACTATCCACTGGAAAAATGACAGTCTCTTCAATAAATCATGCTGGGAAAATTGGACATCCACATGCAGAAGAATGAAACTAGACCACTCTCTTGCGCCATACACAAAGTTAAACTCAAAATGGATGAAAAATCAAAATGTGAGACAAGAATCCATCCAAATCCTAGAGGAGAACACAGGCAACACCCTTTTTGAACTTGGCCACAGCAATTTCTTGCAAGATACATCTAGGAAGGCAAGGGAAACCAAAGCAAAAATGAATTATTGAGACTTAATCAAGATAAAAAGCTTCTGCACAGCAAAAGAAACCATCAACAAAACTAAAAGACAATCTATAGAATGGGAGAAGATATTTGCAAATGACATATCAGGTAAAGGGCTAGTATCCAAGATCTATAAAGAACTTATTAAACTCAACAGTAAAGAAACAAACAATCCAATCATGAAATGGGCCAAAGACATGAATAGAAATTTCACCAAGGAAGACACACATGGCCAACAGGCACATGAGAAATTGCTCCACATCACTTGCCATCAGGGAAATACAAATCAAAACCACAATGAGATACCACCTCACACCAGTGAGAATGGGGAAAATTAACAAGACAGGAAACCACAAATGTTGGAGACGATGGGGAGAAAGGGGGACCCTCTTGCACTATTGGTGGGAATGTGAACTGGTGCAGCCACTCTGGAAAACTGTGTGGAGGTTCCTCAAAGAGTTAAAAATAGAACTTCGCTATGACCCAGCAATGGCACTGCTGGGATTTACCCCAACGATACAGATGCAGTAAAAAACTGAGAGACCTGCACCCCGATGTTTATAGCAGCAATGTCCACAATAGCCAAACTGTGGAAGGAGCCTCAGTGTCCATTAACAGAAAAATGGATAAAGAAGATGTGGTCTGTGTATACAATGTAATATTACTCAGCCATCAGAAAGGACGAATACCCACCATTTGCTTCAACGTGGATGGAACTGGAGGGTATTATGCTGAGTGAAGTAAGTCAATCGGAGAAGGACAGATATCATATGGTCTCATTCATTTGGGGAACATAAATAATAATGAAAGGGCGGATAAAGGGGAAAGGAGAGAAAACGAGTGGGAAATATCAGAGAGGGTGACAGAACATGGAGACACTTAACTCTGGGAGATGAACAAGGGGTGGTGGAAAGGGAGGTGGGCAGGGGGTTGGGGTCACTGTGTGATGGGCACTGAGAGGGGCACTTGATGGGGTGAGCACTGGGTGTTATGGTATATATGTTGGCAAATTGAACTCCAATAAAAATATATACAAAAAAAAGATTTTAGCATTCACACAATGGAATACTATTCAGGAATGAAAATGAATGGCCACTGAATACATGCCACCATATACTAATGCATCTTAAAAACATCATACAGGTGAAAGAAGCAAAGGAGTTCATATTGTATATTCCACTTATATGAAGTTATAGAATGGGCCAATCTGTGGTGGTCAGAATAAGAAAGGTGGTTGCTTACAGGTGGAGAATTGAGGAAACGGACATGAGAGCTTTCTAAGATGATGAAAATATTCTTTATCTTGAAAGTAGGGTGGGTTATACAAGCTCATATATTTGTACACCTAAGTTTCATATATTTCATGATACGTAATTACCCTTTAATGATGACAGGGATGAAAAACTACAAGGAGAGATATTTTTACCCAATGAGATTGATAAATATCTACAAATTTGATAATACATCCTTCAGTCAATGCCGTGAGTAACAGATACTCTCACAAGGTGGTACTGAGAATATAAATACTAATTGATATTTGTTATGGTGGGGAATTTGGAAATATCTGGAAAGCATTCACACGTACTTACCCTTTGATACAACATCTCTACCTCTTAGATTCTAGTCCAAAGGTATATTTTCAAAATACAAAATAACTGATGGATGAGTTTATTCATTGTATATTATTTTTGATAGTAAAAATTAGAAATAGCTTAAAACTACACTCAGAAACTTTTGCAAATCACAATAGATTTACACAGATTATACTATGAAAATTCCTCTTAGCCTATCCTCAAAATGAGTAAGGAGCCATTAACCTGAATAATACAACAAAGGGAAAGGAAACAACCAAACTTTGGGATGGGTGGGTAAAGATTAATGGATGCTTATACTAAGCTGGCACTCTATGTTCAAACGTAATAAAAACTTCTTTCAAAAAGCTGTAGAATGTTTTCAGACCACATTCAAGAAAATGTATAAGTTTAAACTTTTCATTATTAAACATAAACGAAGAGACCAATTCTAAATCTAAAGAAGACAATAGCTGCCATTAATTTGTAAGAAAATACATAATAAAGGTAATATAGCACAATTATAGGAAAAAGTCATTTCAATAAGTAAATGTAAGAGCAACATCTTAAAAAAATTAGATACATCTATTGCAAATCTAAAAGAGAGAAAATGGAAATAGACCAGGAGAACAATGACAGAGGGAATTAGAATCATAAGAGAATAATAATCATGAGCATGATTTTTGATACATTTGAAAATCTTGACAAATACTTGGTTTTCAAGGAAAAAAAAGTGACTAAAATATTAATCAAGAAACTGAAAATGAATAAATTTTAAAATTCGTCAAAAGATGTCCTCTAAAACAGTCTTTTCAGTTAGTGTGATGAACGATTTCTTTCTAATTAAAGATGTAGTTTTAAGGAACAGAATACAATGAATTCGATGGAATTGGTCATACCCTAACCTAGCACAGAAAAGAAACTAATCTATGAATGTGCTTGTTAAATCCTAAATAACACAAAAAGCTGAAATCAAACATTAATGTATATTAAAGAATAATCCAGCGTGATCAAATAGGGTTTATCCCAGAATTGCAAGTGTAACTTTTTTCTTTTTTCTCCATTTTCTCCCCTGTTCCTCAAAATATGCCTGCAGAATATATTGGTGAGAGAAGTATTAGAATTTTTTTTTTTTTTAAATCACTCTATAAGCAGGTGAATTCTGATAAAGAGGACAGCCATTGTAATGGATTGGGATCAGAGATCTTCCAAGCAGCTCAGCCTAGGGGCACACTCTGAACATAGAAGCAAAGTGGGCATGGAGAGATCAATAGGCAATAAAACAGGTCTAGTCATAATATCCCTAAAAACTGTTCAAACTCAGCTATCTCCAGTTATGGATACATAATCATAGGGTCCACGGAATAAGAGACTCACTATGTAAAGAGTTATTCACTATGTAGCAAAATTTCTTGAAGATATTTTGATCAGAGGCCTAACTTGAATTACTTGTCTAGTCACATTCCTTTAGCCTATTCCTCGACCTGGTTCAGTTTACCAATACATTGCTCCTTGAAGAGCAAGAAGCTTACAACACTTGATTAAAGACTCTGTTATGTGGTCTAAGAATATATTATGAAAACCCCACCTCACCTTTTTTAAAGGAATGCGGAGTTACTAAACGTCATATGAGTGCCAGGGAACAAGAAATAACCCAACATTGCCACTGGGGGTAGGGGGTAGGGAGGGAGGAGTAGATGCTTCCACTAAAGTAGCCAACACTATTTTTTTTATTCATAAATGTATGGCAGTCAAGTCCAAAACTGTGAACTACCAGAATAGGACTAGCATTTCTGGTAATAAATGGAATTTTGACTAAGACTATTTTTAGGAGGCCTAATGTACTGCAAGTTATATAATGAATACTAATCAAGTTCTTGCATAAATAGATGTCCTGAACAATGGACAGAATCCCTGTGCTGCCTGCTTGATTCATGGAATAAGGGCTATTGTGGTAGAAAGGACAGTGGATCTATCCTTACCAGTCTCATACTTTTACCTCTAAATCGGATTTAGTGTATTTCATCAGGCGAGCTAAGGACCTAGAAAATGGGTATATTTTTTAAAAAATGCTATTTGTAAAGATGCTGTAGAAGTTTTAAGAATGTGGTTAATTAAAATTCCACAAAGAGCTCTTCTTGTCTGGGCTGATAATATTGTTAGCCATTTCCTGCCCTGGAGGGATTTACTGATTCTAAGGGCAGGTGAGAATCTACTTGACCTAGGAAAAGACACCCTGATGGGAAAAAGAGAAACCAGCAGAGTTTTGACAGATGTGGTGGATTGGAAGCTGGAAGACTCCCAAACAAGTGACAATTGTCACCATGCGATTTTAGCTAAATTCTGGGATTGTGCAAGACACAGAGGCGCAGCCAAGAAATCTTATATAGATAGAGTAAAATCTCCTGCAATGCACAAGAAACAAGTCTTGCTACAGTGGGAAGTCCGACACAAATATGCAGTGTTTCTCAAGATATTTGCCAGATCTTAAACTGGGTGGGATAGAAACTGAAGCACTAAACTCACAATCTCCAAAGAATAGAACTTATTCTTATGTAAATTTTAGGGCTAAAGAGCTGAGACTAACCACAATTCAATTAAAAGCCAAGGAGGCTAAACCTGGGGAACAAGAATGAGCCACAGTTGAACACAATTTTACTAAATATCACAAGAAGACAGGACAAGTGAATCTGAAGATAATTTAGTTGCAAATGTCCAAAACACAAAAGAAACAAAAAGTAAAGTAATAGAAAATAGCCAAAACACCAAGAAAAAAAATTTAACTAAACAGAAATCAACAAACATGTAAATGAATTTTCAGAAGCAATACCAAAAGAGATAATTTTTTTTAAACTCCACTACTGATTAAAGATATCAACTCAAAAATTCAAGAGGCTAAGGAAATCAAAAGAAGAATCAATAAAGAGAAAACAAAACCATGGTCAAACTAATAAAAAACAAGACCAACGGGAAAGTCTGAAACAGCCAGAGAACAAAAGACGCATCTTCACAGAAGTAGCACTAAGATATTTATTTCACTGCTTTCACAACAGAACTATGGAAGTCAGAAGACAATATAATAATATCTTTAAAGTAGCGGGGAAAAAAGTGCTGACCTAGAATTCTGTACCCACTGAAATATGCTCCCAAATCGCAACGGAAGCAAAGATGTGTTCCAAGACAATCGAGAGTGGAGAAACTATTTTTAGCAGACTCTCACTATAAGAAATACTTTAAGAAATTCTTGAAGTTAAAATAGTCCGAAA
This sequence comes from Vulpes lagopus, assembly GCF_018345385.1. Classification (NCBI taxonomy): domain Eukaryota; kingdom Metazoa; phylum Chordata; class Mammalia; order Carnivora; family Canidae; genus Vulpes; species Vulpes lagopus. The sequence continues at coordinate 69,921,849 of NC_054831.1, read as the reverse complement.
TGGTAGCACAAACTGCAGAATCTAATGAGGTAGCACAGTGTTTGGTTCTCCTTTTTCATGTAAAACATTGGCTGGTTCAAAAGCAATAGCTCAGGGGCTGAAAAGCTTAGAAGGAAGTTGTGGGAGGATTGTATATCAATGGCTATAAGGAGTCAGGGTCAAGGTCAAAGCGTCAGGTGGTCAACTGGGGTCTTGAAAGGTGTATACCTAAGTATATAGATGAACTTGAAATAGATTTACCCCTAGAAAGACTGAAAACTAACTGTAGTAATCAAGGACTCCCTATTTGCTGTAGTGATGTGCTTATATCCTAAATGCCTGCTAGAAACAAAACTAAGTCCTCTCTCTCTGAAGAAAGATATCATTATCCAAAGCCTCAAATTATCTCTTCAAAGTTTCATTAATAATGAAATTCCCTAGAATTCAGTAAAAGACAAATAGGCAAAGATGATGAAAAATGATGAACTGGGGAAAAAACAGCAAATTGTAATAGATTCAGAAGCCCAAATATTGGAGTAATCAAGCACAGTTTTTAAAACAGCCATGAATTTCATCAGGATTAAAAACTATATATAAAAAAAAAAAAGAATCTGATGACAACCCCAAAACAGAACAATGTAACAAATTATGAGCTAAATCGGTGAGTTTTACAGCAGATTAGACATAGCTGACACATATTTTGTGAATTGTATTACAGATATGAAGAAAACATTCCAACTGAAGGGGAGACAAAAGAACAAAAATACAAGAAAGAACATAGGAGACGTATGGTATATGTTTAAAATTTCTTAAATGACATGAAATCGGTGTCCTAGGAAGCAGGAGAGAGGGAAGAAGACAGAATCAAGAAGAGATGATGGCCAGGCAGCCCCAGTGGCCCAGTAGTTTAGTGCCACCTTCAGCCCAGGGCCTGATCCTGGAGACCTGGGATCGAGTCCCACATCAGGCTCCCTGCGTGGAGCCTGCTTCTCCCTCTGCCTGTGTCTCTGCCTCTCTCTCTCTCTCTCTCTCTGTATCTCTCATGAATAAATAAATAAAATCTTAAAAAAAAAAAAAAAGAAGAAGAGATGATGGCCTAGAATCCTATGAAGCTGACAAAAGATACTTACAGGTTCAAGGACCACTACAAACCACAAGTAGTATCAAAAAGAAAAAACATCATCTGGGCTTATCATATAAAAGTGTTGAAAACAAAAGAAAGAAATTTAAAAATTGTCAGGAGGAAAATAAGCAGGATCTCTGAAGGGTTAACAGTGAGACCATTATCTTCTCAATAGAAGCAATTGAAGACTCTATTAGTCTGCTAGAGCGGCCAAAACAAAGTACCACAGACTGGGTGGCTTACCCAGAAATTTATTTTCTCACAGTTGAAGGATAGAAATACAAGATTAATATGTTAGTGGGTAGGTTCCTTCTGAAGCTTCTCTTTAAGCTTGCAGATGGCTGTCTTCTCTGTGTTTTCCAATGTTCTTCCCTCATTTTATGTGTCCAGATTTACTCCTCTTTCAAGGGCACCAGTCATAGAGGATTAGGGCCCAACCCACGACCTCATTTTTAATTTAATTAAATAAATAAAATATTTTTAAAAATTAATGTATTTGAGAGAGAGAGAGAGAGAGAGAGAATGCTCAGGGGGAGTAGCAGGGGGAGAGGGACAAAGGAGACTCCATGCTGAGCCAGGAATTCCCCTCTGGAATTATAATTACAATCCCCCCCACCCCCCATCATTCAAAATGAAAGTAAAATTAAGAACATTCCAGAGAAAAATTGAAAAACTTAACAAGTAGCAGACTATGATAAAGAAAATTCTAAAGGAGATCCTCAGGCAACAGCATCTATTCTTAAGGGACAGAGAAGCAGGGAGAAATGAAGAGTAAAAGAAAGGATAAAAAAAAGAAAGGATAAATCAAATCAAATAAATAAATATTGACTGTGAAAGAATAATCTTGGCTTCCAGCATTCAAAATGTACATAGAATTAAAACATGTATTAACAACAGCACAAAACAAAGCATAGTGAATAGAATTCAAATATTCTAAGGTCCTTCAATTACAAAAGAAGTCATAAAGTATAAATTCACATTATAACTTAATTAGGTAAAGTGTTGTCATATTTAAAGTTATCATTAAATCAGTAAATTGGGAGAGAGTAACAGAGATGGCAGTTAAGATATATGCATGTTTATATGTATAAAAAATATATATGAAAGGACTTTGTATATTCAAATAAACAATTTAAAAATGAAATTTTCAAAGGTCCCATTCATAATAGCATCAAACATCATCAAATTTCTAGATGAATAAAGTAAAAGATATTCTAGACCTCTCCATAGAAAACCTCAAATATTACTGAGAGAAATTAAAGATCTGAATAAATCAGAGGATATATAGTATTCCGAAATCAGATTATAAAAGCATCCTTTTCCCCAACCTGATCTGTAGATTCAGTGTAATTCTAATCAAGATCCTGGTCAGTTTTGTGCTGTGAAAATTGACAAGAAAATTCTGAAATGTGTACAGAAAAGCAAAGAGCCAATAATAGTTGAGACCTTTTTGAATACACAGAATAAAATTGAGGGGCAATACTCTATCGGAGAACAAGAATTATTATAAAAACACAGTAATGAATATAGTTTAGAATTACTGAAAAGATAGGCATATAATCAAAACACAAAACAGCGTCCAGAAATAAATCCACATATACCACCTACACCTCTACAGTCACCTGACTTACAGCAAGGTTACACCATAATGCAATGGGTAAGGAATGATCATTCTAATGAGTCGTGCAAGAGCATTAGGTTATTTATATGGAAGAAAATGAACTTTGATCTTTACCTTGTACCATTACAAAAATCAAGTCCAAAGAGCTTATAAATCTTAAAAGCAGAAGATAAAATAATAAAGCTTCTGAAAAATACCATAGGAAGCCATCTTCCTGATTTGGGAGTAGGGAAAAATTTCTTATATATACACATCCTATTCAAAAGGAAAAATTTTTAAAAAATAAAAAAATAAAAAAAACAAAAGGAAAAATCTATAATTGAATGAAATAAATTGTTTTTCTTCATCAAAAGACATTATTAAAGGGGTAAAAGGGCAAGTCATAGAGTATTAAAAGATATTTATAAGATGAACACCTGACAAATGATTCATTTTCAAAATTTATTTTTAAAAAACCCTCCTTCACTAATAGAAAGTTAATCTAAAAGGAAATTAATAAAAGACATAGCTGCTACTTCCCAATAGTGGATATCCAAGTAACCATAAGTAAATGAACAGGTGCTCAACCTTATGAGACAATGGAGAAATGTAAAAACCAGAAACTTAATCTATGGTATTACCAAATGACATAGTGAATCACTTCTGTAAAGGGGCAGGGCATATGATTATGAGGGGGAATGTGGAAGGCATTTGGGATACTGAAAAGCTTCTCTGTATTATCTGTGTAGTAGCTATTTGTGCTCACTTTGTGGGCTCAACACTTTGTGGGTTCAACACTTTGTGGGCTCAACACTTGTGATTTGTGCACTTTTGTATTATATTCCTAGAATAAGTTTTTTTTCAAACTGTGAAAATGAATGAACTAGAGGTACATTCAGTAACATGAATAAATCTTAGTAATGGAATGAGGTAACAAAAGCAAGTCTCAGAGGACACTATATAGTATGATATTCTTTCTAAACATTCAAAAATGAGAAAAACTGCATTATTTAGGCTTATACGTATGTGAGTAAAAGCAACCTAATACTAAGTAAGGAAATGAAATGGTACAAAAAAAAAAATCAGAAAAAAATAGCCATCTTTGAGTGATAATTAGACAATGGGATAGGGGATTTCATATAGTTTAGAAGTTATTTTTTCTTAAAGATTTATTTATTTTGCAGGCAGAGGGAGAAAGAACCTTAAGCACACTCCCCACTGAATGCAGAGCCCAACCCGGGATGGATCTCACCACTCTGAGATCACTACCTGAGCTCAAGAGTCCAAAGCTCAAAACACAACACCAGCCAAGTGCTCCTAAATTTAAGTTATTAATAACATTTTAGATGCTGAAATGTGTGCTGGGTATATGGATGTTTGTTATTAAAATGGATAAATAAAAATAGGTCAGAAATGGGTGCAATGACTAGAAATGATGGGGTCATGAAATAAGGACTATGAATAAATTATATGCATTTGTGAGCCAAACACTAAAAACATTAAAAACCAAATACGGCTCAACTAATTCTGAAGCCAGTCACTTGGAGAGCAAGGTAGCCATGATCATCAATGAGAAAACTATCTTGCTGAAGTGCATTTAATAATATGGAAAAGAGAAAATGCATATGACCAAGGTATATCTCAGGAATTCGACAGCATATCTATTAAAGAGAAAAATTATATAATCATTAATTTCAAATTAGAAAAAAAATTGGTAAAATTCAATACCTATTCATTATTTTTTTAAAAAGATTTTATCTATTTATTCATTGAGACAGAGAGAGAGAGAGAGAGAGAGAGAGAGAGAGAGAGGCAGAGACACAGGCAGAGGGAGAAGCAGGCTCCACACACTGGCTGGCTGTGGGACTTGAACCTAGGTCTCCAGGATCACACCCCAGGCTCCAGGTAGCACCAAACCACTGCGCCACCAGGGCTGCCCCCTATTCATTATTTTTAAAGTTACTTACAAATAGTAAATAGAGAAGATTTTCTTAGGACTGGAAAGAAAGGATGAAATCTTTCTTTACTTTCCAACAATATGATTGTCTCAAAGATAATCTTCATACAAATTATTAAAACTTCTAGGAAGATGATTCAAGAGTTGAATATAAGATCAGTATTCAGAAATTTTATGAGGAACAGTCAGAAAATGCAAATTAAAAAAAAAACTATGACACTTTCAATTGCAGCAAAAAATAAATTAGGAATATATCTAGCAAGAGATACCCAATACCTTTTTTAAGAAATTAGAAGACTTTATTAATGGACTATAATAATTTTTATTACTGCATAACATTACCACAAATTCAGCAGCTTAAAACATCAGTCATTTATTATCTCACAGATCTGTAGGTAAAATATAAAGGCAGGCTAAGTTAAGTTTTCTGCTTAGGGGCTCACGTGACCAAAGTCAAGGTATCAGTCAAGTTTGGCTTTTATTTAGAGCTCCTAGGAAAGAAACTACTTCCAAGCTTATTTGGGGTTTATGGTAGAAATGAGTTCCTTGTATCCAAGGGCCAAGTTCCCCATTTTCTTACTGGCTGTTGTTTGTAGGGATGGCGCTAGCAACTAGAGTCTGCCTTTAGGTCCTTGCTCTGTGACTCCCTCCATCTCAATAATGAATTTCCCTTACATTGAATCCCGGTCAAGCCCTGAATTTCTGCCTTCCTTTTCTGCTACCAGCCAAAGAAAACTCTCTACTCTTAAAGGGCTCATGTGATCAAGTAAGACACAGCCAGGTAATTTCTCAATATTAAGGTGAACTGATTAGTAACCTGAATTTCATCTATACAATCCTTTTGTGTATAAAAATAATAATAATCATGGGGTTAAAGTCATTGGAGCCATCTTAAATTCCTGCCTGCTCTAAGGACATTAAAGCAGAAAAATCATTTCAAATCATTATGTTTATAAAAATGGTGACTCAAGGGCAGCCCCGGTGGCTTAGTGGTTTAGCAACACCTTCCACCCAGGGCGTGATCCTGGAGACCAGGGATCAAGTCGCACGTCAGGCTCCCTGCATGGAGCCTGTTTCTCTGTTTCTCCTTCTGCCTGTTTTTCTCTCTCTCTCTCTGTGTGTCTCTAAAAAAAAAAAAAAAAAAAAAAAAAAAAAAAAAAAAAAAAAAAACCTTAAAAGAAAAATGGTAACTCAAGTATCAAAATGATTGTTTTATTTGTGATTTGGTTGAGCTACAAATAACAGAAAATCCCCAAATAGGGGAAACCTACACAGAAATAAGCTATTTATTTATATTACTCTGGTTTTAATAATTCATATTTATCTTTATTTCAATACCATGCTATATTAATGATAGCTTTATAGTAAGTCTTGAAATTAGGTAGTATGAATCCTCAAACTTTATTCATTTCAAAACTGTTTTGGCTATTCTAGAATAATCTTATAACAATGTAGATGTTTTTAAAATTTCTTTTTATTTCCCTACTGCACTAGCCAGGACCTCCAGTAAATTTGAAATAGAAGTGGTGAAAGTAAAAAAAAAAAAAAAAAAAAAAAGTGGTGAAAGTAGAAACTGTTGTCATATTCCAAATCTTAAGAAAGTGCTAATATTTCACCTTAAGTAGGATGTTAACTGTAGCCTTCATATATTTTCATTATTTGTAATTCCCTTCTATTCTAAGAGTCTTATATGAATGGATGTTGAATTTTATCAAATGCTTTTTTTAATGTTTATTGAGGAGTATGTATGTATTTTCTATTTATTTTGCTAATATGGTCAATTACATTGACTTCTTGACTGTTAGCCTTAATTTCTGGCATAAATGCCATTTGTTTAAGGTATATTATCCTTTTGATAAGTTTGCTAACTTTAAAGCATTTTTATGTCTATTATTATGATATATATTGGTCTGTAATTTTCTCATACTATCATTGTCAGATTTTGGCATAGGATTATTTTGCTCCCATAAAACAAGTTGGGAGGTATTCATCTTCTCTTTCTGAAAGAGGTTGGGTATAATTTTTTAAGTGCTTGATGAAATTTATCAGTGATGTCATCTATATTTTAAACTGTCAGGCCAAGAGATGGGTAGCTGTTAAAATTCTAGCCTGTTTTTCCTATTCTCAAAAAAGTTCTGGGATGCTTGGGTGGCTCAGCGGTTGAGCACCTGCCTTAGGCTCAGGCCATGATCCTGGACTACTGGGATCAAGTCCCACATCAGGCTCCCTGCATGGAGCATTCTCCCTCTGCCTGTGTCTCTGCCTCTCTCTCTCTCTGTGTCTCTCATGAATAAATAAGTAAAATCTTAAAAAAAAAAAAAAAAAAAAGTTCTGCCCATGTCAGGCATACTTCTTCTTTTGCTCACGCCCTGAGATTTTGCAAACATCCCAGTAATGGAAGCAGTCACTGGTCCCTGCTTACCAATGAAAGACCACTGACTTCAGAATTTTGTTAATTTAGATTTCTGTGCATCTATAGCTCTTAGTACCTCTAAAGAAAAAAAATATATTATTTTTCTTTTAGTTGATCTGGTGTTTTCCTTTGTTGCTTCAGTAATGAGGACCTTTGGTGACCATACAGAACTTCTTCAGAAACACAACTCTCTACTTCTTAATTTTTAATCTCAGGAATGTGATTGCCCAAAATTCTCTGGATTTAAGAACTCCTGAACAGCATATTGTCTTTGCTGTTTTAGATTTGGCTCAAAAGACAAACATGCATAGGTAGACTAACATTGTGCTTTTAAGTTCAGTCTTTAGAGTCCAAGTACCTAAGTCCAAATTCAGGACCCATCAAGTTACAGGCTCAAGGCTTGAATTACGTAAGCTTCATTTTTCTAGTCTGTAGAACAAAGATAATAATATTGCATGTAGTTAAAAACACACTCAAAAAAGACTAAGAACAATATACGGCACAGAGAAAATACTCAATAAATACAAACCAAAAAATGAAAGACATTTGGTTAGACCTAAGATTGGATCTGCCCAGCTTTGGTCCTAACTAACTCTTGATTTCCTATGATTTATTATAATTTCTGAATCAGTGAATCCATTCAATAATTTCTTAAATTTGTTACTGCTATTAAATATGGGATGAGTTCGAAGATCATCTCTACTAGCCACCAACCTTATTCGGCCCTATTAACAGGAGGGCTCTGTTAAGAATGGGGTTTAGAGGGGGCACCTAGATGGCTCAGGCAGTTAAGTATCTGTCTTTGGCTCAGGCCATGATCCCAGGGTCCTGGGAACAAGCCCCAGGTCAGCTCCCTGCTCAGAGCAGAGTCTGCTTCTCCCTCTTCCTCTGCCTACTACTCCTCTGTTTGTGCTCTATCAAATGAATAAATCAAATCTTGAAAAAAAAATAAAGAATGGTGTTTAGAGTGACACGTGAAACTCAGTCTAGCAGTATCTTGTAGCGATGCTGTACTAAGACTGACATTTGGAGTGAGGTAGCAGATTACCTCTGGTTGGACAGCAACCTACACTAATCCAAGCATCATAAGATTTCAAAGTAATTTTGGTTGTGGATATTTATTTTGAATTTCCTACATGGCTAATGATGAGGATATTACATTTATTATTATTATTTTTTTAGCTGATAGCTATTCCTCTGAGCAAATGATCAATGTCAAACAAATCACTTGGCTGACTCAAAGGATATTGCTTCTATGAGGCTTTTCGGTACCTGAGGCAGAAGAGAAAAGAATAGGATTAGGACCTAAAAGAGATTTGATGGCTATCATTTCCACAATAGGAATGTTGACAGCAGGAATAAATAACTTTCAGAGAGCAACTTGTTAAACTGGGTTAAAAGAAGGTCTGTACGGGCATGGCCGAGTCTGATGCCGCCTGCCAATGTGATTATATTTTATTACTCAGCTGAACTGTATGCCATGATTCAGTTTGTGGTTATCTAAAGGGGTCACAAGCTGCAGTAGCTCATATTTCCTGAACATATCTTGGCAGAAATTGTAGATTGTTTTAAGAGAATGCCAACTAGTGTGAGAGATAAAGACAAAGGGCTCCTTTATAGTTAACATTATCAAACCACAAACCAAGGAAAGGCAAATAGCCTCCTTTGTGGGATTCCAGGGATTGTTCAGGCACATCCCAGAGACAAGGAATGTTCTACTAGAAAACCACACTTTACAACCACAAGATTTATGCTCATGTGCCATGAAGCCCCTGTCTTTGAGTCCAGTTTCTCTGGGTAACTCCATTGTATTGTTTTGAGATCTCTATCCTTATTCAATTTCAATAGCTTCCCCCTGGGTCTTGTCATCTTTCACTTGTAGTATATTTCTGAAATTATTAAAAATCTTTTCTTTTTCCCCTCCTACCTTATTCCCATTCTGACCTGTTTTCCAATTCTTTGACTTTTCTGTCCCTAAGCAATTATAAGTCTCCTCCTGGGTTCACCTATTTACCTATCTAGTCTAGATCTCATAGCTAACCAATTTATTTATCTCCTTATTAGCATAATCCATACTTTTTCTCCCTTAGTTAAGCTTCAGCAACAACTGCCCGGTCTTGGGTCAAGCTAAACATTCTCCTTGTCTTTCCAATACTGAGGCTGCTCATGTTGCTGAGATTGGGGAGACTGGAAATGCACAGCTTCTACTATGACTAAAGCCTGCTGCAAATCTCAGGGTCATTATTCCAAACTTTCAACATTCTTTGCAAGGTCTTCCATATCATATTGTCTTTGTGCCCTCTCATACATACGTGTACAACTCTCAAAAATTATCTCTTTCCTCCCAAGGAAATTAAAGATGACCAGGATTCAGCATTTTCAATTTAGAAACTGCCTCCACTGACTTATGCATGTGAGAAGTAACTTGGAAGTGTGATTTTGACCTGAGTCATGGTGTCAGCCAAGACTGCTGATACCACTGGTTATGTGTGTGACCTTCAGTAACATAGTTACTAATCTAATCTTTGGTTTCCTTACATATAAACTGATGAAGATAAAGGTACTTTCAAGTAAGAAAGCCCTTAGTAGAGTGCTTACCAGTTAGTAAGGACTCAGGAAATGTTCATTATGAAAATTATTTCTGTTACATCTACATTCATCTGTGCATCCTTCTATCTCACAGAGCTATTCCTGGTTATGCTCAAGACTAATTTCTCCATATTCTCATGTTTTGTTAATATTCTCTTCCAATTCTGCATCTCTTATTATGTATTTTTCAATCTCTCAGCATATAAATTCATACACAGACATGTACACACAAGCATTTACACACTCCCTGAAATCCTATATTCTCCTATGCAATCCTAGTTTTGATTTCTTTTCACAATTATATGTCTATAAAGATAGTTATCATTCATTAGGTTGGTTTCTTCAACTCCACTCCAGTTGCTACACACACACACACACACACACACACACACAAACACACACACAAGACATTTGACAAAGTAATCAATAACTTGTACATTTTTAAGTCCACAGATATCTAATGCCATTTTCAGATTATAATATTTTAAATTTATGTGCCTAATGTTATGTGATGCAGTTTTGGGTCTATTTATACATTTAATTCTTAAAATAATGCTAAGAGGTAAGTGTCATGATTCTTATTTTATATAGGATGAGAGAGAAGTGCCACCCTTTCAGTTACCATTATTCCCTGAGTACACACTATGTCCCTGCTTTCCATGGAGCTTACAGTTTGGAGAAGGAGACAGATTATAAACTGGTTGGCAAACAGCTCTACTATACCAACTGAGATCAACGTTCTAAGGAAAAATAGAGTTCTGTGACTGACAAGAACAAGGGGAAACCTGTTGGAAAGGTCAAGAAGACCTCTCTGAGGAGATGCAGTGAAACTGTTACCTGAAGATTGAAACATGTCTTCCATGCTAAGTAGAAGTAGAAGAGAGGTCCAGGAAAAGGAGACACCATGTTTGAATCTAGTGCCATGGCTGGACAAGAACTTTCAGAGTTGGAGTTGGGTTTCAGCTTTTCCTAATGGCCCCTGGCAAGGTAGCCAATCATCCTCTCTTGACACCATGCACACCATTTGTCTATTTTTTTCACTAGATCATAAGCTACCTGAAGATAGGGGTGCAGTCCTTGGCTCATGTGTAGCCTACAATAAGTGACAAATAATAAAGAAATGTTTATTGAACTAATTAGTGGCAACTTACTCTACCAGGTATTGCCAACCTATTTTTTTGACAGGGAGACTGATAGCTTTGTCATTTCAAGCAGGGTCTTCATATCCCCTGTGGCCACTCTATGCTCCTCAGCATTCTTTTACCTGGTCCATCTGAAGAGTTATGTGCAGTCGACTGCTAGTATCTAGGTGATTAGTGAGGCTCAGGGACTGGGATCTATGTGCTATATTAGCACAATTTAAATAGCTCCCTCTTGCTACAACCATTGGATTTTATATCAAATGGTCACCAATTAGCATCAAAGTTGGGCTGATGAAATATTGAAAAATGCTAGATTTTTCTTGGGAGATTTATGAATATGCATGTTGGAAGCTGCTCTTCCTTCAATGTGGCCTCCTGGAGAGAATATTAAACTGGAAGGTCAAAGCTCTGAGTTTTATTCTTGGCTTTGCCACTCACTCCCTCAGTGACCTTGGACAAGTTGCTTAGCCACTCTGCAGGCAACTGTTTCCTTGTTGGTAAAGATGTGAGTAATGATAGCTGAAACTGCCTTCCATATAGGGAAGTTGTGAAGATTAATGAGATACTGTTTATAAAGCACTCTGAACTCTGAAAGAAAGGTGCTGTATAAATACAGAGTGTTGCTATCGTTATTCAACAGTATCTTTCCTGCAAATTCTCTGTATATTTCTTAAAAGCTGGGAATGGTGGTCAGAATGTATGGATTATTTTATATGGCATGCACCTATTTCCACCCCTGGTAAACTGTCCACTGAGTTTGCCTCTATCCTATTTCTTATATATAACCTTTCCTTGAAATAAAAAACAAATATGATTTTTAAAAATTCAAATGGTTTTAGAGGAAATCATCTTTGGTGGTCATTTGTGGACCGTTTGTAGGAACCATTTAAGAGTGAAAGCCTAAGATCCTGATTTTCATGATAGGTTACTCAAGGGACAAGATATGGGTAATATTTTCTGATTAATGATGATTTCAATCTGGCCCTGCATCCACATTTCCCCAACCAGTAATGAAGCAATGAATTGGAAATCAAATTGCCTACTCTCCTTTGATTTCTTTTCCCTGAGTTTGAAGGTCTTTGAGTAGAAGGGGCAATGGAAAAAGAAGGGGAAAACAAGAGAGACAAAGATCTCACTAATTCTCAATGATTAGACTCTGCTGTGGTCATACATACTAAAAATGTGAGACTGGCTGCCATTCCCTTCATTTGTATCCATTATACTTCAAATACTACGTTTCTCAGAACTAGCTACTGTCTTAAATGTGATACCTTAATATTCAGAATGTGTGGAATGTGGGAAAATTGATGTTCCTCTGAGAATCTCAATCTTGCATTAGCAGACTCTTTTGCATTTAATTTTGTCCCTTGTTTATATTAAAGGCAGAAGAGGTTTCTTTTGACATGTGAAATTTTAAAATGTATGTAGGTAAAGTCCCTTGGAGAATTCTATTTTTCATCTGCTTATTAGGACCGATGGGAACAGCTCTTTTCTCAGATTTTAAAGTTCCAGATGATCCACAGTTGTTATAAGTGCATTGGCCTTATGGTGTATTTGTTTCTAGAAAAGAACTGGAACAAGTAATCTGCAAAATGCATGCAGTTGGAGTTATTGTATAAGCTTTTGAAAACTACTGATTATCCCCTAAGACATGTTAAAGTTTAGGAAAGAATATGTTCAGCTAAGTTTGAGGAATCCTGCCAGAATTTGATAAAAAGAAAGCTAGAAAATAATCCAATGTAGTAAATTATTTTGTTTTTACCTTACATGGTTGCATGTCTTTTCTTTTTAACTGTAGCAGATTTATCTTTGTGAGGTTATCTAAATGATATACTATATAGCAATGTATTATAAATAATATTATGCTTAAAATTTAGGAAATATGAGGTGTGCTCTTTGTATCACTTCTATTTTAGACTTTTTCCCTGAAGGAGAGAGAATGGGATTGATATATGTTTCAATGACAATAAAAATGCACAAATCATGCTTGTATTTCATATAATAGAATTATAGAAAGTAATGTTTCTGATTCTTTGATAGCAATGGAAGAGTGAGGATCCAGAGTTGATCACTCCGTGTAATCTTTCCAACACCCTGAAGCCCACTCTTTCTAGTAGGATCAGATCTAATGTTGAAAGAAAGAGGGGAGGAGAAAGAAAGGAAAAGACATAGGAAGGGAAGAAGGAGAGGAGGAAGAAGGGCAAAGAAAGGAGAAAGGAAGAGAAAGAAAGGAAAGGAAACAGGCCAGGCTACTTTATTCTTCTACCACTTTTGACATCAACATTAAAAAGGAGAAACCATTTGTTGTAGGCTGAAAATAATTCCCCAATGATGTCCACATCCCTCATCCCTAGGACCTATGATACGTTGCCTTATACGGTAAAAGGGAATTATTAAATGTAATTCAGTTAAGGATTCTGAGACAGGGAGATTATTCTGGATTACCCCAGTGGGCACAATGTAACTGTAAGAGTCATAACAAGGTGGCATTTTAAGCGTCATACAGAGAGAGAAGCTAAAAGGACAGAGGCAGAGGTCAGAAAGGAGAGAAGATGCTATATTACTGGCTTTGACGATGAAAGAAGTGTCTATGAGCCAAGCAAATTGGGTGATCTCTAGAAACTGGAAAAGGCAAAACAAAACAAACCCCCCAAAATCAAAAACCCAGATTCTCCTCTGGAGTCTTCAGAAGGAACACAAATTTATTTTAGTGGAGTGAAAGTGATTCTGGATTTCTGACCTCTAGAACTGTAAAATAATAAATCTGTGGTGCCTTAAGCCAGTAAATTTGTGGCAATCTGTTACAGTGGCAATGGGAAACGGATACATCACTTTCAGGTGATCTAGCCAGTGTCCTTCCTGTCTCAAAGTGAATTAGTGAGCAGTGTTTCAAGTGAACTGTGAGCAGGGGGCAGTAGTCTGTACTTTGATCCTCGTATTTTAGAGGGAAGCAGGATGCACTGCCCTAAAAATTGCCACCTGATGGCTCGAGCTCTAAAAGTTGGCCAACTTGCCCTGCGGAGGGAGCCCATTATGCTTAGAAACTAAAAGCTGCTCAGGAAACTCTAGACCCACCTTCCCTTACTGCCCCAAACTTCTCAGATTAATAAAAACCGAGAAACATTATACTGCTTTGTCAGTTCTCATTTGGGATTTTAAATGTGACTGGGATTTTGGTAGAATCCTAGAAAATAGCTCAATAGAAAGCAAGGGTATTTAACAGGAAGGCGCAATACAGTAAGAGTAAATGTGTAGGGGAACACATGAGATGGCATGAGGCAAGCAGATGCTAAGGAAAAATACCTCTCACGAAAACATAACGTTTACATATAAAAAATCACAAGTACAAATTTCTAAAATATTTACTAAAAGACTTATCCAAAACCAGTTTTTAATGATTCACAAAGTATTCAGGTGGATCTTATAACTGTGTGAGGTATATATAATTATATATAGTATATATTATAGTGCTTTATAATTTTATTAAATTTCCACTGAAACTAATATCCCAAACTGTTGAATTAAATTGTACATTGGGGCAGCCCCGGTGGCCCAGCGGTTTAGCGCCACCTGAGGCCCAGGGCGTGATCCTGGAGACCAAGGATCGAGTCCCACGTCAGGCTCCCGGTGCATGGAGCCTGCTTCTCCCTCTGCCTGTGTCTCTGCCTCACTCTCTCTCTGTCTCTATGAATAAATAAAATAAAATCTTAAAAAAAAAAAAAATTGTACATTGGTCCCCTGAAAACTTTGCGAAGATATTTCACTAATACTATTTGCAACCAGAAGAATTCAGCATGGTACAGAAGAAAGAACATAAGATTTACAGGCAGGAGGATTCCAGTTAAAAGTAGCATTTAAAAAAAAAAAATTGGGGGTAGCCTGGGTGGCTCAGTGGTTTGGCGCTGCCTCCAGCCCAGGGCAGGATCCTGGAGACCCAGGATTGAGTCCCACGTCAGGCTTCCTGCATGGAGCCTGCTTTTCCCTCTGCCTGTGTCTCTCTCATGAATAAATAAAATCTTTTAAAAAAATAAAAATAAAATTTCAACAATATTGTTGAGTCCTGGTCCTGTGTCTTTGGACAAGCTTCAACTTTTCTAAGCCTTGGTTTACTCATCTCTAAAATGGGGGTAGAAATATCTCTTTCATAGGATATTAAAAGGATTATAATAATGAATGCTTATAATCTCCCTTTTTTCATTTTTTTATAAGTAGGCTCCAAGTCCAACATGGGGCTTGAACTCATGACCCTCAGATCAAGAGTTGCATACTCTACCAATTTAAGCCAGCCAGGCACCCCAATCTGCCTTTCAAAGTCTAATACGGAGGCCACTTAATTTTCCTTTTCAGAAACTTCAGAAATCAACAGGGAGAATTTCACTAGATCTCAATAAAATAAGCCAGATAAGCAGGAGTAAGGATTTGAAATTAGACTAATTCACTGAGTCAAGATAAGGGGAGCCAGGGACAGGTGACCTGGCTGCAAATGCCCAAGGCCTATTATCATTTAAAATGCTAACATTCCTTCCAAAAGGCCTCAACATTGTTCCAGCCTGAGTCCTGCAGGCAACATGGAATCCAAGCTGATATAACAAGCTTAGAGATGTCCACAGGCAAGAAAAGAACAATGTAGAAATGATGTCCATCAAGACAGGGTAACAGGGCACAAGATAAAAATAAGGCAGTTTCCCAGAAGGAAAACTGAGAAACACAGACTTAGGCCAAATCTTCCTAAGGCCAAATTTTATATATATATGTCAAAGGGAGTGATGGTCATGCTGAAGTTTAGGAACTAGATGGAAGTTTGTTTATATCCGGGTCAGAAAAGAATAGCAGCAAGGGAATCTTAGATCCCCTGGCCAGGATTAGTCTAAACAACAGGGGAAAGAGTCTGGTCCACAGGTGGTATCAAAGAAAAGTTACACTGGCCAGAATTTTAAAAGCAACACTTTATTCAAGACTATTGCAAAAGGCGGGAGAGAGTAAACTGAATTCCATTGAACAAAAGGTGGGAGAGATTTAAGCAATGGGGTAGGCTAGGGGAAAAGTACTAAAGAATATTAATGGGGGGATTAGGCTACCAGGGTTTGCTAATTGGTGCTTATGGAAATCACATGCTGGAAGACAGGGTGCTATCTTTCTTGAGGATTACATTTCAAAGGGATGGCTCCCAAATCTTTGAGAAAGATGTCCATGTATTAAAGCTGGCGAGAGACTGGGAGATTTATATCTCAAAGGGATAGAGAACGAATTTATAATTGCAACTTATCTAAAGTAAATGCCAAAGAAAAGGCAGGTCAGGGCATATAGTCAGGGAAGAAAGCTGTCCCGAGTTTAGTCAAACTGAGGAGAATGTTAGAGCTTTTATAACTAGTCGGGAATAAATAGCTATAGGACTTTTAAACATGGTCCCCCAAAAGACCTGAATGATACTCAATGATAACCTTTGAAATGCATGGTGAATTCGAAAACAGAATGGCCTTTCTGGTAGTTGGAGGCATAACAAAGACTAAACATAGAAATCATGGCTCTCTCTCTCTCTCTCTCTCTTTTTTTTTTTTTTTTTTTTTACAAAGGACTACTCTACTACTTCTTAAAGATTATTATTTATTTATTTATTTATTTTTTATATTCCCAGGTCAGATCATTCTAAATGTAAAATGGGGCCACTTAACAGTATTTTCTAGGCTTTATTTCTCCAACTGTGAAACCTCTGGAGCACCTTTTATTCCCTTCAAAGTCTCTAGTTCCTTCCCCAGCTATTTGCAGGAACCCCTTAGGGATCTGTTATTGTGTACTCACAAACAAATCTTTTGAGCTAGCAAGAGTGCCTCCCACTCTCTTTCCCTCCTGCTCTGATCCTCTTTGGTGACCTGGCAGCTGAGCCCTTGCTCCTGCTCTTGCTGGAGATCCCTGCCAAGGAAAGTCTGAGACAATGTCATCCCTTGTTCCAGCATCTAGCACCACCACGCACTGCCTTTGGCTGCTGCTGAGGCTATGGGTGATGGAAAATGAAAAAAAAAAAAAAAAAAAAAAAACCACAAAGCAAACAAACTAAAACCAATGCAGACCCCAGCTCTCATTTTAACGGGAGTCACAGTTGGAATCATGGGCTGGAGCCAGATGTGTGTCAAATACCTGATGCCCCAAGGAACAGAATGCCTCACTTTCATGGTAATCCAAGATGCTTTGGATTTCCAATGACTGCAATGAGGTTGTAAGAGAACAGTTTATTCGGTTTATTCTATTCCTTCTCCCCCTTCCAGGTCTCAAGGACACAGAGGTGAGTGAATTGGTTTGGGAAAATATGAGCGACAAACAATGTACTATATTATATTAAGATTTACCCTGTTCTCCAATGGCTGAGACACTTTACAGAACCGAACAATATGCAAGTCTCTGCCATTAGGATGGGATCTCTCCCTAGAGGCCACTCAATTCTTATCCAAATAAACATTTCCAGGGCCTGCCCTGCCTGCCTGCCTTGTTTACCAGACAAGTCTGACAGTGGTGTCCTCAGTCTACACCAATGATGAGCCACTAGAGTTCTCAAGATAAATACAGCTGGCCCAGGTGGAAGCATAGAAAGAGGACTCTCTTGTGCCATAATTGTTGACTCTATGGAAAATTCTAGTGCCTAGAATGAAGGGTCAAGTTCATTTTGGCATTGTCCTACTTAGTTAGGCAGATTATTTTATCTGGAAGCATGTAACTTACTTTTCCATGGTACTCAATGTACCTATTATTGTTTTTGAATTCTGGGAGAAAAATAATGTGTCACATTGACAGTTTCCTTTTTCTGAAGGTTATTTTTGCAGCCAGTTTGCTTACCACTCATTTAGAACCAAGCATCCTTTGTATTTTCTCAGAAGCTTAGTTCTAATCAATTTGGGGAGGAGGAGAGAAACTTTCAAGACAGAGCTGATTGAAGAGGCTAGTGCCTTCAGAGAGAAGCATTAAGTAGTTCACGGGCAGTGAATGTTCCTCTTCAGATCTACTAGAATGTCTCTCCTTTAGATAGTTCAACTAGATTCTCACCCCTTTTAAAGTTCAGATCACCAACCTGGATGAAAGAATTGCAGAATGGGAGTTTTTCACTGTGTGGAAGAAAATATATCTCCAGATTAATATACTTTTATTTTTAAATAAGCACCCTTTAGGGATCCCTGGGTGGCGCAGCGGTTTGGCGCCTGCCTTTGGCCCAGGGCGCGATCCTGGAGACCCGGGATCGAATCCCACATCAGGCTCCCAGTGCATGGAGCCTGCTTCTCCCTCTGCCTGTGTCTCTGCCTCTCTCTCTCTGTGACTATCATAAATAAATAAAAATTAAAAAAAAAAAATAAGCATCCTTTATTTCAGTTGTCATTCAGAATGAAATTTTGAGGGCAAGTTAATTTTCTATAGAAGTTGAAATGATTGTTGAAAATAACCACTGGAAGATACGCTTGTTCATCAGGTATCTCCTAATGCCTATAATAGCACCTGGGGCAGAGGAGGTTCTAAAAAAATAATAAAAGTGTTGATAAGTGAATTTCAGGATTTATAAAGAGATCTGTTTTGATTTAATAAGATTCATAGCTTGGGGTCAGCTCTGAGTTCTGTTTTATTTTTGTACTTTTTTCCATCTGAAGCTGGTTAAACATCATCTGGACCTTACACGGGTCTCTCCAACCCTTGTCATTTCTCAGTTTGCTTGTGTAAAGTGCAAGTTTTGGGCAAGAAAGCTCTAGGACTCCTTCAATCTCTATAAGGCTAAAATTTTCAGGTTAAAGACTTTTAGGTACAAATGACCAGAAATCAGCAAATCTGTGCTAATTCAATCTCTCCGCTTGAAGGAAAAAAAAGAAAAAAGGGGGGGGAAAAAAGTAGGGTGCAAACTGCTTCAGGTCCACTAGGGGGCAGGTGCTGGGACACATCTGTGGTTACCGAGAAACACAGAACAGTACCACATGAGTTACTGTGGCACAGATATACAAGCTATTTGACCCTTCACACTTGAACATCACAAAATAGTTTACAAGGAGGAAATATTGATCCTCTTTGGGCCAGTAACAGAGACTGTGGTATGCTCTGAGCAAATGACTTACTGCAAAGCACAGAAGTTCCACCAAAGATATGGTCTCTGACTCCAACATTCTGTCTCTTACTTACCTTTGAACACTGACCATCCCTCAGCTGAATTACAGAACAAGGGAACCTGAAAGTTGTCAGGAAACCTAGAAATGGTTTCACCCAAGAGGTACCATAGACGGAGCAACTACCTCCTTCATCTTACCTCCCCCAACACAGTCAGCCAGAAAGCAGACCGAGCAGCCGAGCTGGAGGTGACCTTCAGAGTGGCTTCTGTTGGAAGCACTCAGAAAGAATTTTTAAAATCAAAGAAGAAAACATCTTGAAAAAATTGGCTGCTGGTGGAACTGTCTCTTCCAAGTTGACATCATCAATCAACCAACAGTGTAGGAGAACTGTCAAATCCCAGCAGCATGAGGGACAAGAGAAACCATCAGACACCTGAAAAATGGAGGACTGCTCCACACAGCACAGCTGGAGCCCGGGGCTGTTATTTGGGGGGAGGGGACAACTTACTGGGGTGGGGGAGAAAAGGAGAGGGTGTTGGCGGGGAGGGAGGAAAAAAACCCATCAATTAAAATATGCCTGATTCATAATTTTCTCTATTTCTCAGCAGAATAGCTTTCTGCCCTGCCTTCTGCATTGTGCACAGCTATCTCAAAATTCATTTTTCAGCTGTTATTCATACTTCAGTTTGGTGTTTCTGAATGTATTCTTTCTCACAGTAACTGTTGACAGGTCCAGCCCTGTAACCATCTGGCTCCTGAAGTAATGAGACCAAATGAAATGGAGCTTGAAGAAATTAACATTCTTTCCTTAATCTATTAATAACTGAAAAGTGTTGATTTTAGTGACAGCTAGATACTTTATTATGAGGCATATTGGTTAATTAAGAGCATCATAATGAAGGTTATAGGAATGCATATCCCTCCAGAAATACACATATTTTTTAATAAGCATAATTTGATTCTTCTCACAGGCTCAAATAAAGTCAGTGAAAATGTTATGCACAAAGAAAATCTCAACAAAGAATAAACAGACAATTTTGTATGTACGCACCGTGGTTATTGTTGTTTTATTATGTTAAGTGCGCCCATGTCTACCAAATACAGCTGCTGTGTATCAATAGAAGTTGCAAATACTTACAGGTCTTTCAACTGCATCAACCTGTCCCTCGATTCTGCTTCCGCCCATCCGTTTGTTCTCAGGTGATATTTGCAGCTTTTTAGGGTCCTTATTGGGGCAAGGAAATCCTCCAATTTACCAAAGTTAAAAATGCATAGACTTTCGATATTTAGATCATGGATGATGAGATTTCCTTGCTCTTCTTTTTTGTTTGCAAATATTTTCTTTATGGTCATAAAAATTTTACAAAAACAAGACTTTATGGCACACAGAGCTGTCATTAACCACAGGCTGGGTATTTCATCTTTCTTCCTCACCTTTCCCTCACATTGAGCTCAGACAAGTTCTGGGTTCCCCTTGCTGCAGTGTTAATGTGCAGGCACACTTAGTCTAGGAAGTTAGTTAGCCCCAAATCTCATTGAGAAACTATTTGTTCTGTGTTTTCAGTCTTTGCTCAACTTTAGTTTCTCTAGTATGCACTTTTTAGGGAAATTCAGTATCATTTTTATTCCTGACTGGTATCCCAGTAAAAAAATACCTACAAGTCAATTCCCAAAATTTTCTCTGCTAAAAATTAAATGATGTGTGTGTGTGTGTGTGTGTGTGTGTGTTTTCATGGCACAAGTTTGATGCACTAATTCCTTCTTGTTCTCCCCCTCATTTTGCCATTGTCTTCTCACTAACTAGACAAGAAGTCCCCGTGGAATAGTTGATTTTTCTCTCTTGCTATTTCTCTCCCGGGACATACCATACAAGATTGAGTGGAAAAGTAAAGTAAAGGTCTAGATAATTCAGGCAAAAACTGGTTAATGACAATTGGGTGTGTGTTTTCCAACTTTGGGCCTTAATTACCCACTTTGGTTGTCAAAGTTGAAAAATTACTGAACTGAGACCAGATCTTTAATACAAATATTGCTTTTCTGAACAGAGAGAATGTACTTCTTCCTGGTTTTCCCGTTGTCTTTGATGGGTTCAGTCTCCCTTTGAGTTCTTCTTTCTTATTATCCTGACACCTCCTCTCTCCCTTTTCTTCCCCATCCTTTGTATTATTGATGCCAGATGAGTGTCAGCACCTTTATAGCACCACGCTCTCAACATAAGACTCAGGAGGCACACAAGGAACACACGTCATCATTCTGTGATAAGCATGTCAGTTAAACCCTGATGGGTGCTTATTCCTATTTGTCTTGAGAAGTAATTCTGTTTTTCAAAATACAGCTAAATTGCATTATGAAGCAGAATTGTAGAGTCAACTTTACATAGGCTATAATATACTTCGTCTGGCCTTCTAGGATCCCTAGCCAGGGCTCTGCATATCAGAATCACCAGGCTGAGGGACTGGAAACAGATTCGAGGTCATTGTGAGGTCTGATTTCCAAAGCAAGGGCAGAGAATTCTCTATCTCACACTCTTGAGCTGGGGGGGGGGGGGGGGGGGGGGCAAAAAATCCATAAGACAAAGTTAAAAACCATGATAGAAAGGTCAAGGTCATGCTTAGTATGTTTCATACCCCAAATTGGAATAATAGTGCTCAATAGTTCTTTCAAAGGATTGAAGATAAGAAAAACTAAATAAAAACTTTGTTGGAGGTGATTGATGGTGGCCACTGGGCAGACCAGACCTCACTCACTCCAATGCCTCGCTCCCCTCGCTTCCTCTGCAACCATGTCTGACAAACCGGGCATGTTTGAGATTAAGAAGTTCGATAAGTCAAAATTAAAGAAGACAGAAACACAAGAGAAAAATTCACTGCTTTCAAGAGAGACAACTGAACAGGAGAAGCAAGCAGGCGAATCATAATGCGGTGTGTGCTGCCAAAGTGCACTGTCCATTCCACAAGCATCGCCTTCTTATTTTACTTTGTTTAGCTGTTTAACTTTGGAAGAGGCAAAGAGGTTGGATCAAAGAATTGAGAACTACTGACAGGGAACACCACACCTGCCTCTCCTGTCTGCCTGTCTTGGGAGCAGGGAAGGAAAAGAACTTGCATGTTGAAGGAAGAAGCTGGGTGGGATGACCCTGAACTCCAGAGTTAAAACCAAGCTGGTCTCAGGTGTCCTGCAGGCTGTAAAATGCAGTGTAGTAAGAGTGCCATTTTTTTTGTTCAAATGATTTTAATTACTGGAAGGCTCAATTTTTTAAAATATGCAAATAAAAAGTTTTATTTTTATTTTTTTAGAGATTTTATTTATTTATTCATGAGAGACATAGAGACAGGCAGAGACATTAGGCAGAGGGAGAAGCAGACTCCCTGCAGGGAGCCCAATGTGGGACTTGATCCCAGGACTCAGGATCATGACCTAAGCCAAGGGCAGATGTTCAACCACTGAGCTACCGAGGAACTTCCCCAGTTATGCTTTCAAATAGGTCCATCCCTCTCACACAAATACTGTTCGTGACAGGGTATAAAAGTTCAGCATCAGGCACAGCTCCCTGCCTGGGAGCCTTCCAGCCTTTTCCATCCTATTTTTTTTTTTTTTTTTAATTTATGATAGTCACATAGAGAGAGAGAGAGAGAGGCAGAGACACAGGCAGAGGGAGAAGCAGGCTCCATGCACCGGGAGCCCGATGTGGGATTCGATCCCGGGTCTCCAGGATCGCGCCCTGGGCCAAAGACAGGCGCCAAACCGCTGCGCCACCCAGGGATCCCTCCATCCTATTTTTTTAAAAGATTTTATTTACTTATGTGTGTGAGAGAGGGAGAGAGAGAGAGAGAGAGAGAGAGAGAGAGAGGCAGAGATACAGGCAGAGAGAAGAGAAGCCAGTTCCTTGCAGGGAGCCTGCAGGACTCAATCCCAGGACTCCAGGATCACACCCTGGGCCCAAGGCAGGTGCTCAAGCACTGAGCCACCCAGGTGTCCCTCCATCCTATTTTTCTACTATCATCAGACAATACCTACTTTAGACCTTCCTGGCTCTCTTATCTCTTAGCTTCCACTCCTGCTCCCAGCTGATGCTTCGTGTCCTCAGTTCTCTGTCCTGACAATCCAGTTAGACACCCTTCTCTGGCCTGAACCTCACTCAGCACTACCTTTCAGTCAATAACTTATTATTTTCTGGGAACACCATAAGCACTTACTACTAAGGGTAAGAAATGTTCCTGTTATTAAATAAAACTTGAGAAAATTTATACCTACCTCACCGGGTAGTTGAATCAGATAGCACTCCCTATATATCTGCTTTAATTCCAGACTTAAAATATTACTTTACAGTTTGTTTAGATCTTCTAAAATAAAAAGAACCATGCAGCGAACATAAGGCTTTTATATGACTTGCAGATGGCTTGGGACACATGGTAAAACACCGATGTATTCCTGTAAATGTTTTCCTTCTTTCTAAGGTGAAGGGGAAACATTGGGTCACTTCATTTTGTTACAGGTGAAACAGGGTCATTGGAAGTCTGCTAATATTAGGGTAGAAATTTAGAGCCTTATAGGATATAAATATAGAATATGGTTAAGTCTATGAAATTTGCCAAATTCAAACTAAGAAATTTGAGACCAAAGGATTTAGAACAAATTTATGACCATGGAACCACATGGATTTATTTTGACAAGAGCCAAAAAATTATTTGAAAATTAGAATAACACTCCTTAAACATGTAAAACATAACCAATGCTATCTAAATGAGGCCTAAAAATAACTGTTAGAACTATTTAGAACTTAGATAAGTTTGATTTCTGTTCCACACCACAATTTGTATTTCTCTTCAAACATTTTGCTCTTATTATAGAACAAAGGATATATCCCAATATTATAAATGTATAATTCTAGTCAGAAAAAGCATAACAGAGCCTTGGCAGGATACTAATTTACTCAACGGCCAGAATACTTTTTTTTCTTATTTTCTCCTTTGTACAAAGTAGAATATATAATATATTCGTTAATTCAAATATGGGAGAGACTAACAGATTTAGAGAACGTATTTTAAGTGACGTTCTTTCACTTTTAAGTACTTGTAAGTTATCTAAATAAGTAACGTTAAGATGAAATTATCCTTTTTTTCATACTAAAGATTTTTCTATATATTATGAACAGTGTAAGTGGAGAAAATAATTTTTCCTCTCAGTTAAGAGACTATTCCCTCTAAGTTCCTGTTTTACTATACATTTACATAGCATGCCCTTCTTTCACAAAGTTACCCCTTTTGGTTCAATTACGTCAATGTCAAATGAATGAAGTAGCATTATTTCCAGAGTCAATCAGGTTTTGCTGTATCTAAAAGCTTACGATGCGTTGGGAAATTTTATTTTCCAAAGGAATGCCAGAAGTTTCACATTTTATACTGATATCTACAAGCCTATGTGTCAAGATTCAATCAAGGAAGCCAAGCTCCTATGAGTATCATAGGATAAGATAGTTATTTTAAGAATAAGGCTGGACACAAATGTGCAGAAGCTGGGTGCTGGTATGCATCTACTCTGAAGCACTGGTGCAAGATGGGAGTTTGCCAAGGAATCTAGGAAGCCAGGCTGGTCCAGATTCTGGGGTGGGGCCATGAGGGAGGCTCCTGGAGAGGTCCACTTCCACATTCAGAGGAAGGCTGTTGCCTCTGCGTCTGCTGGATCATGTGGGGGTGACTACATGTTCAGAGGGAGGGGGAGGACAAGCTGGAATTGGCCACAGCTCTCAGACTGCCTTCCAGCATGCGAACCCACAGAATGAGGTAACTGCTACTTTCCACCTTCCAAATTTAACATGAATTTCTCTTTTGCACCACAAATTCGGAAAGGTACAGGAAGAGGATGCTGGGATACGTAGTTCAGTTTCATCTTGTTGCTGCAATACAAACCACCACAGTCACATGACTCCATTTGGTTTACAGAACATTATGTGAAGGGGGTACAAAATCTGGGGGGAGGTGGGCAAATGCACAGCATACACAGCTCATGTTTATGAGCAGGACATCATTTGGAAGGAGAGACCACACAGCCCATTCAACAGTGCAAGGTGCCATTCCATAAAGCATCAGAATAAATGCTACTGCCAAAAAAAGTGAAAATGCTGAAAAACGCTGTCTTTAAAAAGCATGTTTTTCATACCAGTTTCGTTTCCTACTCCCTACTTCCATTCTCTTAATAGCTTTAAGAATTCTATGGGGGGGGGGGCGGAGAAAAGGGCTACACTATGCAGACAGATCTGAATAGCTTGTCTGATTTCATTCATTAGAACGAAAGAATTCATCAACTTTTATGATTTCAGAATGACCTTCACTATATCACATTTGCAGAACATAGGCTCTGTGAATAAATGTGAACCCATTTTGTTGAAAGAACAATGTCTTTTCTGAATTTGAACCTTTTCACTGGTATCCAAGAGAAACAGACTAAGAATCGAGTAAACTGCATTGAAATTTGTTCTATTTACCAGATGGGTAATTCCCAAGGCTTTTCCCTTCTTACAAGTACCTCGAGGGAGAGGCACATCCTTTGAGAGAGAGAAGCAGGAGAGAAAAGATCAGTCTGAATGATAATGAGTCTTGCCAGGAGAGACCTTTACCTTATTTCAATGGGACAGACAGCTTTTTTGATGTCAGTTTAGAACTCCCATTAGCTATGATAGGAATTATAGGTTTATCAAGAGAAGAATATACCCCTATGGATTAGGTAGCAAAGGTCTCCCTCTTTGAGCTTCATTATTATTACAAAAACCTCATTCATACAAGGCTAATGGGAAGTAGACACACGCTTCAGAGAAAGGATCTCATGGGATGAAGTACCACTCAGCTAGTTTCTAATTCATGCTCTTACGGAAAGAGAAAGATTGTTGCTGTGTTTTCATGTAAATTGGTCCCTCTTCTACTATTCATCACCACCACCCTCTAATGCCATCTTCTCCCACCCTGGGAGAGCACACTGACGTGGTCCCGTCATGGACTTAGGAAAGCCCCCTAGACCCACCAGATACAGCATGTCTGTCCTGAGCCATACGGATTATTCTCTGTCCCTAAGAACATCAGCCCCAAAGATATATTTGTAGATCAAATCCTTGGAGCATAATGACCTCCTGGATGTTTCAATATTTGGAGAACTCTTTGACAGAGTCAATAAGTCTTAGTATTATACTTTATTTGGATTGGGGAATTGGTTGACATTATTTATCACAATGTGGAAAGCAGTTTGGGAGCATTTCCAAATGACACTCAGGAGAATCAAAATGAGTTCTCTCTTTGGGGCCCTGAAGGGAGATTTCAAAGTTACCAGGTCTTATGTAACCACAGTTCCAGGCACCTTGTGAGGAGTGAAGGTAGTGGAATACTAGAAGGTTTTACCAAGCAAAACTGTTTCTTTTTTTTTTTTTTTTTTTCTTTCCTTCAATCTCAAAGTAAATGTCTGGTTTAAGTGATGGACAGTAATAGCAAAGAGGGATCAGCTGGAGAGCCCATATCAGGGAGATAGTCAGAACTCACAGAATTAATTGGGAGCAAAGAGGCCTGAAACACCTGTACATAAAAAGAAAAACAAATATATGATTATTGGTGCAAAGATGCTAGCCTGTCTGACAGAGGGTTTTACTAACTGGTCTATTAACTGTTGCATCTGGCTGTGCACTGTGCTCTGTTCTCCCTGGCTTTTTTTTTTTTAAACCTCCTTTATATTTTTGAGTCTGTTCTTTATAACGCCATCAAAACAAAGGCACCTGATATTAACAAATGATAGCCATAGCTTGGGTTTGGGGGAAATCTCCTGGGTTTCTCTCCGAGCATGCATTCTCCGTCAAGAAAAAGCTATTTCCAAAGGTCAGAGAGGAGATGCATATTTATGTTACATGCATTCATGTGTGTCTATAACCATATAAATACTATAAATATATTTTATGGGAACAGGGATTATCTTCTACTTAGCATTTTCCATTTTAGTGGCTTTCCCTTTTACTAGTTGAATACTCATTGTATTCTTTATTGGGGCTACATTCAACTTAATTCTCTTTGCAGACATAAAGCTAGCAGGGGCTACAACAGGTCATCAGAGCTGTATCTTTTTTCCTTATTCTTTTCAAATTAATACCACTCATGTTGAGCCTTAGGTGAGCTTCTTACAGTTCTACTCTCCATAGAGATAGAGACTAGTTGTAGGTCATAATTATAAACGATCTGTCTTAAAGGCCTTGATTATGCAAGGTATTGAAAGAGGACTCCAGCTATCTCCATACTGATCTCAGTCCGTACTCTCTGATTAAGTTTTTCTTTCCAGCTTCTCTCTCAATGTTGGCAGGCAAAGCATCCGTGATGGGAAGCAAAACTACCCCCTTAAGCAATAGGCACTACCCTGAGCTAGCAAAGCCCCCACGTGATGAATCCTGACCTTCACTGCCCCCTTGCAAGTACCCACTGACCTTTGTCTCACATTCTCCTTATATAAACCTGGAAGTATTTTTGGCACTTTGGAGACAGTCTTTGAGATGCTGGTCTGCTGACTTTTCAGGGCTGGCCTCACCGAAATGGGTTCCTCTTTTGTTTCACACCCAAATCATCTCTTTGCCTTTGGATTTTGTCAGCAGCGAGTGGCTGACCCTGGTCTGTTTGGGACCTCCAGAGCCAGGTGCTTCTGCCCTCCTGTACTCCGGCAACAGTACCATCTCCTCTTCAATTTACTAAGTAATTTTTTTGTTTGCTTTTGTCTTTAAGACTAATTTTGAACAATCTTTCTAATTCTTCTTTAAATTCTCCACCTCCTCATTTAGTCAGGAAACAGAATCCAAATCATCGCTTTAAAATGGGTCAGAATAGGACTGAATATTAAAGAGAGTCATCCCTACAGTGACCTTAAGGATGCATCTATTTCATTACAGAAATAATTCTTTTGAGTAGTCTAGAGCCCTAGGTGCAAATTGACAGACTACACTCTGAACCTAAGCTTTTTTTTTTTTTTTTTTTTTTTTTAGGTTCTATTACTTTTTCTATAAAAGTTGAATTTTCATGCATTCCAGTAGCACCTATACTCTCCTAATCACAGTAAGGTTCAACTCTGTTTTCTTATATCCCATCTAATTCACAGACTTGTGTTAATTGCCTTCCAGCCTCTGAATCTCTGATCTTAATAATATTGCTACAATATTGACCCATGCTTCATTTGTGGTGCTCCATGAACATTCATAATTTTTTTAACTTGTACATACGAGCCAGCCATTTTCCTTCCTAAACAGTTTTTCTCTCTGTACTAGTCTGCTCAGGCTCCTGTCACAAAATACTACAGGCTGGGTAGTTTAAACAATAGTTACTTATATTCTCATGGTTGTAGAGTCCATGACTAAGATGCCAACTAATTCAGTTTCTGGTAAGGGCTCTCTTTCTGGCTTACAGATGACCATCTTTTTACTACGTCCTCACAGGGACTTTCATTTGTGTTTCTGAAGAGAAAGAGCCCTCTGGTCCTTCTTCCTCTTCTTGTAACGCCACAAGTTCCATTAGTCTAGGACCCTGCCCTTGTGATTTGTCTTAACCTTAATTGCCTCCTCCAAGCTCAATCTCCGAATACAGTCACATTTGGGGTTAGGGTTTCAACATATAAATTATGAGGGAATGCAATTCAGTTCATAACATTATCTACGTAATTTTGAGACTATTGTCTTTGTGCCACTATCTAAGTCATAGACAAATGTGCGAGAAATAAAGACTCTTGCTTGGATTACCATGACCAAAACATGCCCTTGAACCATGTGGACAAAGAGGCAACATTTGTATAACAAAAGAAATACTAAAAGATAAATTAACATAGGACTTCATTTTAGATTTTTATGTTTACTCTATGGCTAACCACTAGAATAGTTTAAATTATTGTTGAGCAAATAGACATCCCAACCTCTTCCTATTGGAAACATGTTCATGAAGAGGGGCTTACTTCTCACATTTTAGCCACTTCCTTGAGAACATGTTGGCCCAAAGAGGGTAAGAGATGTGTGGAGCAGATGGGCTCTTCCTGCATCTTGGAGCCAACTTGATCCAGCTTGGATCAACCAAACCCCATGGACCCTTACTGTCCATAAGAATTACATAAATTATAATTATGTGCCATTGAATTTGGAGGGGTCTTTTTGGGGCAGGTTGTAAGAACTAATATAGATAGCAGTATCCTCAAGTGGGGTCCTTTGTAAAAAATATTTGTAATAGAGGTAGAGGTTGTGGGGGATGAAGAAATTACTATAAAAGACCAGATGAATAGTGACAAAAACTTCTGAGAAAATAGTCTTTATTATATAGCAGTACAACTTTGATTAGAGTCACCAGCAATAACCTAGAAAATAGAAATTATACAGAATAAACTCTTCTCATTGAGATTTTCAGACAATAATCTTGAGTTTGGGGACAATTAGTTATCAGAAATAGTCAACTAAATACATTATCTAATAAATAATACAGACCCTCTCATTTTGGTTGGCAAAATTACTTTCCTCCAATAGTGTTATAAGAAGATTTTTCTTCTCTTTCTGTATATTGGGACATCACATCAGCAAAGAGAAAGGAAAAGTGTGACCTTTCCTCCAATTACATAGTCTTATTTCTCCTGAAAATTTAAAACTCAAGATGAAATGAAGAGATCTAACTTGAGAGCCATATAAAACACTATGAGCATACAAATAGACAACAGAATTTATACAAAGTACTTTTGTGGTACTCTATAAAGTATAAATAAGGTTCTAGACCCCTTTTCATCTTTCTCTGAAAAGATCCAGGGAACCATGGATTTATTCATCATGGTGTCAGAGTTGGTGACTTTAATGGATAATGAAAAGTTGCCATAAACCTTGAAGCAAAACATTCTGTGTCTCTCATAAATAAATAAAACCTTGAAAAAAATAAGAAAAAATTCAAACCATGAAAAGTAACCAGTACTATTAACAGGGAACTTGAAACTAAAGTAGGAGAGAACAGTATTTTTTTTTTAAGATTTTATTTATTCATGAGAGACAGAGAGAGAGAGGCAGAGGGAGAAGCAGGCTCCATGCAGGGAGCCTGATGTGGGACTCGATCCTGGGTCTCCAGGATCACACCCTGAGCCAAAGGCAGGCACCAAACTGCTGAGCCACCCAGGGATCCCCGAGAACAGTAATTTTCTTAAGGGAGTTTTCATAGTATATGACTCAAACCCAAGACACCAAAAAGGCCTGCAAATGTGGTTGCAGAATCACCAGTCAATGTCTAAAATGCAAGAGATGTCATGGTGTCTTTTGAGAGATGGTTCAACTGAAAATAAGAATTTTACCATAATCCTGGGAGAATGTTTTAAAACATGGGGAAATAATGCAGAAACTATAAATCAGAAAGACTAATAGTGGACTCCAGCAAAACTGTAGAACTATTTGACAGATGGTATGTGAGAACTTAAAAGAGAAAACAATCATTACTAGGGTCGGAAGCTGTGATGATAGAAGTCATTTTATGCTTTTAAAAATACCATCTTTCATGAAATGGAGGAAATCATTGATTATGAAGAACATCATGATTTTATACGACATTAAGAAAGAAAAATATTACCACTTGAACAATGGCATGCCATCTATTCTAAGATTCATGTCCATTTCAGATATATTTAAATGTGAAATAGACGTACATCCCAGAGTGGGAGAAATATGACATCACTGTTTCTTTTCCAGGTGATCATTTCCTGGAGGCTGCAAGTGGAACAAAGAAAGGCTAGAGTAGGGACAAGGGAATTTCTCCTTCTTGTTTTGCTTCCTCTTTCCTGTTTCGTTTCCAATTCTTTTCATCAACATTCTGCCAATGCAATTTCTTTATCCTGGATCAGCATTTTGTTCTAGTAGCAGCAATTGTTTACAGTATGCAGGTGTACAGCATTCTCATAACCAGCACCATTACCCTCTCTCAGAACTGTCAGCACCAGCCATGTAAAATTCGCTTCTCTGATGTCTTTGTGTCAGCTCTATTGGGCTCCCCTCTAAGATATCTGTTTACAGTAATCTAATTGTGTCTCTCTTTTTCTCCCAGCCCTAGGGGTGGTAGCTGATCCTACAGCTCCTACTCAATGATACCTAAGTGGTCAATATTTGCCTGTTCCATTAGCCAGTGTTTTTTTTTTCATCTGGGGATGGCAAGTGAACAGCAAACTCAAGCCAGCAAGGGGTACAAGGGTATGGGGTCAGGGTCAGCCTAAGGTGGGGGCGTCTGGGAAGAAGTGAAAGAGAGGGCATGCACTTATCTGAGGATGGACCTTCTAGCAGAGAGGAGTGTTTGGCCTACTAGAGCCAGCCCTGGGCAGGGGTGGTTGCTGAGGCCAGAGGACAATAATATATCTTAAATTATTTAAAATAATTCATGTGGCTTCTGTCTAGTGATTAGATCCTGATTGATACAAAATGTATACATGCATACAGAAGGAAAGAAAGAAATGAAAAGAGAGAGAGAAATAAATGGATACATTGTTGATCTGGATAAAGAATTCTGGTAGGTTATAGAGAGGGAGCCTTATATGCTGATTTAGTTTATAGGTCACCACACTGAACAAAATTATAATACTGGAGCAGCTATAGAATAGGGAGAATCTTTTCTTAAAGCAGCCTCTGCTGACCAAAAACAGGGTGAGTTTTTGAGTAATGTACATAACTACTCATGGGCAATAAGTTGAGTATAATTACTTCCACATTATGTTAAATGTCTATTACAAAATAGCTACTTGGAAAAAATCATTACAGCACATACTGTATGTATGTATGTATATATACCTGTTTTATTTTTCTCATACAAACCTGTGACTCTGAAGTCTAGAATGAAGATGACCATTATTCCAGCATGGACCCCACTTGGATGACTCTCCAATATAGCTTTCAATAAAAAAATCACTAATTATGCTAGAAGACAGATGTAATATGAAGAAAATAGAAAGGGAACAGACCCATAGGTGATGGGAAATACACTTTAAAATACAACTATGATTAAAACATTCAAGTACATATAAGAAAAGCTGGACATTTTCAAAGGGTATATGAAATATATAAAAAGGAATAATATGGAAATCTTAGATCTGAAAAACACGATTGAAATCAAGAATCATATTTAGTAATTGGATTTAATAGCATATTAGATGCAGAAGGAAGAGTTAGTGAATTGGAAGATAGGTCAGTGAAATGAATCCAAATTGCAGCCTAGAAAGAAGGAAGGAAGGAAATGTAAAAAAGAAAAAAGAAACATAGGTCTCATATTAGATAAAGATAATGATTTAACATGTGTATAAATGGAATCCTAGAAGGAAATAGGAAAGGAACATAAGAAATTCTGGAAAGAATACTGGCCAAAATTTTCTCAAAACCATAAAAGCTATCATGCTACAGAATCAAGAAGGTCTACAAAATCAAAACAAGTAAAAAAGAAAATTGTAGACACATCAGGTCACATCAGGTCAAAAGTATACCTTCAACTCAAGGAAGGAAGGAAGACGGCAGGAAGGGAAGAAGGAAGGAAGAAAAGGAAATCTTAAAAAGAGCCAGAAGTTTTTGACAAAGGAACTAAGGCAATGCAATGGAGAAAAGACAGTCTTTTCAACAAATGGTGATGAAGGATTTGGAATATCCATACACAAAAGAAAAAAACACAGACCTTACATCCTTCACAAAAATTCACTTGACATGGATCATAGCTTTACATGTGAAATGCAAAACTACAAAACTCCTAAAAATCAACGGGAGAAAATCTAGATGACCTTGGGTAGGAGATGAATTTTTAGATGTAATACCAAAAACACAATCCATGAAAGAAATAAGCTGGACTTAAAAACTTGTGCTCTGTAAAAGACACTGCTTAAAGATAAAGTAAGGCACAGATTGAGAGAAATCTGCAGAAGACATACCTGATAAAGGACTATTATCCCAAAAATATGAAGAACCTTATGAACAACAAGAAAACAAACAAGCCAAATAAAAATGTGCTGAAGACCTGAACAGATACCTCACCAAAGAAGATATACAGATAGCAAGTAAGCATATGAAAATATGTGCTACATCATATGTCATCTGGGAATCACAAATTACAACGACGAGATACCACTATACACCTGTGAGAATGGCCAAAATCCAGAACACCCACAACACCAAATGCTGGCAGGGATTTGAAGCAACAGGAGCTCTCATTCACCGCTGGTGGGAAAGCCAAGAGGCTTTGGAAGATGGCTTGGCAATTTTTTTTAAGATTTTGTTTTTATTTGAGAGAGAGGGAAGGAGCACAAGCAGGCAGAGTGGCAGAGAGAGAGGGAAAAGCAGGCTCCCCACTGAGCAGGTTTGAACCCAGGACCCCAGGATCATGACCTGAGCTGAAGGCAGATGCTTAACTGACTGAGCTACAGGAGCCTCAGCAATTTCTTATAAAACTAACCATGGTAATTATTTATAACTACCTGTATGCAACCACATGAATATATCTCGCAGACATGAATGAAAGAAATGAGACACAAAAGAGTAACAGCTGCAGGATTCCATTTATATCAAGTTCAAAAACAGGGAATATAAATTTATAATGATGGAAACTATAACAGTGGTTACTTTGAGGCTCTAATGACTGGGAGAAAACACAGAGACACTCTGGGGGTGCTAATGTTCTATATCGTGATTTGGGTAGTGGTGATGTTTTGTAAAATTTATTGAGCTGCATACATAGGATCCACATACTTTTATGCACTTATATTAGCGTCATATGGCTGAAATCCTTCTGAAAGTGCTTGATGCTATACAATTTGTGGTTTATATTATCACTGTTTTGTTTTTGGACACATTAAGTAATTTTAACTTTAGGAAGATCAAAAGATTACATAGGGAAGAGAGGAAATGTGTCTACCGTTAACAATAATACAGTCACAGGAAGTTAAAACAAACATCAAATACTGATTTAAGCAAATTGAAGTGTTTGTGTGTCGGTTTGAGGCACTTGTGTGTGTGTGTGTGTGTGTGTGTGTATCTTTTAATGATACACAAGCCTTTGCAACTATAGAGTTAAATACCAGAAGATACTGCCCCAAGAATTATAATCTCTGCTTCACTGAGAGTAGAGAAGGATGTGATAGAGGGGGGATTGACTAACATTTACTGGAAAGGACCACATGCTAAATATTTTAGCCTGTGTAGACCATATGGTCTTTAATACAACTATTCACCTCCTTCCTTCTAGTAGTAGTGAAAACTACTAGTAGAAGCAGCATGAAAACTACCTTGGACAATATGGAAACAAGTGGGCATAGACTCTGGGTTCCAATAAAACTACATTTTACAAAAATAGCTGGTGGAAGGTGTTTTGCTGACCCCTGGGAGAAGAGGACTAATTTTCACTACAATCACAATATTATTATTTAATGATTAAGCTTCATGTTCCCTTGAGGATAAAGCTATTTCAAAGAAAAAAATCACATCATTAGCAGGTTCTTGATAGCCTTTGTAGTAGTAGTCTTCAAATATTTTTCTCTGCTAGTCCTTAAAATTATCTTGAAAAATCTATGTATCCTTGGCACATTTTTTAAAAATTTTTTTCTTTTTTTTATGATAGTCACACAGAGAGAGAGAGAGAGGCAGAGACACAGGCAGAGGGAGAAGCAGGCTCAATGCACCGGGAGCCCAACGTGGGATTCGATCCTGGGTCTCCAGGATCGCGCCCTGGGCCAAAGGCAGGCGCCAAACCGCTGCGCCACCCAGGGATTCCCCCTTGGCACATTTTTTAATGGTCATCTAAAAATCTTGACAAATCAAGACAAATGCTGCCTAATCTCACTTATATGTGGAGGGAGTGGCATTACCTTTAGAGGCTATTGAGGTTTGGGAGACTTAGAAGCAGAAAGGGACAATATTCCTTCTTATTATTTCATTTTCCAGAGACTTCTTCCTCTCTCTCCTTCCTGCACTTCCACCAGCTGTGACTGAGGTCCCAGTCTAATATGGCTCACTACCAGTCCTCCTGTATCTAAAAAACATGAACTCATAAAAGCAGTGAGTAGAATGGCATCTGCAGGGGCCGGGAGAAAGGGGGAAATTAGAGTTGCTGAGTATAAAGCTTCAGTTCTGTGAGATGAGAAGTTCTAGACATGTACCACTGTACCCACAGTTAGCCACACACTTAAAAATCTGTTTAGAGGGTACATATCACAGTAAATGTTCTAACCACAATACAAATAAAAATACTCCAAATGTCTTTTAAGAATTTAATACCCACAATTTCAATTTAAAAAATTCATGGCTCTGCATTATTAGGAAAACTTTACAGTATTATATTCTCTCCTTCACATTCTATTTTATCTCACCTTGCCCACGTTTTCCTCTTTAATATGTTTTTATTCTTAAGTCTTTTCTTTAAAGTAATTTTTAAAATATTTTATTTATTTATTCATGAGAGACACATAGAGAGAAGCAGAGACACAGGTTGAGGAAGAAGCAGGCTCCATGCAGGGAGCCCATGTGGGACTCCATCCCAGGACCCCAGGATCACACCCTGAGCCAAAGGCAGACACTCAACCGCTGAGCCACCCAGGTGTCCCTTATTCTTGAGTCTTGTATTAAGTTTATAAAGGATACATCTACTACAAAAATCTGCATATAAGTTAAAATTTTATTTGTTAAATTCTCTCTGACCATAGGTCTCTAAATGTTCAAAAATAATTTTCCTGGATCAAGTTATGAGAATGATTAGTAATATATAAATATAATTAGCACAATAAATATATTGCAAATTTAGAAAGTGATTTAAACAAAGATTAAAGTTTGGGATGCCTGGGTAGCTCAGTGGTTGAGTGTTTGCCTTTGGTTCAGGGTGTGATTGTGGGGTCTGGGGATCGAGTCCCACACTGGGCTCCCTGCATGGAGCCTGCTTCTCCATCTGCCTGTGTCTCTCATAAATAAATACATAAAATCTTTTAAAAAAAGAAAAAAACAGTAAAGTTTAACTGTAAATCAATCTTATAATAACACGAATTGTTTTTACCTCAATCAAAATTTATTGAAGCAAAAATATTCATTGAATATTATTTATTACTAGAATGAGATAGGACACAACAATGATGCTATTTAATTCATTGTGTTTATTATTGGAAAGTCTGAGAGGCCTTCCTAAAAAAGCAGGTAGGAATTACAACCATGTTACTTGATTCTTCAAAATTTTCTTGAAGTATATGCTCAATATCAGATAGTAATCAGTATCAGCAAAATTACTTTTTAACGATGTATGGGCTGACAATTTGAATAGGTCCTCCTTCAAATATTTTGGAAAGAAAGAAGTGCAGGGGGCATGTGGGTGGCTCAGTGATTGAGTGTCTGCCTTTGGCTCTCATGTTTGCGGGATCCAGTGCCACATCTGACTCTCTGTGGGGAGCCTGCTTCTCCCTTTGTCTATGTTTCTGTGTCTCTCATCAATAAATGAATAAAATCTGAAAAGAAAGAAAGAAAAAGAGAGAGAGAGAAGGAAGAGAAAGGAAGAGAAAGGAAGAGAAGAGAGAGAGAAGAGAAGAGAAGAGAAGAGAAGAGAAGAGAAGAGAAGAGAAGAGAAGAGAAGAGTAGAAATGATCTGATTTGCAAAATCATTTGTTACTCAGTCAATAGAAGCTTTCAATATCTCAGCTTCTGGGAAGTATACCAAAGGCTTCACGAAGATTTAGCAATTATTAATCATGCCTTCTTGAGGCTATTTTCATAACCCAACAGATTCAGAAAGAGTTGGAAAAATCTAAACATGGATTAATTACTTCAACGCATCTTTGCTATAAAGTTTGCTATTACATGCTTTTACTTTATCATATATTTAAATAACTTTTTCAATCCAAATTTTGGAGCTACAGACTGAGCTCCTTCAATTTGTGGATACAATCTAATAGGCAAATATAGCTCTATCAACAATTGGTCCAATCCAGCTTCCAGAAAAAGTCTAAGTTGATTTTTCAATTCAGATACATGTCTTAAGTTTCCTATCAAGGAATAAGAACAAAAGGTCATAAAAATTAAAACTATACAGTATAATTTACTTATCTACATCATCCTCATTTATAAAAATAAGAAATTTTCTTTCCCATAACTTATTCCTTAGTTATGATTGAATATATTTTCTAGTTAAGATTATAATTTGTTTATGAAGTAACATATGGCATGCCTTCAGTAAATGTGGCTTAACATGTAGGATTAGCACGTGAGGATATTTAAGTAAAAAATCACATTTTAAAGCTGAGATAACAAAATCAATATCTTGAAACATCATAATTGTACTTTTGTTTTAAAAAAAGATTTTATTTATTTATTTGGGAATGAGCAAGCCAGCATAAGCTTGAGCAGAGGTGGGGAGCAGAGGGAGAGGGAGAAGCAGACTCCCCGCTGAGCAGGGAGCCTGATGCTGGACTCAGTCCCAGGACCTTGGGAACATGACCTGCCCTGAAGGCAGATGCTTATCCGATTGAGCCACCCAGGTGCCCCAATTGTACTTTTCCTCAACATTCAATGAGAACAAAAACTATTGCTAAAAAAATCTGGTTGGGTAGTTAGAATATAATTGTACTTTTTGCAATGAAATGGATAATATTAAACATTCTGTAAAATGAAACAACTTGGTGATGGAGTGCACTTAAAGTACTTTAGTACAACTCTTTGTACAGTACAATTCTTTTTTGTACATAGTGGGTTGGTATTGTACGATCCTTTACCTGATTTGACAAAGTAGGTTTTAAAGTCTTTTTTTAGTAATATGCATAGATTTTTTAAAAAAGGTTATTTATTTATTTATTCATTTGAGAGAGAGAGATAGTGAGCAGAGGGGAGGGCAGAGGTAGAGGGCTCCTTGGTGAGCAGGGAGCCCAGTTCAGTGCTCAATCACAGACCTGAGATCATGACCTAAGCCGAAGGCAGACCCCCAACTGAGTCACCCAGTTTCCCTAAATAACATGCATAGATTTTAAAGAAGCATGTAACATTTTATCCATAGGTTTTATTTCATGTACCTTGAGAAGTTTGATTTTCCCAGAACATATTCAAATAACTTTAATTGAATCAGTCTAATTAAGCTGCTTTAGATATTTAAAGATCCATTTCTTTCCTCTTAATACCTAGACCTGGAGGGATCCCTGGGTAGCGCAGTGGGGATCCCTGGGTGGCGCAGTGGTTTGGCGCTTGCCTTTGGCCCAGGGCGTGATCCTGGAGACCCGGGATCGAATCCCACATCAGGCTCCCGGTGCATGGAGCCTGCTTCTCCCTCTGCCTATGTCTCTGCCTCTCTCTCTCTCTCTCTCTGTGACTATCATAAATAAATAAAAAATTAAAAAAAAATTTTTAATACCTAGACCTGGAAATGGGAAGTGTAAATAACTTTTTTAAATGGCTATTTAAATATGCAGAAAACAAGTAACTCTAGGGTTCCTTATTTCCTACTGATATTTAAAAAAGTGTTTATTTGGCTTGGCTTTTGTCCCTCCCTTAAAAAAAAGAGGCAAGTTTCCTGTAACAGTACAGAAGTGGAAACATCAGGGATTTGCACAAAGATTTTCCGAGACCAGGCTTTGGAGGGGCCCAAGCATTGTGTTTGCAGGTCATTTTATTTTCATAAAAAAAATGGGTAACAGTAAAATAGGGTAGCTGCCTCTCTTCACTTAGACCTCCCTTCCTTCCTCATTCCCTCAGTGCTAGAGTGGCCTCAGGCTTTTTGGATGAAGTGACTAAAAGAGTTGAGAATACATTTACTTTGGATTTAATGGGGTATTTTTATATCATGCACTGTCAGGTTAGTCACTACCATGTATACTGATCACCCCAACTGTCCTAATATAGAAATGTCTTTCAGGAATACTCCCCGCATTGTGGGGTGATGTGAATTTAGAGCACCACGATGGGAACTCGTCTGAAGAATCTTGCTCCCAGAAATTTGTGGATGGTGTGGAAGAAACAAGACAGCATGGGGTGGGGGGGCATCTTCCCAATCTTACAGCTCATGTATGAAACTTTATAGCGATTGTCTCACGTTTGACAACGATCCTAAAACAGTCACCAGTAACAATAGTTATTGTTAGTACCAATAACTAAAAGTTAGTACCAATAGCGAGTTCTCAAACTAACAGAAAAATATCAACATTATCAAAACTAAGATAAAAATTTCCATCAATCATGCTAGACGAAAGACTGATTCTCCTTCTATGGTGTCCACAGGTGATGTGAGCAGACTGTTAAATGAAGAGATGTTTACAATATATGCAGGCCAGAAATGAAAGGGGGGAAATGAGGTATTTTTTCATTTAGGTGGTTAAGAAAAACGGTATCTCTCTGAATGTTGTGGTATCTGTCACATTTGTCAGCATTTTCAAATTTGAAGCAAATATATTGGATTTTTTCTCATTCTTAATAAATCATCACTTGTATGTAATTTGGTAATATTAATTTTCTATCCGGAATGGAAGAGGTAAGATCATTAAACAAAAATTGTCATTATTCCCAGTAGTCTCACACCAAAAACTGCTTGGCTTCAGAATATTCCAAAAAGGATGGAATACTCCATTTCTAATTATTTCTTTTTAACAGAAATACGTGTGAGACCAGGGTAAGATTAGAAGACTTACGATTTTATGGTGACTTGATTGACCATTAAAAGCAGATTCTCCACAGCAGTATCTTGAATTTTCTTTTTATTCGGCTCTCTGGTTAATTAACAGCCCCAGGATCATTGGGAGATTCAGGAGGGGATAGGGGCGACCTCTCTTTTATAGATTAGGAGAAAGACTGCTGTAAAAGGGATAGAGGAGGGGAGGAAACGGGATCCTATGTGACAGAAGGAGGATGAATGTGGGCTGAAAGACCTAGAAATTGGGAACTTTGAAGTCATGCTAACCAGTGAACCCCTTGGAAAGTTCATGAATACCTTCCAGGGCAGTTGTGCTCCAGTTCAAATTCCTCTACTTCACAATAGCTAGACTGGGGCTTTAGACACATGGGGATCACATTGATAAAGTTGTGTGCGAGACCCCAGTGTGACACCCAGGTGGCACTACATCTGTCCCTGCTCCCCATTTCTGTGTATCTGTGTCCAATT
Organism: Vulpes lagopus; assembly: GCF_018345385.1. NCBI lineage: Eukaryota > Metazoa > Chordata > Mammalia > Carnivora > Canidae > Vulpes > Vulpes lagopus. Next base: position 69,881,876 of record NC_054831.1, on the reverse strand, counting down.
CATGCGTTCTTCCACACTCTCTTCTCTGGCTTTCCCTTTCTTTCCCCTTCATTTGTCCTATTAGCCCTTTCGTTCAAATGTCTCTCATCTGGCTGCAAACCTGCTTGCCTCTTCCTTTCACCACAACCCTCCGCATCATTTCTACCTTCCCTCTGGCTCTTTTGAAGGTTTTAAGTCAGTGCAATTTCTTTTTTTTTTTTCTTTTTCTTTTTTTCCTTTAGAACCGTGTAAGGTTTACAGAGAGACAGTGCAGAGAGATCCCATAAACTACTCTCCCCACCACAACACACAGAGTTTCTCCTACTAGTAATACCATGCATTAGGACATCTGTCACAATTTACACACCAATACTGATACATCATTAACTAAAGTTCATAGTTGATATTAGGCTTTACTCTTTATGTTCAATAGGCTTTGACAAATGTTCTTTATCTACCATTATAGTATCATATGTAATACTTTCACTGTCCTAGCAATCTCTTATACTTTACCTATTTATCACTCCCTTCCTCCCCCCCAAAAAACACTTTTCCTTGAAAACATTACAACCCAAACCAAAACTGCCTGATGTGGCCATCAACAGAGAAGAAAATTTATTTATTCATTGCCAAGCATTCTTAGAGATGTTCAATAACAATAATTCACATACCATTTATTATTCCATTTGGTTATCACAATAATTATAATTATCTTTACTTAGGGATAAATGTTATCAAGTCTCAGAAAGTCCACACAACTTTCTCAAGGCTGTGTGGCTAAATGAAGATGGATGTGAGCGGAGCCAATATCCATATTCACTGATAGTTGACCACTGGTGTCTTTACCACTTCTTAAAAATTCCTTTGCTTTAGCAGAGAGAACAGGTGCACGTCAAGGGGACACCCGTTTGTGACTGCTAACTTTTGAGTATTCCATCAGTCTTGCCTATGACTCGTTTATCAGAAGGTGGAATTTGAGTGCCCTTAAAAAGATTCCAATAATGCATAAAAGTATTTAATGACCTCTCTCTCTAAAAGCCCACTCTGAATGAACTAAAAATTCTACTATTTCATCATCTACAGACTAATTTATTTTATTCTCAACCTTCCTACCCAGTATTTAGGGCTATGTTATCCTTAATAAAGTGTTAGTACCAGACATTTTTAACGTCAACTCAATTTCAGCTAGATACCATCTCAGGATTTTTCTGTTTCAACTGCAATCTTTTGGTTATGTATTTTTATTTCAAGTTTTTCAAACCTTCTGTACACAGCTGATCCTCACACAAATGATGACTTTTAAACCTGTGTAGAGACAGACTCAGCCATGCTTATGTTTTAGTTTTCATAAACACAGTGTATGTGATGCAGAGAGCACAGTTTTGTTTATGCTGACAGCTGTGTGTGAATATTTTTACTATTTTGAGAAGTGAACAGGTTGAATTTTTGGGTGCACAGGCAAGTTAGTACATTGTTATTGGCACAGTAGCACTTCCTTGCAGATTAATAATAGATTTTCTTCTTAATTCTAACTTCTTTCAGAGACACAACCAGATCACGAAATGTATAATAATGTGTAAGCTCCAAAATTTTTTCACTAAATGCAATCATGAAAAAAATTTTGTAAATCTTAATTACTTAAGTGATTAGTCAAATTGGCAGACAGCATTAAGGGTGGGACGATGCAGGAAATAATATGTGAGCCAGATTCTTATTCCCAACTCTCTTTTTGTTGTAAGCCAGGCATCTTTAGGGGCTGCTGTTAATTTTTCCAAGTGATTAGTACATCAAAATGACAGCTAACATGTTGTTTACTGAATGCTATCAATTGATTATTGTATCTTAAGTTTCAAAGTTATACCATGAAAACAATTCAGCGTGTCCTATTAGTCACAGAACTGATCTTTTTTTAATTATCAACTTTATTTTTCAGAGTAGCTTTAGGATTTTAGAAGATTCCATATATACATGTCCCATTCGTCCCATCTCTAGGTACCATTTCCCCTACGATTAGTATTGTGCATTAGTATAGTGTATTTGTTATAATTTTTTTTTAAAGATTGTGTTTATTTATTGGATGCAGAGAGAGCGAGCGGCACACAGAGGGAGTGGGAGAAGCAGACTCCTCGCTGAGCAGGGTGCCCAATGTGAGGCTTGGTCCTGGGACCCTGAGATCATGACCTGAGCCAAAGGCAGACACTTAACTGACTGAGCCAACCAGGCACCCCTATTTGTTACAATTAATAAACCAAATTTGATACGTTATTAGTTTAAATTAGGGTTCACTCTTTGTGTTGTACATTTCGGTGGGTCTTGACAAATGCATATCATATATCCACCATCACAGTATCATACAGAGTACTTCCTCTGCCCTAAAAATGCCCTGTGCTCCATCTATTCATCAATACGTCCTTTCCCTGACTGGCTGGCAACCACCTATCTTCTTACTTTCTCTCTAGTTTCGCATTTTCCAGGATGTCATACAGTTGATTGTTCTGCATGTAGCTTTTTCAGGCCAGCTTCTTCACTCAGCAATATACATCTAAATTTCCTCCATGTCTTTTGTGGCTGAAAAGTTTACCTTTTGGGAGCACCTGGGTGGCTCAGTAGGTGAAGCACCGGGCTCCTGATTTTGGCTCAGGTCATGATCTCAGGGGTGGTGAGATGGAGCCCTGCATACTGCTCTGTGCTCAGTGGGAAGCCAGCTTGGGATTCTCTCTCTTCCTCTCCCCTTCCCCAACCCGGCTCTCTCTCTCTCTTAAAAAAAATAAAATAAAATAAAGTTTACCTGTTGTTATTGCTGAATAATATTCCATTATATGAATATACCCCAGATTGTCTATTCATTCACCGCCTACAGAATGACACTTTGCTTGACTCTGTTTTGGGTAATTAAAAGTATAGCTGAAATAAATATTTTGGGGGTAGCTATTCATAACAGCCTAAGTTTCCTACTCATTTGGGTAAATGCCCTGAAGTGCAATTACTGGATCGTATGTTAAGACTAGGTTTAGATTTGTAAGCAACTGCTACACTGTCTTCTAAAATTTTACATTTCCATCAGCAATGAATGAGTGTTCCATATCATCCTCTCCCACACTTGGTGTGGTTAGTCTTTTGGATTATAACCATTTTAAGGAGAACAGTGGTATCTCATAATCAGTTTGATTTTCCTTTCCCTAATGACATATGAGGTTAAGCATCTTTTCATATGCTTACTTGCCATCAGCATATTTTCTTCAGTAAAGTGTCTGTTCTAGCCTTTTGCTTGTTTTGTTTGTTTGTTTGTTTGTTTTTGTAATTGGCCAGCTGTCTCATGGGGCTTTAAGAATTCTTTGCAGGGGCACCTTACTGGCTCAGTTGGTAGAGCATTTGACTCTTGATCTTGGGGTCATGAGTTCAAGCCCCATATTGGGTGCAGAGCTTACCTAAAAAAAAAAAAAAAAAAGAAAGAAAGAAAGAAAGAAAAAGAAAGAGAAAAGAAAGAAAAGAAAAAAAGTTCCTTGTGTATTTTGGATAGCAATGTTTTAACAAATATGTCTTTTGTAAATTTTTCCTCCCAGTCTATGAGTTGTCTTTCATTCTCTTACCAATGTCTTTCACAGAGCAGTTTATAATTTTAATAAGGTACAACAGCAATTTTTTTCTTTATTGTCTCATGCTTTGGAAATTTTGTCCAAGATGCCATCACCAAACCCAATATTATCTGATTTTTTTTTTACTTTATCTTTTGGAAGTTTTATAATTCTGTATTTTACATTTAAGGATGTCAATTTTGAATCAATTTTTATGAAAGGTATAGGGTCTGTGTATATATTTATTTTTTTTTACATGTGAATGTTCAATTTTTAAAGCATTATTTGTTTTTGTTAAAATGACTATCATTTTCCCTGAATTGTCTTTGCTCCTTTGTGAAAGATCAGTTGAATGTTCATTTGGGTTCATTTCTGGGCTCTCTATACTGTTCCACTGATTTATTTGTCTTTCCATCAGTACCAGGAAGTGTTGATTACTGTAGCTTTAAAACCAACCCTAAAAATTGAGTACTGTCAGTCATGTTGGCTGCATCGGTTCTTTAGCTTTTACATACACACTCAAGAATCAGTTTGTTATTATCCATAAAATAACTTTCTGGGATTTTTATTGGAATTGCATTAAATCTATAGGTCAAGATGAGAAGTTTTTTCTTCTGATCACATCAGATTAATGTGTTCTTTTTTTTTCTAGTTTCCTAAAATAGAAACTTGGATTCCTGATTTTAGTTATTTCTTCTTGTCAATATATCCTTTTAATGCTATACATTTCCCTCAAGCCCTACTATGTGGCATCCCATAACTTTTGATAAATTATATTTTCATTTCATTGAATTCAAAATACTTTTAACTGATTTTGAGACTTCTTTGGTCCACTTGTCATTTAGAACTGTTTTGTTTAATCTCCAAATAGCTGGAGATTCTCCATCTATCTTTTATGGACTTCTAGTTTAGTTTCATTGTGTCTAAAAGCATAATTTATAGGATTTCTATTCTTTCAATTTTGTTGAGTTATTTGGCCCCAAATGTGATCTTTCTTGGTCAATGTCCAAATGAGTTTGAGGAGAATGTGTATTCTGCTCTTGTAGAATAATCTATAAATATCAGATCCAGTTGATTGATGGTACCCTCAGTTCAATGTGTCCTTATTAGTTTCTGTCTGCTAGATTTATTAATTGCAGATAGTAGGGTATTTAAGTCTCCAATAACAGTAGTGTACTTGTCTATTATCCTTTTAGTTCTAGAAGCAAAAACTTGCTTCACTTACTTATCTATTGAAGTTTTTATTTTAATTCCAGCTAGGTAACATACAGTGTTATATTTGTGTCAGGTTAGACAATATAGTGATTCAGCCCTTTCATACTTCATCCTGTGCTCATCATGACAAATGCCCTCCTTAATCCCTATCATCTGTTTTACCCTTCTCCTCGCTCATTCTGTTTCCCTCTGGTAAGCCTTGGTTTGTTCTATAATTAAGAGTCTGTTTCTTGGGATGCCTGGGTGGCTCAGTGGTTGAGCATCTGCCTTCGGCTCAGGGTGTGATCCCAGGGTCCTGGGATTGAGTCCCACATGGGGCTCCCTGCTGAAGCCTGCTCCTCCCTCTGCCTGTGTCTCTGCCCCGCTCTCTCTCTCATGAATAAATAAAATCTTTTAAAAAAGAGTCTGTTTCTTGATTTATCTTTTTCCCCATTTGCTTGTTTTGTTTCTTAAATTCCACATGAGTGAAATCATATGGTATTTGTCTTTGGCTGACTTACTTCACTTAGCATAATACACTCTAGCTCCATTGCAAATGTCAAGGTTTTATTTTTTATGGCTGAATAATATTCCATTGCGTATATATACCACATCTTATCCATTCAATTCATCGATCAATGGACACTTGTTGCCTCATTTAATTCTTTATTCTTAGGCACAACAGATTTAGGACTGTTTGTGCCTTCTTGGGGAATTGACTCTTTTATCATTATGTGGTACCTCTCTTTATTGCTGATAATGTTCCTTGCTCTGAAGTCTGTTTTGTCTGAAATACAACAATTCCCATATTCCTTTTCCTATTAGTTTTAATATGGTGTTTCTTTCTTCAAATCTTTACTTTTTAATCTATTTATATTTAAAGAGGGTTTCTTGCAGACAACAAGCATTTGGTGCTATTTATTCACTCTGAAAGTCTTTTAATTTGTGTATCTAGATCATTCATAAAGTAATTATTGATATAGTTGGATTAATATCTACTTTGTAACTTTTTTATTCATTGCTTTTGTTTATTATTTATATTTTTGTATTCTATTCATTTTTTCTGCCTTCTCTGGTTTTAATTGAGCATTTTATATGATTCCATTTTCTCTCTAAGCATATTATAATTCTTCTGAAAATTTTTTGTACTGGTTGTCCTCAAGTGTGCAATATATCCTTACCATTAATTTCAGTACACTTTCAAATAACATTGTATAATTCATGTGTAGTGCAATACCTTAGAATATTTTAAATTCCACTCTCCTGTCCCTCTTTGCATTCATGTCATTTATTTCACTTGCACATAAGCCATAATAATTTAGTACATCACTGCTACCATTTTAAAAGAAACTGCTATTCATAAGATCAATTAAGAATGAGAAAGATAAAATATTTTATTTTACCTTAGTCTTTTTCTAATGTTCTTTCCTTTATGTATATTTGAGTTTCTGATTTATATCATTTTTCTTCTCTTTCTTCTCATTGAAGAATTTAACATTTCTTGCAAAACAATTCTACTCTTGATGGAATTTGGCATCCAATCAAGCTATCCTTCAAAGTGAAGGTGAAAAAAGTCTTTTTTTTTCAAACAAATAAAAATTGAGGGGATTATAGTCTAATGGGTTTATTTTTTTCTTTCAACCTTTAACTCTATTATTTATTACTTGCTAGGTTTCTATAGAAAAGTCTGATATAATTTTTTTTTTTAAGATTTTACTTATTTATTCATGAGAGCCACAGAGAGATGGAAACATAGGCAGGTGGAGAAACAATGTCTTCTGTGGGGAGCCTGATGTGGGATTCAATCCTAGGACCCTGGAATCATAACCTGAGCAGAAGGCAGACACTCAACCAGCCTTCCCAGGCATCCTGTTTTTTTGTTTTGTTTTGTTTTTTCAGTGTAATTCTTTTTCTTGTTGCTCTATAGGCAAGTTTTCCCCTTCTGACTTCTTTCAAGGGTTTCTCTTTGACTTTGATTACCTGCCATTTTAATATAGTATGTTTAGGTGTAGACTTAGTATTTATCCTACTTGTTGCTTGAGCTTCCTATAACTGTGTTTTGGTGATATATGTCATTAATTTGGGGGAAATTATCAGTCATTCCTACCTCAATGATTTCTTATTTCTTTATTTCTTCTGGTATTACCTTTATACTAACATTGTTCTTGTGTAATTGTCCCACAGTTCTTGAATATCCTGTTCCATTATTTTCTCTTTACTTTTCAATCTGAAAAGTTTCTACTGCCATATCCTCAAGCTCCATTGTTCTTTCCTCAGCTGTGTCCAGTCTACTGATGAACTCATCCAAGGCATTCTTTACTTCTGTATCTGTGTTTTCAATACCTAGCATTTCCTATTGATTCTTTTCAAGAGTTTCCCTATCTCCACTCACTTCATCCATCTCTTTTTGCATGCTTCCCACTTTTTCCATTAAAGCCCTTTGATTATTAATTATAGTTATTTTAAATGCCTGCTCTGGCAATTCCAAAATTTTTGCTACTTCTGAGTCTGGTTATGATGCTTACCTTGTCCCTACTTCCTTTGGTCTTTGCACTTTGCTTTGTACTTTTTTTTGGTTGAAAGCTAGGCATCATATATTGGATAAATGGAACTGAGGGAAATAGGCCTTTAGAGTGAGGTTTTATGTTTATCTAGCTGGGAGTTAGGTTGCATTTACTGTTTCCAATAGTTGCAGGTGTTAGAGTCTATGGTTTGCTCTATCATTCTTGTTTTTGTGTCACCCGTTGTCTTTGGGTTTCCCTAGAGACTCCTTCTTAAACAGAGTCTGAGCCCAGCAGTTCTTCCAGCTGTAATCTGTATTATACAGGAGCCTTGTTGTGGTGGTGGTGAGGTATATAGTCCATGTTCTAGACCTATGATAAGGACTCAGGCTTTCAGTGGGCCTATGCCCCTGAGCTTTGGACTTCACAAGTGCCTTCCTGATCCCCATTCCCTGTTTAATGTAACACTAGAAGGCTAGAGGACCTGAAGCCAGGTATTTCTCTTTCCCTGCATCAGCAGACTCTGCCAAAACTGATGTTGGTTAGGCTCTGGTCATGTATTTTACTGAGAGGGCAGACCTTTCGAGGGAGAACAGCATGATCTGGTTGTATTTCAAAATTATTACTTTTCCTCTGCCTCATTGGAAACAGAAGGACATATTTCTCTGATCTTCACCCTGAGATCCTAGTGGGGCTCCTAGGGATATAACTCATAAAAGTGTGGGAGCCTTTCAAGCCTAGGATCCCAGGCATTTTTCTCTCTCAAGCTGGTTCACATTCAATCTCCAAAAATTAACCAATTACTATTTAACTTTTCCTACCACCTGCTGACTCCTGGCAGTTTCCGCTCCCAGTTAACTCTAATTCTCACTATTCATCCATCTCTCCAGTTTTCAGGGCAGCAGTTTGCCCTGTGATCTCGATTCTCTAATGGATCTAAGAAGTCTTTCAGTTTGATGTTTAGTGTGTTCTACTTTTTGCTTATGAGGATGAGAATAATGACTTCTAAGCTCATTACAGGCTAGACTGGAAACCAGGAGTTGACTTTTTTTTTTCTACATCAGTCATGGTGCAGTTATGGAAAAACACTGATGAAAAAGTAGCTCTTTCACGGAGAAAATTTCTGCCTTAGGAGTCATCATGAATCAAAGGTCCCCAAACTTTTCCAAGCCCAGCAATTTTCATTATTAATTGCATGTTTTGGGAGTATGAGTTACATTAACCCCAAGACAGGAGATATCGACATATAAAAGAGAAAGCTGATCTATAAAATAATAATTAGAAATGTGGTTGTCAGAATAGTCATGTATTTACAGTACTTGACCTGTATGGATAGGTTAGCATGGGAAAACCAATCATAAACTAGGTGAATGAAAAAAGAAATAAGAAAGAGGCAAGCTGCATATTTATTCTTATGGCATATTTCTGACAACTGCAACCATCATGAGTTACCCATGCCTCTCTGAAGATACTTCTGTTCAGAGTTGATCTATACTATCTATACTGGATCATTTATACCAGAATGCTACTCTTTACTCCCCATTAGCATTGTTGACATATTACTTAGACAATTTCTCAGCTTTGGATTCCTCTTTCTGTGTTCAATGCAGACTATTACTGTTAAGGCAACATCCCTTTAGATAAACATGATTAATTAAATAGTTTAGCTTATGTTCTCTTTAGTCTTGGTTATAAAGGCCATGTATTCAGGTAGTATTTGGAACTCCTCTCTTTTATCTTGACCACATGAATTGACTATTTATTGACTGACTGGTATCTGCCAGGTGCTATGCAAGAAGCAAAAATAAGGTGGCAAGAGAGACTCATAAATATCCTCATAGAGTCTACTCTTTTTAAAACGATTCTTTAAGAAAGTAATACATCTATTTTTTGCTGCCTGTTATGTTCGGTTTTAAAAGATGACATTTTTTAATGAAGTATTACAATTTTGGAAACATGTGCTATGTTTTCTAAGCACTGTCTTATCACAATCCATGAAATCATATTCCTTTTACTGAGAAATGAAATTGTATAAATTGTAAACTTATTGTGTAAACTAAATTGTATAATTGTTTCATTTATTGCATAGATGAAATTGTAAAATGAGGATAATGCCAAATCAGAGACTGGATTTCTAGTCTCCCTAAAGGGTAGTTCTCATCACTTTTCTCTTCAGAAAAGTAATATTAGTATTAACTAATGAGTATTAGTTAGTATGAACTAATGAGTCATCCTGAAATCAAAATTATGCTGGCCATGAAGTCCTCTACAATAGGAATACACCAAAGCTGAAATAAATCATTGATCCAATAGTCAAAGAGATACTCCAGCTTCACCTTTGTAACTGATATTTGTAATATTTTGTAATACTTTGCTTCAATATCTCTGCCAGGAAGCATGTTGTTAAGAAAGTAAGTAAGGGGTGTTATGATCTTCACTTGATAGACACTAAGTATGACACTTTTTATTAATAGTGCCCTGTTTTGCGAATCAATTTTTTACTTTCTTTAAAATTGAGATAAATGCTTATTGATGCAATATCCTTCTTTTTTTATCCAAGAAAGGTTCAGAGTATACAGTAAATTTCCACAATTTACTAATATTTCCACAATCTGTATAATAGAAATAAATGGTTATACACGGTTCACTCTTAGGAAAAAAATAATTTTTATATACTTCCCATATGGGCTGCACTTATTTTCAGGCAATGAGTCACTTTGATTTGAAATGTTGTCCTATGCCCCAGGAGGGATGGTTGCCAAACCCCAGCTTAGGATAGGAGAGTAGTTCCTTATTCACTCACCCAAAGCATGGGGCAATCAAAGTACAAATGCCAACCAAATTGGAGTCTTTTCCCCAGCTTACAGTTGTTGACACGGTTAAGTGCAGACTGCAGTGAGCACAAGTGCCTGATATGATTTCAAAGGGCGATGAAGGAACAATGGCTCTGACACAATTCTTGATATAGTTCCCTCAATGAAAAAAAAATCCAGAGTAATACTGTCCAACAGAACTTACTACAAAGATGAAAATATTCTTTGTGCTGTTGAATGTGATAGCCACTAGACACATGAAGATAAAAAGTGGGTTTTTTTTGATAAAACGTGTTTTTAATGTAGCTAATACAACGAAGGAATTAAATTTTTAATATTCCATTTTAATTTATTTGAATTTAAATCTTATTGCTCCTTATTGTTAGTGACTACAGTATTGAACAGATCTGGAGAGAAAATCATCACATATAATGGGATCAGATTTGTCACAATAAAGCTACTGAAGAATAATTACATAGAATGAGAAATTACATACAAGAGAGTCTTGAAATGAGTAAAAATGGTTATGTATTTCCAGGTCAGATAAGCTAAGCTTAAATCTCAGTTCTCTTACCTCCTGATTTTATACAATTCTTTAGCCTATTAGGTCTCCCTCTGCCTCACTGTCCTACTTTGTAAAACAAATTAATAAATATATTAGTGATCAATAAATTCTCATTTAGGAAATGTAATATTTTCAAAGTATTTTGCTCTTACTGAAAGCAGAGAAACAGCTAAAGAGTTGACACATGCAGTCTCTAAAGACATCTTGAAGAGAACTTTATTATGAATAAGGATACAGTTATACAACACTTAGTAAGTTCTCTGAATGTTTCAACCATATGTATTATATAGTATCTTGTTTTGCCCTCACAATAACTGTATGAATTGCATATTATTACTATTAGCTCTATTTTACCACAAGGTTATCAGACTAAGTCATTAAATAACATGCTCAAGGTCATATTGCTATTGAGTAGTAGAAACATAATTTGACTTCAAGTTTCTTCAGTTCTCAGAAAGTGTTCTTTGACATGTGTTTTACTGACTCCCTACAGTAAAATAGTAGGACCTCCCATATTCTTTTCTTAATAAAATGTACTAGACATTCTGGCAACGCTTCCCACTACAAAATATCTAGAAAAGCTATGAAGAAATGCAACAAAGCTCCTATTGCATGCATACCTGAGTGTGCACAAATGTCAGAGAAATCCCCAGGGTCAAAAATAATAATTATAAAGATGCTAAAGCCTAACTGGCAAATGAAAAAGAAGCCAATGGTTTCTTAAAGATGATACCTAGGAGTGCCTAGGTGGCTCAGTCAGCTGAGCGTCAACTCTTAATTTCAGCTCAGGTCATGATCTTAGGGTTGTGAGGTAAAGCCCTGCATTGGCTCTATGCTCAGTGAGGATACTGCTTGCCCCTGTCTCTCTGCTCTTTCCCCCCATGTGCACTCTCTCTCTCTCTCTCAAATAAGTTAAAAAATAAAATAAAATATTAAAAAAGATGATACCTACAGTACAAAGAATCAAAGAAACTGAATGTCATTAAAATTAAAACCTTTATTTTCAAAGGACAGTATCAAGAAAGTGAAAAGACAACTCACTAAATGGGAGAAAATACTTGTGAATCTTGTATCTGACAAAGGATTGTCTTAAAACTTAAAAATAAAAAGACAGCCCAATTAAAAACTGGACAAAGATTTTGAATAGATATTTCCCCAAGGACAATATGCAAATGGCCAATAAGTATATGAAAAGATGCTCAATATCATTAGTCAATGGAGAATGCAAATCAAAACCACAGTGAGATGCTATTTCATACTTATGAGGACGGCTGTAATAAAAAAGACACAGTGTAAGCAAGGATGCAGAGAAATTTCTGCTTTTATACATTGAAAATAAATGCAATACATGTAAAGTGATGAAGCTGCTTTGTAAAACAGTTTGGTGCTTCCCCAAAATGTTAAAGATAGAGTTATCATATCACCAAGCAATTCCTACTCCTAGATATACATTCAAGAGAAATGAAAAAAAAATATGCTCATACAAAACATATGTGGCAACACTATTTACAATAGCTTTGTAGTGGAAATGATGCAAATGTCCATAAACTGACGAATGAAAAAATAATATGTGGTATGGCCATATAATCGAACATTATTCAGCCATACAAATGGAATGAGATACTGATACACGCTACAGCCAAGATGAACCTTGAAAATATGCTAAGTGAAAGAAGTCAGACACAAAGGGCTCCAAGCGTATGATTCGTTTTATATAATATGTCCAGAAATCACTATTCCACAGAGACAGAAAGGAGATTAGTGGTTCTCAGTAGTTAGGAGAGGAGCTGATGGGACATGAAAGCTGAAGAGCATGGGCTTTTTTTGAGGGTGATGAAAATGTCTTAGAATTACGTGGTGGTGATGGTGGCACAGCCTTATGAATATATTAAAATCTATTGAATTTTATACTTTAAGGATGAATTCTAAGGTGTATGAATTATATCTCTATAAAAGTAAAAAAAAAAAAGAAGACGTCAATGACACTTTAAAGGCCACTAACAGTTCAGAAGAAACAAGATAGGAAACCTCAGGAAATTGGAACGTAGATGCTCACATAAAACCTGGGACATCAAAACTACATTTTCATTGCAAGAGGGGTCTGTAAAATACTCACCTATTGTCACTACTTGTATGGCCTGGAAGACGGAGTCAAGAAATTAATTTTGGATTGTGGTGCCATGGAAGCCTGGTAGAAGGACACACATAAGTTCTCAGGAAGAAAGCATCCATAAGTCAGGTTCCTCTGTCTGTCCACAGATGTAGATAAACCAGACTTAAACTCCAAATCCAAAATTACTCAATCATCAAAGGAATTAACAATGTTGACTAAAATGCTTCAGAAACAACCAAAGGCATAATTAGAATCCCAAGGATGTCAGGTATTGGAATCATCAGACACAGAAACAATATTGACAATTATAAGTTTAAAGAAACAACATAATCTGAAAGTTGTACAAATATCAAGAACTATAAAAAGTGACCAACAGATATGACAAAGAAATAAAGCTCCTGGAAATAAAAATATATATCAAATTTTTAAAAAATAATTGAAATTAGTAAATTATGTTTCTGAAGAAAAGATTTGTTAACTGAAAGATAATTATGGAGAAAAAACTACTTAGACATAGCATAGAAAGATAGAGAGACAATTAAGTGATATGGAAGATGGAATGAAAAAAGATATACTATACACCTACTTGGAGTTCAATGGGTGGTGGAAAAATGAGGAAGAGAACATACTAGTTGATAGGTGAGGATTTTTAAAAATTGATGAGATTTAGGAAGCATAATTATTTTTTAAATAACTTTTAAAAGTACAGGAAAAAAGAAAAAGAAATATTGCCTTCAGAGGAATGACAGCGACAGAACAGTTGTCTCAAGAGCGTCTGTGAAAGACCAAAGTGGGAGACTATTATCATCAAAACACTGAGTGAAAATACCACTGAATCAAGAACTCTGCTCCATCCTCAAGGACAGATCATATGATATGGTGGAAGTCTCAGCAAATTTAAGAAGGTTGAAATCACCCCAAGTATCTTTTCCAACTACAGTGGTAGGTAACTATAAATCAACAGCATGAAGAGAGCTGGGAAACCTACAAATATATAGAAATTAAACAACATTTCTGAACAAACAATAGATTAAAGAAAACATCAAAAGGGATGAACACTGGGTGTTATACTATATGTTGGCAAATTGAATTTAAATAAAAAATTAATTACAATTAAAAACAAACAAAGGAGATTTCAAAATAAATGAAAATGGAAACACAACATGCCAAACCATATGGGACACTTCAAAACTAGTTCTGAGAGGGAATTTTATAGTGATAAATATATATATTGAGAAATTAGAAAGCTCACAAATAATTTAACTTTATACCTCAAAGAATTAGAAAAAGAACAACAAATGAAGCCCAAAGTTAGCAGAAGGAAGATAATAATACAGATCAGAGTAGAGATAAATGAAATAGAGACCAGAAAAACAGCAGAAAAGAGCAATGATACTAAAAGCTGGTTTTTCAAAAAGATAAACAAAACTGACATACCTTTGTGAAACTGAGAAAAAAATGAGAGAAGACTCAAATAAAATCAGAGAGAGGAAAAATCACAACTGACACTATAGAAATATATAGGACCATAGGAAACTACTATGAACAATTAATTATACAACATATTAGATAAACTAGAAGACATGGGTACCTCTCTAAATCATAGAACCTACCAAGACTAAGTCAGGAAGAAATACCAAGGCTAAACAGACCAATAATGATTAAGGAGATGGAATCAATAATTGAAAACCTCCCAACACAACAAAACCCCCAAAACAGATGGCTTCACTGGTTAATTCTATCAAACATTTAAGGAAAATTTAATACCAATTCTTCTCAAACTCTTCCAAAAAATGTAAGAGGAGGGAATATTTCCATCTTATTTTATGAGGCAGCTATTACTCTGACAACAAGGCCAGATAAGAACACTACAAGAAGAGAAAACTATTGATCAATATCCCTGATGAACACAGATGCAAAAATTCTTAACACAGTATTAGTAAACCAAATTCAAGAACTTATTAAAATGACTATTCACAATCAAGTGGCATTTGTTCCTAGAATGCAGAGATGGTTTAATATATGCAAGTCAATAAATATGATACAAACATTAATAGAATGAAACATAAAAATCAGATGATTACTTCAATAGTTGCAGAAAAAGCATTTGACAAAATATATCATTCATAATAAAAACCCTCAATAGATTGAGTATACAAGAACATGCCTCAATGTAATAAAAACCATATCTGACAAACCCAAGGCTAACATTATAGTCAACAGAAAAAAAACTAAAAGCTTTTCTTTAAAACCAGGAACAAGACTAGAGTGACCACTCTAACCATTCTTATTTAACATAGTGTACTGGAATTGGACTTCTAAAACAATTAGGCAAGACAAAAAAACATATAAGGCATCCAAATAGAAAGAGTAAATTTGTTATTTGCAGATGACACAATCTTTTATATTGAAAATCCCAAATTCAACTAAAAAATTGTTGGAACTAATCAGTGATTTCAGTCAAGTTCCAAGATAGAAAATAAACACACAAAACCTGGGTGTATTTCTATACATTAACAATGAAACATCAGATATGCAAATAAAGTAAACTAGTTCTTCATAATAGCATCAAAAACAATAAGATACTTAGGAATAAATTTAATCAAGGAAGTAAAAGATCAGTACAATGAAAACAAGACCTTGTTGAAAGAAAGTGAAGAAGACACAAACATATTGGAAAGACATCCTGTGTTCATGTTTGGAAAAGCTAATGTTGTTAAAATGTTCATGCGACCCAAAGTCATCTATAGATTCAACATAATCCTTATCCCTATTTCAATGGTATTTTTTAGAAACAGAAAACAATCTGTTTAAATAGATTTAAATTTAAATAGAACTAGAAAAGATCCTTCTATAGTAATTCAAACAGTATGGTACTGGCATAAAAATAGTCACATAGACCAATGGAACAGAACTGAGAGGCTAGAATGAACCCCCTCTATATACGGGAAAATAATATTTGACAAAGGAGCCAGCATCATCCAAGAGGGAAAAAGAGTCTTTTCAAAAAATTACACTGGAAACACTGGATAACCACACGGAGAACAATGAAATTGGACCTCTATCTTAAACCTCTCAGAAAAATTAACTGGAAAGGAATCAAAGACTTGTACCTAAGACTTGACACCATAAAACTCCTAGAAGAGAACACAAGGGAAAAAAGTTTCCTCGACATCAGTCTTGGCAATGACTTTTGGGATAAGACACCAAAAGCACAAATGTCAACAACAACAACAACAAAAATCAACAAATCAAACTAAAAAAGCTTCTGCACAGCCAAAGAGAACAACAAAATGAAAAGGCAACCTACAGAATGGGAGAAAATATTGAAACCGATGTATCAGATAAGAGGTTATATCAAACATTTATTAAAAACACATACAACTCAATAACAAAAAAAGCAGACAATCTGATTAGAAAAGGGGCAGATGAACTAAATAGATATTTTTCCAAAGATGAAATGGCCAGTATCACTAATCAAAAGGTGCTCAATATCACTAATCATCAGGGAAATGAAAATTAAATCCAAATCCACAATTAAATCACCTTTTCCCTGTTACACTATTATCACAATAATAAGAAATAAATGTGGAGAAAAAGGAAACCTTTGTGCACTGTTCGTGTGATTGTAAACTCATCAATCCACTGTGGAAAACAGTATGGAGATGTCTCAAAAAAACAAAGATAGGCCTGCCATATGACCCAGCAATCTCACTTCTCAGTATGTAGCCAAAGGAAATGAAAATAGGTCATCAGAGAGATATATGCACTCTAATGGATATTACAGTATTATTCACAGTAGTCAAGATACAGAAACAACCTAAGTGTCTGTCAATGGATAAACAGCTAAAGAAGTATGTGTGTATATGTGTACTATTCATTCTTGAAAAAATGGAAATCCTGCCATTTGCAACATAGATACATATATCTGTATCATACATGGTTAGAAGTATCTGTATAATATACAGCTTATATGTAGTCTATAGTCTATATTATAAAACTGTGTCACAAATCTTGCATTTGTTAAGAGACTAGGTCTTAATTGTTCATATCACTAGACCAAATGATAATTATGTAATGCAGCAGGAGGTGTTAGCTAATGCAATGGCAATCGAATCACAGTACAAATATACCATGTTAAAAAAAAAAGAATTTGTTTCAGTTAAACTATCAATCCAGAACAATGATGAATCAAGATATTACAGGCATACAAAGCAGATTCATCAACAATAAAACTTACTTAATAGAGTTTCTAAGGTATGTATCTCAAAATTCCCAGAAGCAAGATCTGAGATGTAAAAAGTAATATACAGAAAAAAAAAAAACAAGAAAATTGCTAAACATTTAAGTAAATGAAAATAGAGACACCTATTACAGGCTTTCCAGTTATGTAGATAGGAATTCAGGTAAGATTATCCACAGAACTAAATTTTATCCTCAATATTTGACATTGGATACCCAAGATAGCCTGAATGCTTTTAGCCACAATGCATTTATGTGTGTGTCTGCATGCATATGTACAGACATGCATGTTTCTAAAGCCTCATAAATGCCTAATAAAATTTTCATTTAATTAACTGATTTCTCTTTGTTCTTTTGCCAGAAATTTACAGTGAATTCATCTAGTTCTGAATGGACAGCACTCGTTCTGCTTTACACACAGATTCTACTAGGTGGTATGACCAGTGACAGATATTTCTGAAAATTATACGATCCTGGAATTGCAAATGAGAATCAATTAGTTATTCAAGCTTCAGAGATAATTGGAAACAAAGACTATATTCAACTCCACAGCCTCTTTCTACTGAGCAAAAGTCATTTCTTTTTTAACATTAACTAATAATTATCATAAACCTGTCAGTTTTAAGACAGTTAAACCCTAGACTGGTTATATAGGATATGTTGCCACTGAATTTACTTATTTTTTGTTTTAATCCAGATTCCACGATTTTTTTTTACAATTAATAATTTATTGATTAAATGAAAAGACATAGGGAAGAATCTTGACTATTGGATGGGAAAAATCACCTTTCAAAATCCACAGACGTCATGATAAGGTAGATCCTAATGTGAATTAAGTTTTCTTTCAACTAGAATTACTGCTGAGCCCAATGGTGATGCATTTCCAACTAATGGTTTGTCATCTTCAAGGTAGAGAGGAACAAAACAGATGATTAACTCAAGTAGAACTTCTAGCTTCTCAAAAATACAAGTATGTAACAAAAGGATATGTTCTAATAATTGTCCTAATTCTGTGATATAATTTTATTTATTTATTTTTTATTACGTTTTAAAAAGTTTATTTATTTATTTGAGAGAGAGATCAGAGAACACAAGTGGAGGGAAAGGCAGAGGAAGAGGGAGAAGCAGGCTTTCTGCTGAGCAGGGGGCCGACCTAACGCTGGGCTCCATCCCAGGACCCTGAGATCATGACCTGAGCCAAAGGCAGACGCTTAACTGGGCCACCCGAGCACCCCTCTGTGGTATAATTTTAGGTATAAAGTCAGAAATTTCATAAATTCTGCTCTTCAAATGACCACTTTTCACCATCAACTAATCAATCAATATGAAAATAAATAAAATAATACAGGCAAAATTGATGTTCCAAGTGGCCAAACTCATTTCAAAGAAGTTTCCTTCTTAATAATTTCGGCTACTGCACTGCCTTCATGCACAGGGCATTCAGAATACATGGAAAACATTTATTTTTATTAGCCTTTCATTTGTTTAATTTCTTTTGGCAGTTGTGGTTTTTACAGCATAGACGATATGACTAATTTATGTTTTCCTAATTGGACAGCTAAATATTCTTGTATATATTAGTTTTGCACTGTGCCTAGATGATTCCAGAGAACTCTAACAAACTAATTAAATAAACCAACACACAATCCAATTTATGATTCATCCATCATTCATCTGCTACTGATTTTAATATCCACTCACATCCCTGGTGTGCATGAGTTAGCAGAATATATAAGGAGAAAAATAAGACTAATAATGCTTTGTGTTACATTTCCTGTGCTGGCTGATAATTAATATTAGCAGGTTATACTTCCATTAGAAAAAAAGATATATGATATCTAATGATGGGCACAATGCCTTTCATTCCATATTTTAAGGTAGACAAATGTTAGAGTTACCAACTCACTGATACCCTCCAAATTAGGGACAGCTGCTTTCAGTGGTCAGTAAAGAGAAGATCCTATATCTCTTCTAACTTTTTGATTTGAGAGTGAGTTTGAAGGCAGAACAGTGTTCAGCCTCTCAGTGGCCTGAAAGCATAGGTATTTGCTTTCATTAATGTTTCTGTTGAGGTAACCCAAGTCTTGCAACAGACAATATATTCCTTTTACCAGAATCTTAGTGTAAAATTCTGAAATATTCTGAAAATCTATTTTGGAAATGTTTTACAAACAGGTAGAGTATATAAACATCAGAGAGTACGTATGAAATGAATTTATCAGGAAGTTTAATATTATTGTCCTGAATATTTTAAGTTCTTCCTAAAACCTTACACATGGTGATCTGCTCAAAGTGTTGAAAAATGCCTTGGTTTTACTTTGTAATCAACTGCATTCCGAAGTTATGCTAAAAACAGGAAACTGAAAACCCTGGTGATTATTATCTAATACATAATCCCCAAGCATGAGAGAAAATCTAAAATTACCTACAAAAAATTATTGTAAACACCAAAAGATAAAATTTGCTTGCTCTCCTTTGTTTGGTTTAAATACTTCCTTTTCCCAGAATTTCTGTAAATTGCCAAACTAAATTATAAACAAATTTAACAGTCTCTCCTATATAATGGGCAATCAGTAGGGCTCAGGGAAGTCTATATATTGCCATCTGCTGGTTGGTTTTCTGAGGTTTCATTATCTATCTAGGTTTTTGAAGGTCATGTTCAAAAATCTCCACAAATAAACTTAATTGTACAAAGTGAGAAATGACCCATTTTATTTTATTAATTTGGGTTTCCATATCACAGCTTGAAAATTGGAAGTATTTAGCCATGTCATGGATATAGTAGCTTTATTAAGTGGCTGGTTAATCTCGCTTCATTAATTATGGCTTTTAACTTTAAGCTGCTGTGTATTTGAGTAGCCAGACCAACAGTGATCAGGGACAGGGGAAGAAAAAAAGAACTGCTGGCTAGCACCTGTAGGGGGTGACACCACTTATGAGACACATGTCTTGAGGCATTTCAAAGTATTCTTGGCAGGTGTATCATAAACAGATCCTCAGCCTATGCCAGGGTGCTGGCTATTGTAATTAAAGTTACATTATAAAAAGCTCCTGCTGTTTCCCTCTTCTGAAAAACGCTGACAGAGACTCCCTCCGACAACTATGACAATATTTCCAACACCTCTGCATTTGCTATTCCTGTGGCTGCAAACAACAGCATCCACCTTTACATTAGTTACAATGCAAATTAGAGAGGGCAGCGAGACACAAGAAGCATAATTGTACATACGACAGGACAGTGTGCCTTTGGGTCAGAGGGCAGCCTCTTGAGATAGTGACCGGGAAGGAAAGACCATTTGATTTTTTTAAAACCCAAGAGGGAAAGCACTTCTATGAGCTAGGAATGAACTCAAACTATAATATCACAAGTAAGGATAAAACATAAAGAAGGTTGCTAAAGCTTAGGGATATGAGGTTTCATTCAGTATGATACCAAAATAGGTTGGTACTTTTATTCGTTTTACAGGAATTTTAAGAATTTGGCAGAGAACTGTGTGTCTGGAATGGCTGAAAACCTGGAAAAAGAAGAATAATTAAATGACTCTCTTAAGACTTGCAGTCATCTAATTGTAAATGATAAATGCAGGCAATAACACTTCAGTACTCTGTATCTAAACTTAGTAGTTGTAAGAACTAAATATAGTGACAAAAGGTAACAGCTGCTTTACAGATCAAAATACTAGCTTTCCCTATCACTGGAAGACAGTATTAGATACTTTTAAAAATAGTGCAGATGTGTTACTTATGGGAACATGAAACTAATAGCAAATTTGTAACTAGGAATAGGACAGGAAAGAACACATAGTTTGCTTTTATAATTCTGTCTCCCCTCCTCAGTCTTGGCATGCCAGCTTCCCCAGCTCTTAGGGAGGCGCTTTACAGACTTATTTCAACTATGTGTTCACAAAATCTTGCCATAAAGGGAATTGTCTTAAATTGTTAAACATAAGGTACTTCCCATCAGATTAAGTTGCTTTAAATAAAGAATGTTTTCCGTGTCATGATGAGCTGATGAGCACCAGGTGATGTGTGCAATTGTTGAATCACTATATTGTGCACCTGAAACTAACATAACACTGTAGGTTAACTAACTGGAATTAATATAAAAACCTAAAAAGCCCCTCCCCCAAAATAAAGTTACAAGGAGCAGCAGTAGCAATAAATAAATAAATAAATAAATAAATAAATAAATAAATAAATAATAATAATAATAAGAGGAATGCTTCCATTTTAATTATTTAAAAAATGCTTCATTCTTCATCCTTCCATGTGCTTGTGAAATTCCTTTCAGGGGTCATTCAGTCATTCATTCCCACTAAAGTGTTTATTGAGCACCTACTCTCTGTGCCAGAGACATAGCAAGTACTGGATATAGAAAACCTAAACAAATCTGACATAATTTCTCCCCTTATGAAATGTATTCTAGTGGACAGTCTGATAATAAAGAATTCAATACGTTGATGAATAAATACAGAGAGAAGAAGGTGAACAAATTTGTGGAACAAAGGAAATACTGAACAGAGCTAATCTGAGATATTACAATTTTAAAAATGTCTACATACAATCCTACAATAAATAATATAACCTTGCAGAAAACCACTGTGGATGCATATATGCACTTGAGTCTAAAGGGGATGGTCTCTGACATTTAACCTCTGCATAAATTTCCCATTCAGTAAATTTAAGATAATTTTTGCACATACTTTATAACCAGAGTTCTGTGACAGGAATATTCAGTGTCATTAAAAAAAGAAAGAAAAAACAGGCTTAGCTTCTTGGAAACTACCTACTTTGACCCTACAGAATTTTGACATCGTCCTACCACCGTATCTGGGTCTCTTTGTTGTGACCGTGTATCCTAATTTTGCACGATGAAGGGAAGGCTAAAATTCTAGATAGGACTAGAGAGATGATATATAAAAACAAAATGATATGGATGGAAGGGAGGGGACAGAAAATACCAATTGTTTGCAAGAAAAATGGAACTTCATATCCCATTAGTGTGACGGGTACAGGGTATACACTGCCGTGACCACTTTAGAAGCCTGTGTGGTAGAAACTACTGAAGCTGAACATGCATGGACCCACTATGATCCACCAATTATACTTCTAGAAAAACATCCAACAGAAAGAATATATATTTTCAACAAAAGACATGCATTATTATTTTCCTGGCAGCACTGGGTATAGTAGCCCACAACTCTAAACCATCCAAATGTCCATCAATAGAGGAATGGAGAAATTGAAGTATATTCACAGAAGGCAGTGCCATACAGTAGTGAGGAAGACTGAAATACAACCACATGAACAATCTGGAGAAGCTCCAGGATATGATATGGGGCAAAGAAAACTAGGCACAAAAGAATAAATATGATAGGAGCCTACTTGCAGGAAGCAGAAAAGCAGGGAATAGCCACCAATGGCAATAGAAGACAGACAGGTGGTTCTATTTGGGGGTTGATGAGACTGGAGAAGAGAAAACCATGGGCTTCCAGGTCACTACTATTTTATTTTACTTTATCTGGGTGCTAAATACAGGGACATATTTGTTTTGCGAACTTTCTTTAAAAAGAAAATATTTATTCATGAGAGACATAGAGAGAGAGAGAGGCAGAGACACAGGCAGAAGGAGAAGCAGGCTCCCTGCAGGGAGCCGAATGTGGGGCTCGATCCCAGGGCCCTGAGATCACACCCTGAACCAAAGGCAGATGCTCAACCACTGAGCCATCCAAGTGTCCTTGTTTTGTGAACTTTCAACCATATGGATGGGTGGATGGACTTACAAATTGCATAGATAAAGGTGGGTGGTAGTTCAATTAAATATTTTTACAAAAAACAAAACCAGGAAGTACTGAAAGGCTTCAGAATGCCTAGGTGTCCCTGCCTGTCCTCAGAATTAATACCAGTTGAGCCAATCTCAATGCCACAGTAACTTGACTCTTTCCCCTGTACTCCCAGCCGTCTTTGAAAACCAGCCAATTCTGGAATCACTGGCAAGTTTATCTTTGCCATTGCCCTCCCTTTATCCTTACCATACCTCATCCGTTCACTTTAAAGTCAAACTGTGATAATGATTTGTGACTAAAGATCCATTATTTTAATTGACAAGTTTCTGTAGTAGATTGCAATGTGTTACTAATTCTGAGACTCCATGGGGAGACAGGAGTGCTTTGGGGGCTCTATTAATAGTAGTTTTAAAAATAGGTGAGCAACTCTACTTCTTCTGGGGGATAAATAATAACACGTAACTTTTGGGAATTGGGGGTCAGGGTGAGGTGTCATGCCAAAAGAAATGGAATAAACCAATGTCTTAAAGTGTCTCCAAGGCTGCTTAAAATGGAAAACCTTTTCCCCTCTCTTTCCCCATAAGACCCTTAGTGATTTCCTATGATTTTTCCCCATCCACTTTCCCTTCTCCCAGACTTGACTTCAAAATGTACTTTGTGCCATCTCTCCATAGTCCATGATGATATTCATGAAGAACAATCCTTTTGTGTAGTAACCTTTAGTAGCAGGACTAGCAGGATTCTTTTTATCCTAACAGTTCATACTTTGAATTATAATTTCACTTCTATTTACAAGGATTCCCTTAGGTAGTCTTGTTAAGTTATGAATGGAGAAAACACCATTTCAGGCCATTTTTCAAGCCATGGGCGTCCAAGACCCATCATTCCCTCTGCCTTTTCCATCCGTTTTCCTGTTTTCTGTAGCATCATTAGAATGGAATGATTGAACTCCAATTTCACTTGAGCTGGCATCCCGTGAACTTGTTCCCTATGAGGCTAAACATCTGCCCAGGTATTTCCATGTTCCTTTCTGCCTGTGATGTTATAGGGTATAAAATATGTGTCCCACTAAAGTTCTTGTTAATGAAAATAGCAGCGTGATGGATGGGATAAGCAGTCAGCAGTCTCAGGGCCCCAGTGTATGGTTAGGCTTTCTGCTCTTTGGGGGGATAAAATATAACCAAATTGGGAGCAGGTTGAATTAAGACTCATACCTGAACATGCCTTTTAATTCTAGGGGATATTGAAGATAGTATGATTGAGGACAGCCTAATATAAGGAAAAATATGTTCCCAGGTAAGTACTGATACAGTCATATAGGTTGTATGTAGTTTAACTTTTGGGAATAGGATTTGGGGCCACCTGTGCCAATGTGATTTAACTGTTTATTCCAGAAAAAAAAACCAAACTTAAATCAATGTACTACTTTGCTGTTTGCTATTTGCTTCAAGAAATGCTTCAAAACCAATTTTTCTGGGCTAACAGTTTGCTTCTGCAGGCAAACAGCTTTCCTATTGGGACTTTTTAATAAACAGTCTACATATCAAGTCTTTCTACAAGACCTTAATCTTACTGTATCCACAAATCCTAACTATATATGTCACAAATCTGTCCAATCCCATTTTTCCGCCTATCTTGAGCTTTAATTCATTTGAGTTCAAACTTGAGTCATCTCCTGACTTCCTACTTCTGGTGTGGTACTGAGACACTGCCATCCACTGATCCATCCATCCATCCATCCATCCATCCATCCATCCATCTTGGTACTACTCTTTCTAACTATAGCAAATTTTGATCATTAAGTTTTTCCAGTGAGCTCTTTAGAAGACTATGTAGTCAACAAGCAATGGAGAGGAATGTTACTACATTATTATTAAGGCTGGGTTATCCAACAAATAAAAATTTAAAAAATTTAAAAAAAGGCTGGGTTACCCATAATTTTAAAAAAATCATTGTATTTTAACCACAGTGAACACATGCTTAATAAATTCGTTTCTTTCATACATCTTATTAGTCATAAATATTTTAGATGTTAAAAGTTGCTAGATGCATCACCCAACTTTTTAAAGGGTTTGACAAAAAAGAAAAGTAGATTTTTGATTCCACAGAAAGCATCTTAAGTCAAAATATTTGTGAAGGTGAGCCAGACTTTTTTTATGTGTTTCTTCAGGCAACTCCAGGCTCAACTTGGGGAATATTTAAAGATGGTCTTCTGGTTAGTGTATAGAAATGCCACTGACGTCTGGGCATTGATTTTGTATCCTGCCACACTGCCAAATTGCTGTATGAGTTCTAGCAATCTTGGGGTGGAGTCTTTTGGGTTTTCTATGTAGAGTATCATGTCATCGGCGAAGAGGGAGAGTTTGACTACTTCTTTGCCAATTCGAATGCCTTTAATGTCTTTTTGTTGTCTGATTGCTGAAGCGAGGACTTCCAGTACTATGTTGAATAGCAGTGGTGAGAGTGGACATCCCTGTCTTGTTCCTGATCTTAGGGGAAAGGCTCCCAGTGCTTCCCCATTGAGAATGATATTTGCTGTGGGCTTTTGTAGATGACTTTTAAGATGCTGAGGAATGTTCCCTCTATCCCTACACCCTGAAGAGTTTTGATCAGGAATGGATGCTGTACTTTGTCAAATGCTTTCTCTGCATCTAATGAGAGTATCATATGGTTCTTGGTTTTTTTCTTGCTGATATGATGAATCACATTGATTGTTTTACGAGTGTTGAACCAGCCTTGTGTCCCGGGGATAAATCCTACTTGGTCATGGTGAATAATTTTCTTAATGTGTTGTTGGATCCGATTGGCTAGTATCTTGTTGAGAATTTTTGCATCCATGTTCATCGGGGATATTGGTCTGTAATTCTCCTTTTTGGTGGGGTCTTTGTCTGGTTTCGGAATTAAGGTGATGCTGGCCTCATAGAACGAATTTGGAAGTACTCCATCTCTTTCTATCTTTCCAAACAGCTTTAGTAGAATAGGTATGATTTCTTCTTTAAACGTTTGATAGAATTCCCCTGGGAAGCCATCTGGCCCTGGACTCTTGTGCCTTGGGAGGTTTTTGATGACTGCTTCAATTTCTTCCCTGGTTATTGGCCTGTTCAGGTTTTCTATTTCTTCCTGCTCCAGTTTTGGTAGTTTGTGGCTTTCCAGGAATGCGTCCATTTCTTCTAGATTGCCTAATTTATTGGCAATAGGCAATAAATAAATAAATAAATAAATAGTAGCTGTTCATAATATGTTTTTAAAATCGTTTGTATTTTCTTGGTGTTGGTAGTGATCTCTCCTTTCTCATTCATGATTTTATTAATTTGAGTCTTTTCTCTCTTCTTTTTAATAAGGCTGGCTAATGGTTTATCTATCTCATTAATTCTTTCAAAGAACCAACTCCTGGTTTTTTTTGATCTGTTCCACAGTTCTTCTGGTCTCTATTTCATTGGGTTCTACTCGAATCTTTATTAACTCTCTTCTTCTGCTAGGTGTAGGATCTATTTGCTGTTTTTTCTCTAGCTCCTTTAGGTGCAAGGTTAGATTTTGACTGAAGAAAGAGAAATTAAGGAGTCAATCCCATTAAAATTGCACTCAAAAGCATAAGATACCTAGGAATAAACCTAACCAAAGAGGTAAAGGCTCTATATTCTAAAAACTACAGAACACTTCTGACAGAAATTGAGGAAGACACAAAGAGGTGGAAAAATATTCCATACACATGGGTTGGAATAATTAATATTGTGAAAATGTCAATGTTACCCAGGGCAATTTACACGTTTAATGCAATCCCTTCAAAATACCATGGACTTTCTTCAGAGAGTTGGAACAAATCATTTTAAGATTTGTGTGGAATCAGAAAAGACCCCAAATAGCCAGGGGAATTTTAAAAAAGAAAACCATAGCTGGGGACATTACAATGCCAGATTTCAGGTTGTACTACAAAGCTGTGGTCATCAAGACAGTGTGGTACTGGCAGAAAAACAGACACATAGATCAATGGAACAGAATAGAGAATCCAGAAGTGGACCCTCAACTTTATGGTCAACTAATATTCAACAAAGGAGGAAAGACTATCCACTGGAAAAAGACAGTGTCTTCAATACAGGGTGCTGGGAAAATTGGACATCCACAAGCAGAAGAATGAAACTAGACCACTCTTACACCATACACAAAGATAGACTCAAAACAGATGAAAGATCTAAATTTGAGACAAGATTCCATCAAAATCCTAGAGGAGAACACAGGCAACACCCTTTTTGAACTCGGCCACAGCAACTTCTTGCTGTGGAGAAACAAGAGAAACAAAAGCAAAAATGAACTATTGGGACCTCATGAAGATAAGAAGCTTCTGCACAGCAAAAGAAATGGTCAACAAAACTAAAAGACAAACTATAGAATGGGAGAAGATACTTGCAAATGATGTATCAGATAGAGGGCTAGTATCCAAGATCTATAAAGAACTTATTAAACTCGACAGCAAAGAAACAATCCAATCATGAAATGGGCAAAGACATGAAGAGAAATCTCACAGAGGAAGACATGGACATGGCCAACATGCACATGAGAAAATGCTCCGCATCACTGGCCATCAGGGAAATACAAATCAAAACCACAATGAGATACCACCTCACACCAGTGAGAATGGGGAAAATTCACAAGGCAGGAAACCACAAATGTTGGAGAGGATGTGGAGAAAGGGGAACCCTCTTGCACTGTTGGTGGGAATGTGAACTGGTGCAGCCACTCTGGAAAACTGTGTGGAGGTTCCTTAAAGAGTTAAAAATCGACCTGCCCTACGACCCAGCAATTGCACTGCTGGGGATTTGCCCAAAAAATACAGATGCAGTGAAATGCCAGGACACCTTCACCCTGATGTTTATAGCATCAATGTCCACAATAGCCAAACCGTGGAAGGAGCCTTGGTGTCCTTCGAAAGATGAATGGATAAAGATGTGGTCTATGTATACAATGGAATATTCCTCAGCCATTAGAAACGACAAATACCCACCATTTGCTTCGACGTGGATGGAACTGGAGGGTATTATGCTGAGTGAAATAAGTCAATCGGAGAAGGACAAACATTATATGGTCTCATTCATTTGGGGAATATAAAAAATAGTGGAAGGGAATAAAGGGGAAAGGAGAAAAATGAGTGGGAAATATTAGAAAGGGAGAACATGAGAGACTCCTAACTCTGGGAAACGAACAAGGGGTGGTAGAAAGGGAGGTGGGTGGGGGGTGGGGGTGACTGGGTGACAGGCACTGAGGGGGCACTTGATGGGATGAGCACTGGGTGTTATTCTGTATGTTGGCAAATTGAACACCAATAAAAAATAAATTTATATATAAAAAATGATGGTCTCCTGGGGGCACCTGGGTGGCTCAGAAGGTTAAGCATCTGCCTTTGGCTCAATTCACGATCTCTAGATCTTGGGATGGAGCCCCAGGTCAGGCTCAGTGGGGTTCTGTGAATGGTCTAAGACACGGGTCTGGTTTTATTCTTTTACATGTGAATATCCAATTACCCCAGCACCATTTGGTTGGCGCCCTTGTCAAATAATCGTTGACCATATATACTTGGTCTGATCTTGGGGCTTTTGATTCTGTTACATTGATCTATGTGTCTGTATTTTTTATTTTTTATTTTTTTGGTAAAGATTTTATTGGAGAGATAGAGAGAGATAAGAGAGAGATCCAAGTAGGGGAAGGAGTAGAGAGACAAGCAGACTCATTGCTGAGCCTGGTGCCTGACAAAGCTCGATCCCAGGACTTGAGCTGAGGGCAGATGCTTAACCCACTGAGCCACCCAGGTGTCCCTATGTGTGTTTTTATACCAGTTTCACATGTTTTGATGAGTAGCTTTATCATACACCTTAAAGACAGGAAGTGTGATGCCTCTGCTTTGTTCTTTTTTCTTGGAGTTTTGTTTTATTTTTGTTTTTCTATTTGAGGTCTTTTGAAGTTCCACATAAATTTTAGGAGTGTTTTTTTCTTCTGTAAAAAGTGCTCTTGGAAACTTCATAGAGTGCAGTGAATCCATAGATGGCTTTTGGTAGTATTGACATTTTAACAATATTATGTCTTCTATTCATTGTGTGTTCAATTTCTTTCATCAATGTCTTGTAATTTTCACTATAACGATCTTTCATTTCTTTATTTAAGTTTATTCCTGTTCTACTGTTAATGATGCCATGATAAATGGGATTTCTTTTTCAGAAATTTCATTGTTAGTGTATAGAAACACTACTGGTTTTGTATATTAATTTTGTATTCCGCAACTTTCCTGAATTCTTTGCCAATTACTTTTTTCTTCAAATCAAATTGTTGACTTGCTTAGACAATTAACTCGGCTCCTTACTTTCCTTGGAATATAAAGTTATATTCTAACAGAATCTACATGTTGAAAATAACTACAAACTCAAATATTCTTGATATATAAGTTGCTTCTACTAAAGCTGTTTTATTAGCTACAAACTGATATTTTTTGATATTCGAGAATAGTTAACACACTATATTTTTATATTTTTATTGAAAGAAGACAAGCATTAAGAAACAAATGATAAAAAAAAAAGAAACAAATGATATGGAAACAAGTGCTCTAGAATCTTCTCATATGTATATATCCCTTTATTGCCCTTAAAAGTACACAAAGTAAGAAAGATCCTTCAAACATTCGCTTTTTTACATTAACCCTATCCTTCTTAGAACATGCTATTGTTATGATACTTTTATATATTTTCAGCTTACTCTGATCAGCTCATACATTCTAGTGGCTTCCCCAATACTGGTGAAGATTCACAACTATTTTGAGTGTTATGATGGTTAATATGGTAGTAGAGTGAGAGAGTCAAAAGGGTAGATAATAAGTAGTCAGGTATCATTTCTCTGATGTTGTATCATTAGCCTATGCATAATGTTCAAGTATGTCCCTATGTAGAAATGAAAATATCGTGTCTATCTAGGTTTCCTTTTTCATGGAGGAAAAACTATTTTATAACATAGTTTATTCCTTTCCTCCATTTTGTAAATTCTAAAATACAGACTACTCTTTCTCTGCTGGATAAATACAATATGCTGCTTATAAGAGCATAGACTAAAGACTAAGATCCCTAGGTGTTGTCTCTCTCATCCTTTCTATTTCTATGCCCTATATTTTCTCTTTCAATTCATACAATTAATCAAGAAAATATTGTAAAACACAATACCCAGTAAGTGTGTGCAACTAATCTTATAGCTTGGCTTCTTTAAATTTATAATTTTAGGTCAATATCCTTATCTTTCTATATACTATATTTAGGTGCTATCAATCAAGGTGCTTTGGTGCTAAACAAGGTTTATCTTATTTATCTCCAGATTCGATGCAAAGCCCCTTTCTCTTTTTAAAAACCTGTTGTTTTTTTTTTACATCTGGTATTTTCATTGCTTTTAAAATCCTTTATGTTTCTATTTTAAAAGTAATAAATGCATTTTGGAAATATATAACATTTTTAACTTAAAAAAATCATTAATAATACAATCACTCTATGATGGCCACTATTATGTACATGCCTTAAGCCTTCATTTTTACCCACATGTACAAACTGTGATTACAAAAGAGTTTTCAATTTTCATCTGAGCGTCAACAATCCTTAACAGTTTGCCAATTTGCTTCATCTATTATTCTACTTGGTTGGGGGGGTGGGTGGAAGAAGAAACTTGCACTAGAGTATTTGAAAACAAATCCTAGGTATCTTCTCAGTTTATCCATAAATATTTACAAACACAGTTCTAAGAGTTAAGTGATTTTTAAAACCTAACTATAATCTTATTCACATTTTACCAAAGTTAATACATAATCAACACATAATCTCTTACTATCAGCTAAAATGTAGTCCATTGATCAATGTAGCCAGTGGTCTCAAAATGTCTTTTATTCAAATAAAGATCTAAACAAGATACACAAATTTCAGTTTTTTGATGTGCATCTCATGGTTCTTTAGTATATAACAGTGCTTCCTTCTTTGTTTTTCTCCCTGACATTTATTTGTTGGAAAAATGAGTTATTCTGTAGAATTTTTCAAATGCTATGTGTTGGTAATTGCCTCTTCAAAGTGCCATATAACTTGTTTTTCTGTCCCCTGTATTTCCTTTAAAGTGTTAATTGAATTTGGAGCAAGATTTCCCCCCAAAATTTCTACACGGATGAAAATTTTCTGTCTATGTTATCTAAACTGTTAGCCACAAGCAACAGATAGCTATTGAGGACTTCAAATGTGGCTAAGTTGATTGCAGAATAAACTCTTACTTAAATTTAACTTATTACCAATTTATTAGATTTTTAACTATTAAATTTAACTTTAAATAGACATATATGTCTAGCAATTTACATATTGGGTGGTAGAGAAAGGGCTTTACTGCATTCCAATTTCAGATTATATCACACTAACACGTACACACAGGTAAAAAAAATTTTAATAACACCTCACAGATAGGATTTTGTTCTTCCAAAGGAATGGCCTCAGAACTTGTAGTTTAAGGAAGCTAGGATCGATCAGTAGATTAAGACATTGTTAACCTGATCTTCCCACTTCCAGCTTTTCAGGCACAGTTTCTGCATTCTTATATCGTTGTTGCCTAGATCTGTTATTTCATGAGGGATGAAAAAAATGGTGATTTTCCTCTAACTCTATCCCACCTGAATTTATTAATTATAATTCTTCAATAAAGGAGAACGTTCTCCAATAACTCCTTAACATGAAATATAGCTTTATATGATAAACAGAATAAATCCTTGGTTATTTCCTCTTAATTACCATCTTAAAAATTATGAACTAATGGCTTATTATTTTTGTTGTGTTTTATTCTGTTCCTATGATTAATCTTTTTGATACTCAAATTGTTTCATCTTAGGAGTTTCTTGTGTTGTTTGCTATGTCCTTTTTAGAATACATTTCTTACTATAGTAAAAAAATATATATATATATTTACTATATTTTACTATGTTATGTATATATAACACAAAATGTACCATTTAACCACTTTTACATGTACAGTCCGGTGGCATTAAGTACATTCATAATGTAAAATCATCACTGCTATCCATTTCCAGAATATTTCCATTATTCCAAACAGAAACTTGTACTCATTAAACAATTCACCATTGCCCCCTCCCTTAACCCTTAATAAATCCTTTCGTGTCTCACTTTAGTTAATATAAAATTTTCATGGTTGATTTATGTTTCAGCATACATCTCATGTTCATTCCTTTTTGAAGCTGAATAATATTCCACTGTATTTCTATGCACCTTTTTAATTATTATTATTTTCAACTCATCTGTTGATAGACCCATAGGTTATTTCTGCACTTGAGTTATTGTGAATAGTGCTTCTATAAGAACTAGTGAATATTGATTAAATCCCCGATTCCAATCCTTTTGAGATACACCCAAGAGCGGAGTTGCTGGATCATATGGTAATTATGTTTAACTTTTGAGGAACCACCCAATTGTTTTCCACAATAGCTGTACCATTTTTACATTCCCACCAGCAATGCACTAGGGTTCCAGCTATTTCAAATCCTTGCCTACATTTTTCTATTTTACAAAAGTCAACCTAATAGGTGTGAACTAGTATCCTGCTGAGGTTTTGATTTGCATTTCCCTAATGGTTATTTTGAGCATTTTATATGCATATTGGTCATTGTACATCTTCTTTGGAGAAATCTCTATTCAATCTCTTGTCTATTTTTTATTTGGATTGTTTTTTGTTGTTGAGTTTGAGAAGTTCTCCATATGTTCTGGATATTAATCTCTTACCAGATTTGTAGTTTATAAATAATTTTTCCCATTCCATAGTCGTCCTTTTTCCTGTTGATACTAACTTTATGCACAAGTCTTAAACTTTTATCAAGTCCAATATGTCTAGTCTTTGTTGCTGCCTGTTACTTTGGGTGTCATACCTATGAAATTATTGCCAAATCAATGTCATGAAGGTTTGTCTTTGTTTTCTTCTAAGATGGTTTTAGCTCTTCCATTTAAGTGATCCATTTTGAGTTAGTTTTGTATATATTACTAGGTAAGGACTCAAACTCATTCTTTTACATGTAGACATCTAGTTTTCTCAGCATCATTTGTTGAAAAGACTTTCCTTTTCCCCATTAAATGTTTTTAGCATTCTCATTGAAAACCATTTGACCATCTAGGAAGGGTTTATTTCTGGGCTCTCTGATCTATTCCATTTGGTCTATATGCTAGTACCACATTATTTTGGTTATTATAGTTTTATAATAAATTTTGGGATTGAGAGTGTAAAATAACTTTGTTCTTTTTCAAGATTGTTTTAACTATTCAAGGTCCTTTGAGATTCCATAGAAAATTTAAGATGAGTGTTTCTATTTCTGAAATTAGATTTTTTTTTATATGTTTGGAATTTTTGTATTTCTGGAATCTCAACATTGTTAGGAGTCTTAATAGGGATTACACTGGATCTGTACATTACTTTAGGTAGTATGAACATCTTGACAATATTAAGCTTTCTAATTCACAAATATGGAATGTCTTTCCATTTATTTATGTTTTGATTGCTTTCAAAATTATTGTTTTCAATTTTATTTTTTTAGTTTGCAGTATACAAGCCTTTTGATTCCTTTGTTGAGTGTATTTCCAAGTATTTTATTCTTTTTGATGCTATTATAAATACAATTATATTCTAAATTTCCTTTTGGGTTATTCATTGTTAGTGTATAGAGATGAATCTGGGTATTGTGTGTTGATTTTGAATCACATGGGCTCCATGATCACTTGTATTTTTCACCCCTAGACAAGAAGTCTTTCCAGGTAGAGGATTTACCCATTAACAGGCTTAGCTAACTCTTTTGTTCCCTTTCACTATCTATAAAGATTTTTATCTGGAGAGGATTTTTTTTATGATAAATTGTCATTACCAGTTTAGTAAATCAATGTTTTTAGGAGAATAGATAGAACACTGGAGTGCATGGATATCTTTACAGTAAAACATTTAAGAAATGTTTGGGCAAAGAATATAACTGACTGAACAGTTAAACTGAACAGAGACCACAACCTACAATAAACAAACTGTTTAAACACAACCTGTTTCTCCCTTCTTCACCTAATATTTTAAATAATTTGATTACATGGCTGAGGTAGTGTATGTTTTCCCATTTAAAAGTTACTTTCCACTTCTCTATGCTCTGGTCTTTGGAAGGAAGGGATTATGCTGAGTCTACTTTTAAGAAGTAGAAAGTCATGCTCTTCCTCCTTGAGGACCATGTATCTACATAAATTATTTAGAATTCTTTTGCATGGGAGATTTGTCTCTCGTTAGCTTATCGATTTGCCCATTTTATTTATATCAATATGGACTTATGGGTCCTTATTTTATACTTAGGATTAATATTTAATACTTTATTTATCTCTCAAATTATTCTAGCTCTGGCAATAGGGAGGGTCTTCAGATAAGCTCATGTCCCTGTGGCATGCCTCCTTCAATTGTGGTTTTTTTTTTTTTTTTTTCTTGGTATTTCCTTACTTTCTGGTACTGTAAAATGCACCAGACTCATCTTGTATATTCTCTGCTGTAGTCCTAGAATCAACCATTTCTCCAAGGAGCCCTACCCTCTTTTATTGGAGAATGGTATTAGAAAGTGAGATCTGGATATGAGGCATGTTCATTGTTATTGGGCCCTCAGATAATAGGACAAGAAATATATATGTGTAAATTGTAACATGTTGTATACATTTTTTCATAAATATTTCCACATGTAACAACTTGCATTTATATTAAAATAAACATGACTTAATACTGATGCCTCCAAATCTAATCAGTTAACATATGGATCAGTCTAGCTTCCTTCCCTTGGTTACCTGTAAATTTCCACTCTTGAGGTGTCTTCTTAACCCATCATCAACTCCATGAAGGAATCATGCTTTATCTGTCCTGATATAGTTCTCTGTCATGTGTCTAAGTGAAAGCATGATGACTTTCTACTTGATGTGGTCGCTGCTTAAATTCCAAGCCTCTGGTGCAGCTGCTTTCAGTAGAAACTGATTGTTGGTGTTAACCACATATTATGTTTCCAGCCTCTTCGGGAGCCTACCCTTGTTTCCAGGCCTCCAAAGAATGCTCACAATAATATTCTGTTAGGAAGTACTGTATTGATTTCTGTGATGCTCTTCTAATTTCTCAAGAAAAAGTGTCTCTTCATGTTTTATCTGTGGTTCAACCTGTAGTTGAAGAGTCACCCCAAGGGATTATGTCATTATCATAAGTCTATATATATCACATATCATTAGGCTTAAAGCAGAATGGATTCAGGTTGTTGTTTTTTGTGGTTTTTTTTCTACAAAGGTTCAGATGCATGTGCCCTCTGGGATGGGCTACATTAAGGGATCAGAAATATAGGAAGAATCCCCTCTGCAATGAACCAGCTTGTAATTATCCTAAGTGAAAGGCAAATGCATGCTGTTGAAATATTAGTTCATTGACTTTGTAGGTGGGATAAGAAGATTGGACACATTCCCAGATTTATTCTGGGAAGCTACATTCAAATTTCAGTTCAATTCCTAGTTAATAAAGAGAAAAATGCATGTGAGGAAACTGTCCTACATTTCAACTTATATTATTGGTTGGATTTCTAGTTCTCTTTCCTTGTGTCTTTCTCTCAGACTGTTAATCACAGCAGCTACTGGTTTCTTCCTAAATTGCTTTTCTCTTTTCTCAGTATATTATTACTTTTACCAGATTTATCTCATGCTTCTCTCATGTAGGCCTCACTCTACTTACCTATTTCTCACTTTCTGGTCTCTCTGATGAATGGGCCTTTTTTCTATTGCCTCAGAATTAATTCTTTTTAAGTAAGAATAACTCTGGTAGTCCCAAGGTGCAAGTGAGTAAGTACTCACCATTCCTACTGCCATACTTAGTTTGGAAAAAAATATATGCTCCCTATTCCTCCGCTTTGTTGCAACACACCATGTGGCTTTTGCTAATGTTGAAGGTAACAATGTGTTTTTAATCTAATTTACTAATGTGGAACAGCTTTCTTCTGAATCACAGTGGTGTAACCATTGACAACCAGAGCTTTGGCTCATGTTGAGTGTGAGTGCGTAGGATCAGGAAATAAAATTTTCCAGTATCTCACTATCCCAATTTAATCTTTATCGATCTTAGTGAATTAATTAGCAAGTAGTAAGTGGTGCTATATCAGTAAATGTTTATGAACAATTATGTAGTTTCTTTGAACACTTGTCGTCCAAAAGCCATGCCATCGAGTTCAACCAGGCTTTTATTGTTGTTCTCACTTATTTTATTGGATTATTTTTAGACATTCTTCACCACATCCTCCATTTCAGTCTCATGCTAACAACTGACATTATCCCTTATTCACCTAACACTCTTTTTTTCCTCTCTAGATCTATGCTTTTATGCATCTTTTCAGGGGAGAGGTGTCTTATATCTTAGAGTAAATCTCCTCTATATTCACTCATTGTCATAAGACCCATTTGGGGGCCTTTACAGCATTTCTGTCTTCTCTCTTTTCTGCTTTGAAATAAGCTCAAGCCTCCTTTGGTTTAGGAAAAAACAAACAAAGCAAAGCATGACTATTTTGCATTTTGAGGCTACCATCTTATTGTTGCCAGTCTCTTAAATCTTGGTTTTCCATGTACTATCACCCATTTTCTTTGGCATCCTGAAATCTGACTTCCCTCCCCATTACTGGACCAATTATGCTCCTGCAGAAGTCACCAACGGCCTTGTCATCAATTTTACAACATCCCAACTGCTCATTATCTCTGTCTTGACATTGTTGGATTGAGCTTTTGAAACTCTTCTCTTGGTTGGTTTTCTTGAGACAATAGTGCAGTGTTCCCTTCATTGTTTCCCCTTTTCCAATTTCTTTCTTTCTTTCTTTCTTTCTTTCTTTCTTTCTTTCTTTCTTTCCTTCCTTCTTCTTCCTTCCTTCCTTCCTTCCTTCTTCTTTCTTTCCTTTCTTTCTTTCTTTCTTTCTTTCTTTCTTTCTTTCTTTCTTTCTTTCTTTCTTTCTTTCTTTCTTTCTTTCTTCTCCCTAACTACAGCTATCCTGAAAATTGGTCCTCATTAACTCTGCTCTCTTATTTACACTGTCTTCTACATGCAAACCCATCTACACTCAGCAGTTCAACCATAGGGATGATTTAAAGTCCTTATATGTAAGCAAGACCCATCTTCTGGATTTCAGCCCTGGATTACCTACTGGCCATTTTCATTAGGTAGCACACTTTCACCCTAAACTGAGGATCTCTAAATTAGAAATAATTCTCTTTTTCTGGCCCCTAAGTTGACTCATCTTACTATTTCTGTATTTCTGATAGAATTTTTATTATTATGCTTGATGCACAGGCTATCTAAAATGTCAGATTTTTGTGTGTCTCCATTTCTCTTTCTGTCCATATACTTAGATCTCTGCTTTTTCAGTCTTTTGGCCTCCACTATTGCTCATGACTTGGCTTCATGCCTGGTTTATTGCCTTCAACACTTAAGCAAGAGCCTTCATCTCCAATTTCTCTTTGTATCAAAATGCACTTAAAAACTGAGAAGATCCTAATTTTATTACAGTAACACTTTTATCCCCAAACAAGCTTTCCTCAAAAAGAATGCCATAGTTTCCTTATGGCCCATACAGGAGACAGACACCTCACTATAAAAGTCTTTGAATGACAGATAAAAGCATATTTTTATTCTTTTTTAGGAGTCTTTAGTTGGGAAGCTATGTAAAAACAATGAAGAATAAATATATTATTGCTTTAATTATATTTGGGGGGATGGGTTAGTTGGGTGGAGCTTAGCGGCAAGAATACCATTTGGGAGTTATTTTAATAATCCTCAAATGAAGTGATAAATAAGAACTTAAAATGATATAGTAGAAGGACCAACCTAAGAAAGGAGAAATCATCCACTGTTACAGATTGATGTACGGGTTCTGGGGATGGAGCAAAGGAAAAAACTAGAAATAACTGCCAGTTTCAAGGACAGTGATATGTAAAACTGTGGGAAAATTAAATTTATAGGAAAGTAGGAAAATAGAACTGTACGGGCATGAAGTTTGTGATTTCCATTTTAAATATATAGTGTTATTGATATTCTCAAGTAATATGTCAAACAGACAACCTGAGATATGTTAGGAACTTTTAAACATGTGATTCCTTCTCTGAGCAATTTTCATGGTTTTTCCTAAAAGAAAACATCGAAGAGCCATTTATAGGTCCTAGTCATTTAAGCCTGAGAGGATGATCTGCTACTTCAGAGCAAGTAGGCCCTATAGATTTCAATCATGCATCAGGTTCAGAAAGAATCATCACATAAAATTAATTATCATAATTAATAAAATATTAATTATATTTTTTAAACATAAAAAAGATTCCTTTATTCATGACAGTATTCCTATCTTGCTTCTTCTGGAGTTACTAAGGGAGGTGAGGAAAAGAGAGAAGCTATTAATTCATTCTCATTATTTATATTTCAAGAAGTGTTGGTTGATGTTTGTTTGCTTTTATGATGTTCACACTTAATACCCTTTCCAACTGCTAATTCATTTAATACTCCCCTGTTCACTTCTTCTCCATGAGTATTGGGGATTCAATCATGATTTTTTTTTTAAGTAATGCTTTTGCTAAGAAACACACACACACTCTGGTCACCATCACCTTCATGCAAAGCTGCCACTCTGGCTTTATGCACCCTTTCAAAATTATTTACTGTTTTATAAGTAAAATTTAAACAATTTTATACCTGCCCAACTCAAGCAGACTGGTTTCTATCTAGGTCTCAGAGAATTTCAACCCAAGTTCTAGGCAAAGAAAATTATTACAAATGTGACAAAAGCATATAATAGAAATTTAGAGTAAATGGGAAAAGAGTAAGAGAACCCAGGCTCTCTTAGGCCAATATTAACCAGCCTACTATATAGAAAGTTCATAAGCAGAACCTGGGTCCTATGAGACTAATCCTCTAGCCTAGGACACACACTAGGATGGGCTAAGACACCTACCTGGTAACTTTAAAGCTCAAATATGTTCACTTTGCAGAAGTGGGACTAGGAATTTAGGAGCAAGACTTTGAAGGCTTCCAATTGCCCAAATAGTTTCAGTAAGGCCATTATGTATCTCACTGCCCAAAGGAGGGTTTCTATAAACAATATCTCTTTCTGGTCACCAACATTTGCCCAACTTCAGTGAAATGGCACAGAAAGTCACTTAGAGACTTATATGGTCATGCCTATATGTGTAGATGTAGATATATGTGTGATCCCACACCTCAGACACAGTATTTTTCGCCTGCTTCAAGTAGTAGCTTTACTTTTTTATCATTTTCTAGTCTGCTTTCTGACTATAGATAGCTAGGCTCTTTTGCATCTTAATGTATATTAAGGAAAAAGATGTAAGAATTAATATGTTTCAACAGAAGTCACACTTCAATCTATACATACTTATCCAAATGTCCAAAGAGGAAAAAACAATCTGGAAATGCAATCAGAGATTCAGCATAGGGTACAATTCTTCCTATGCTTTCGGCCTGTCTTCAACAAGATTAAACATTATGTACCCTCTGAATCTCCCTAACCTTTTTGTTCACTGAAACTTCACTCTTTGTCCCACCTTTCGGGATTCAACTAATACAGTAATATTATAGCCCTAAGATATTATTAGCTAATAATCACTTTATATTTTAACATTTGAAAACTATTTTCCATTTTAAATAAGAGATCTTAATGTCTTGATTAAGGAAATATATATTAATTAATGTCTTAATTAATGAAATGTGTATACATATTTCACTAAACATATTTAGGTACAAAGGTCATAAACTCCTTTCAATTTACTCAAATGTTCCTGATATATCAGTTTTATAAA
Source organism: Vulpes lagopus (assembly GCF_018345385.1). NCBI lineage: Eukaryota > Metazoa > Chordata > Mammalia > Carnivora > Canidae > Vulpes > Vulpes lagopus. Next base: position 69,842,231 of record NC_054831.1, on the reverse strand, counting down.
TAGTATCAACCTTTTTAAAGAAACATCTTCTGGCTGCATTGATTTTTTTCTATTATTTTTCTGTTTTCTATTTGATTGGTATCTGCTCTATTCTTTAACTCTGGGTGGCCTCCTGCAGCTACATTTGAGACTGTGTATTTGAAATTCAATAATTGCATTAAATTATCCTGCTCTGAATGTTGTTTAAGTACTTAGCTCATGCTTGCACCATCAAGTACCTCTCCACTAGGCTAGCAGATAATATAAACAAATACAAATATTAATATGAACACAACAGCATGGATAAAAGTTCACTGAAGCAAGTTAGTTATTGAACCTCTCAGTACCCTTCAATCTACTTTATTTACCTTTTCTGCTAGCAGACTGGGAGCTTTCAAATATGCCCATGAAAGAAAAAAGGCCATCCTACCTTTTTTCCTAGAGGTTATGCAAAAAATATTTCACTGTACTCAGATAAAAAAAAAAAATGCATTTTTGCACATCCTTTCCTGGGCCTGTGTTACTAACTTGGTGAACTTTGCTGCAGAAGCAAAGGCAACACAGGACAAGCATGGTCTTACCTCAACCTTTGGACAGCCAACAGGATTTCAAGTTACAGCAAAGTCTCTCCAGGGTCATGTACACTGTGATTTCAAATGAAGTTGCAGGTCTTTTTCTCTTCAAGTTGAAAGAACAAAAAATGTCAACTTCAGATTATTGCTCAACATCTTTCAAAGAATAAACATTAATTACATGCCTATTCTGTGTCAGGTACTGCCTAACCATATGCATTATTTCCTCCAATGTTCATTACTTTGGTGGGAGAGGTTGACTCATCGGGACCCATTTTCCATTGTCAAGGCAATTTGTGATCTTAGTAATTTAAAAGAAAAAGACCAATGTACCTAGAAATAACTCCGGAGGTTTATATTCTGTGAATAGCCAAAGAACTATATGGGAGGCTGTCAATGCAGATTTTAATAAGACTTAGATACACCACAAAAACCTCGTCCTGTAACAAAGCATTACTCAGACCTTTCCAATTTCAGCTCCTTGCTGAAACATCATAACCACCCACAGCACATGACAGGGGATCTAGGGATTACACCAGGACAGACAGGTCAAATCATCTGTCACTGCTCCATTTGCCTGCGATGGGATAGATGCTGGATCTTCATGTTGTGATTTCTTAACATTTCTGACACTGTTTTACAACACATTGGAGCACCTGTCTCTCCCCAATGCCTTCCTCGACTGATACAAATATCCAGAACCAGTAGGTCCTACTTATTGAATACATGAAAGACAAAAAGAATTTTAAGACCAAATGGGAGTATAGACTACCAGCAGAGGCCTTTATTGAATGGATAAAAAAAAATAGAAGAATATACTATTGCTCAAACCAAAAAGGCAGGAATCCAAAATATTGCTTAAACTTAGAGCAGCAAAGATTCCAGACTCTCACTGCTTAAATGGAAAGCACAAAATATACCCTCAATTCTGATGCAGGCCCTTGAAATCTACTTCAACTACTTTTACTATGACTATAAATTCTTACTATAATGACAAAAAATTCATACAACTTATTTCTAAACTATCAAGTGGAATTTTGCCCTAAAGAATGAAAGCTCCATTTCTGGTTAAGGACTCTCTCTCAGTGAATACTTTCCTTCATACAGACTTTCACACTAAATTTCATTCTGAATTTCAGATTCATCTTGCATAAAATTTTTCTTAATGAATATCTTCCTTTTATTCCAAGTGTAAATCTAGAATTCTTGCCCAAACCTTTGTTTTATTTCTCTGGTAAGCACCATTGTATATCTGGCATAACCTGATTTTAAATACTCATTTGGCTCAGTGAGAACTTTGCAGAGGAAAATCTCACTAATTGCAGAAAATCTTTACATTTTTCTTCCACTTTCTCTGGTATTTTTGAAAATGGTTTTCTCCTCTAGCTTAAGAAATGAATTTTAGAAGAATGAAGACAATTCCATGGATCTTTTATTTATATTACACATTTGCCATAGGTTGGTTATAAAGTGACAACCTCCAGCTCTATTTTCCCCTTTACAGAACTTTGGAATTATTTCTTTTGAAAAAAAAAAAAAAGAACAGATAAAACTCAGTGGAGCTTCTATGTCTGGAGCCTTTCCACAGGGGAGATAAATTTCAGGATATGAGTACGAGAAGTAAGTTGTATTACATCCAATGTTCCAATCAAGGGAAGTTTATAAATGGCAGATTTTCTGTGTTGTTGAGATTTGTGGACATTATGTCTGTTCAATTACAGAAAATAATTTGTTAAAAATCAAGAGCATGTTGTCTACAGTTTGGATTGCTTAAAAAAATAGAAGCACATGTTGGAGAGTAAAACTGTACTCATGACATAATCAGTGACCCTGATACAATTATTTCCCTAATATTCTGAAGAGAGAAATCTGGGATCTCCAACTCAAACATTTTTCTCAAGTTTATCATATGCTTGATGAAATTAATATATGTCTGCACATTATTAAAGAGATAATAGGAGTATAGCTTTTACCAGGCCTCTTCATTGACTGGGTATTTGGAGAAGGCTGTGGTTTCTCTGTGTTTCCAATAGCAAGACTTTATTGGACACTTGCTAGAATATTGGGTAATAACACTATGAACCTCTCAGTGGCCCATAGAGACACATTGACCCTTGGATGCCCTACACGTAGCACAGTGCCTGACACAAAAGTACTACTTAGTGATTTTCTTTTAAACTGCTTTGAGATAACTGAGAAGAAAAGAGGGTTTCTCTCATTGAGTTTACAATCTTACTGAATACATTTAACTTGCACAAAACAAAGGGTTTGACAAAAATTACCCAGAAGAAAGTAATTCTAACTGAAGAAAATTGCCAACTTCAAAGTTTAAAAGAAGTTTGGTAAATCTACTATCCTTCTGTGGATTTAAAAGTGAGCCTTGGGGCGCCTAGGTGGCTCAGTCAGTTAAGTGTCTGACTCTTGACTTTGGCTCAGGTCATCATCAGGGAAATGAGATTGAGCCCCAGGATGGGCTCTATGCTCAATGGAGAATCTGCCTGAGATTCTCTCCCTCTTCCTCTGCGCCTCTCCCACTCGCTCACTCTGTATTTTAAATAAATACATCTTTGAAAAGCTAATAAAAACAATAAACCTGAGCCTCTAGAAATATATCTCTAAGTGGTTTGTGAGTAGAACCAGATCAGAATTTTAAGACTACAGCCAAGATTTAAAGGTCTTCCAAGAAAACAAACACGTTATTGCTTTCTGGTAAATAAATGTATTTGAACTGTCAATAGTAAACAAAATGAAGGGAGGGGGTAACATTTATCATTGATCTGGAAAGAAATCCACAAATTTGTAGCTCATTATCTCTTTAAAACTTCTATTTGTTTGTTTGTTTTGGCAAACAAGAGCATATTCATTTAATATCCAGGCTGCCAAATTCCAGTGGCACTGGGTATTTCTTGAGAAATTTCAGAATATAAAAGGGGCAAGCAGATTAGCCATTAAATATCTTGTTATACTGTGGACTTCCAAAGAGAAAGAAGTCGAGTATGGTAGCATTAAACAATACACATAAAGCAATCAAATGCCCAGAAATGATCTAACACAACCCTGAGACAAATCCCTTTAAATTGCTTAAAGGCCTTGGCTTTTTTAAATGATATATTTATTTAGATACTATTTATTTAGATGAATTAATTCATACAAGTAGCACAAAATTTTTAAAAGCTCAGTCTCCCTCTCCTTCTAGTATTCCAGATGTGCCATCTCCTTCCCCAGTTTCTATGGATCCTATCAAAATATTTTATGCATACCTAAGCACATTTACATATGTATGTATACACATATAAATGCAGATATATACATATTTATTTCTAAAAGTTTTAAAATCTGAAATATTTCAAGTATATAGAAATTGTGTAATATAGTAGATAGCCTGTACTTAAAATATAGATGTTTAAAGCTTAACATTTTTGTGATTTTTGTTTCAAATGTAATTTTTTAAAGAAACGGAATGCTGGAGATACAGTTGAATTCACCAGTAATCCTGTTTTCTTTTTCTCCTCTGAGGCTAACATTACCTGAAATTAGTGTGTATGCATGCTATGGTGAAAGAGTTAGCTAAATAATTCTCAAGTCTGTTGTTGTATAGGCACCAAATTATTAGGATTCTCTGGCTGTTTTTTGCTGACTTTAGCGAAGTATTACCAAAAAAAAAAAAAAAAAAGGAGTTCAGGCAAGAATGGACATTTTTCAAAGGGCAACTACGAATTCTTTGTTGAAAGGAAATAAAGCTGGGCAAACATAAAATTAAGGGTGTCTTCCTACCGAAGCTTAATGTTTCAGGGTGATCTTAATCCAACACCATTACAATGAGGGAGAGGACAAGTAAATCAAGTATCTCTAGGAAGTGGGGGGCTGTGGGAGTTTTATGCCTTGGTGAAGGGGTATATTTTATTGCTAACATTGTTTAGAAAAGCTGGGAAATGCAGAAATTAACAGGAGCCCGTCTTTTGGTTTACCATTGCTTTTAAATTTTTTACACACATTTCACCCCCTCATGGACTCTACCCTACGCAGACATTCCCATTGCCTCCTCTTCCTTGGTGTGTCAGTGGACCATAGAAGTCTGGAAATAAAAGAAGTAAGGTTTAAGAACCACACCCCATAAAGAATTTTAAATGTGGCTAATGGGACAAGAAGTAGACAGGAGGTAAACAGATTTAGTTTACAAAATTCTTCAAAGAATTGTACTATCAAAAAAATCCAAAATCTAACTTCCAAATTCCATGTTTCACCTGTGAAGCCCCCCAAGAATGTTTTAATCTTGAACACAAACATCCTCAGATGTGTCCCCAGGTGGATAGACAAGAAGAAACTCTTAGAAAAATAAGACAGGGACCATAAAAAACAAAAACAAGGGAGTTAACCTACAAGAGAGTAGAAGCAGATTTAGACAGATGGCCAAGCAAGGAACTTACTTCTCTGCCTGGGTAAGGAGTGTCTGTGATTCCTGAGCACCAATGTTTGATTACTTCTATGGGTCACTGAATGGGGGAGTGTTACTGTAGTTCTTCATTATTGCATTCTGGGTATGTTCATGTCATAGTGTAGGAGAGCACATGGGCAAGATGTTTTCGTAAATTGTTAGACCATGGAAAGACATATCCAGACCTAATGGAGACAACCATGTCTAGCCAAGAAATTTTGGCCAGTTGCTAGCCATAACTGCCTGGTGCTTTAAATTGTCTATCTTGTGAGGGGAGTGTTCTATGGAAGAGAAGAGATGTGTCTAGAGATATTTGGATGGGGAGTGGGAAAAAGTGAGTCACACTGCTGTTTGTCTCCCCAGATCCATTCTGGTTTTCTTCCTAAGGTTTTACCCGCCCAGTGAGAGACTACATTTCCCAGCTCGGACATAACTAGGGTTTTAGAATGCTAGCAGCAATGAGTACAACTCCTTCTCATTTTCTTAAAAGGAATTGGCTACTCTATTCCTTTTTTCTCTTTCCCCAACATTTGGTGCATTATCTTGTTCATGATTCAGTTTTGATCATATAGATGAGGACAAAGCTGGCAAACTAAATGACAGAAGGACCCTGAATTCCTGGATGACAGATGTACCTCCACTAACTGGACTGATCACACAGACTGCTCTATGAGAAAGCAATGAATTTTCATGGTATTTAAGCCACAGAATTTTAGGTTCTCGTAATAGCAGCTTGGTATTTAGCCCAACTAATGCAATACACATTGTTTCAGTTTATTCATTTTAACTGTCCTACAGTGTATCCAAATGTATTTATGTATTTCCTTATTTATGACCAGTTACAATATTCCTAGCTTTTAGCTCCTGCAACAAATGCAGCATTGAACATCTCTCTGTGTATTATGAGATTTTTCTAAGGCTCTGTTGTCCAAGACAACAGTGACTAACCACATGCTTTAATTGAATTATTTAAATATTGAACATTTATTTTCTCACACTAGCCACATTTTAAATACCCATTAACCATATTAGTCATTTTCTGGGCTATGGCTACCATATTGTGACAGTATGTATATAAGACATTTCCATCATCACAAAAAGTTCTTCTGAACAGCATCGTCCAAGAACAAACCTAGTGGAAAGATTACAAGGTTACAGAATATGCACATTTCAATGTTACTAGATAGTGTCAAATCACACATCAACATAATTGAGACAGTTTATAGTTCATAAGAATTTTTATTTGCTGACATCCTCACCTAAAATTTATATTCCCAAATTGTAACTTTTGCTATGCTAGAGGAGGTAACTAGTACAACTGAGCAAATTTCCTTGTTCTAAATTTTCCATGGCATTTACTGTATCTGTCCTATTGTTCTATTAGATGTTTTGGCATTTTCTTAAATATCCCAAGAGCTTGTTATATTCTGGATACCAATCCTTGTTGGTTATATGATTTGCAAATATCTTCTCTCCATATGTGGCTTGGGTTGCTTGCCAATTGCAACAACATGGATGGATCTAGAGAGTATAATGCTAAATGCGAAACGTCAGACTACATGATTTCACAAACACTACATGAATTCACTCGGGTGGAATTAAGAAACAAAACACAGAAAAAAAAAGAGACAAAAAGGTCACACTCTTGGAGAAAAAAGTGGTGTTTACCAGAGGGGAAGTGGGTCAGGGAATGAGTGAAATGAGTGTTGGGGATTAAAAGCACACTGATCATGGTGAGCACTTAGAAGTGCCTGGAATTGTTGAATCACTATATTGTACACCTGAAACTAAGATAACATTACATGTTAATTGTACTGGAATTTTAAAAATTAAAATGAAAATGACCTAAAAGAAACTTTAAAAACAAAAAATACATTGAAACTTTGTTACTGGTATTTTGGTTTTAAACCAAAGTTTATAATTTTAATATAAATCCATATCTCAGTTTTTTTTCATTTAGGTATGTTATTTCATTTCATAATTAAGTAATTCTATCTTATATCAAGTTAATAAAGATATATTCATATTAAAAAGTTTTGCTTTTAACATTGAGATCTTTATCTGAAAGTTTCTGTATCATGGTGGGAAGCAATATAGTTTTAATTTCTATCATATAGATATTTAGTTGTCAAATATCATTAATTAAATAATCCATCTTTTATACTTTGACATATAAGGCCAATTCCAGCACATGCCAAATTCCCTTATTTTCTAGGACACTTTCAGAGCTGTCTATTCTAACCCATTAGCCTATTTGTCTATCCTAATAACATGTTTCATTTTTTAAAGCTTATTGAAATGAGATTATCTTAGATCATTTGAATGAGCCCTCAGTGTAATCATGGATCCTCAGTAGAGAGGCAGAAGGAAACTCGTGAGCATGCATGTACCCACGCACTCATTCACACACCCACACCCACACACACAGAAGAATGTGACATGAAGACAGAATCAGATATTGGAGTGATGCACCCACACATCACGAAATAACATCAGGTAAGGAATGGATTCTCTCCCAGAGTGTACAGAGAAAACAGCTTTGTCAACACCTTGATTTCAGCCCAATGATACTGACTCGGGACTTCCAGATTCCAAAACTAAATTTCTCCTATTTTAAGCCACCAATATTACAATGATTTGTTACACCTGCTACAGAAAACGAATGCAGATTTTGATACCTAGAAGAGATCCTTCTGGAATAAATACTCCAATATGTGGAAGTGGCTTTGGAAGTGGTAATAGAAATGGATAATGGTACAGAATGTTGTAGTGAATAGAAGTGGCCTCAACTGCCTTAAACACACTGTTGGTAAAATAAGGATGTTAAAGGAGTTGAAGGAAATGAAAAACATAGTACTGAAGATCTATGTCATCTGAGAGAAAACAGAGCATCATAAACAGAATGTTTGTAGACATATGAATGCTAAAAGCACTGCTCATGAAGATTCAGAAGGAAATAAGGAGGGTGTTATTGGAAAAAGAAAGATGATCCTTGTTTCAAAGTGGCAGAAAATTTAGCCAAAATATGTTCTACCCAAAAGAAGTCCAAAAGATAACCTTTTGTTAGTACTGAAGACATTGGACACATGACTCACGGATTGCCTCAAATACCTCAACAGAAGCAAGGAATGGAGATGGACTTATCCATGAAAGATCTGTGTAGGTCCTTTTTGTCTGGTAGTATGAAAGCCTGTGACATACACAGGGTTCCCTGGGTGGGGGTTGGGGGAGAAAGAAGAAAGAAAAAAGAAAAGAAAAGAAAGGAAAGAAAAACGTATATAAGGAATTGGTTCATGTGATTATGTAACATGGCAAATCCTAAATCTGCAAGGTACGTCAGCAGGATAGAGACCCAGAATAAGCCCATGTTACATGTCAAGTCCAAAAGGCCTCTTCTTGAGGAATCCCTTTTGCTCAGGGTGTAGGTCAGCCTTTTGTTCTAGCCAAGACATCAACTGATTAGATAAGGCCCACCCAGGTCAGAGAGTAATCTGCTTTGCTAAAGTTTTTTCTTTTAACTAAAGTATAACTGTCCTCTATTAGTTTCAGATTATAGGACATAGTGATTCAACAACTATATACGTTACCAAATGCTCACTGTGAGAAATATAGATACCATGTGTCACTATACAAAGTTATTACAATATTATTGACTATATTCTCAATGCTGTGCTTTTCATCTCCATCTTATTTTATAACTGGAATTTTGTACTTCTTAATCTCCTTTATCTATTTTGGCTATCCCCCTACTCCTCTACCTCTGGCAACCACTAGTTTGTTCTCTATGAATCAGTTTCTTTTTTGTTGTTGTTTGTTTTGGGTTTTTTTTTTTTTTTAGATTCTACATATAAATGAAGTCATATGGTATTTGTCTTTCTCCATCTGATTTCTTTCACTTAACATAATATACTTTTACTAGATCCATCCATGTCTGTTTCACTGATTTAAATGTTAATCTCATGCAAAAACACCCTCACAGAAAGACCCAGAATAATGTTTGACTATCTGGGCACCATGGCCCAGACAAGCTGGCATATAAAATTAACCATCACAATATTATCCCAGAGGAAATAACCTGGACTAAAAGCAACAGAGACAGAACAAAATGAAAGGAGGCTGTCAGACTGTCAATATTCAATAGGCTGGAAAAAGGTTGATAAAACTACTAAGCAGCAAAGAAACACTACCTTTCAAGAAAAAGGGAGGATAACTCAGAGCGCAGCCTTGCCCTCAGAAGCTGGAGCTGCAGGTGCAGAGGTAGAAACCAGCATCTCAAGCCCCAGAGACTTGAAACTAATAGAATTTCCCCCATTGGACTGAAAATTTGTCTATGATTAGTGACTTTTTTATTTCTTCCATTTTCTACCCTTTGGAACGTGTATGTCTATAATTAGTATATTATACTCGTCCCATCATTGTATGTTAAAAACCAGTAACTTGTTTTCTATTTTCACAAGTCCATCCATGGGGGCAAATTCTGGGCCAGGATGGATCATATCCAAGTCTCATTCATACCAGATTTAGAGAATTCAAATGATGAGATTTGGATGTGATGATAATTAGATGAAATTTTGGAATTGAGTTGATGCTCCAATGGACTCAGACTTTTGGGGTTGCTGGGATTGGTAAACATATTTCTCACGTGGGAAGGAGATGAACCTTTGAGAGCCGAAGGTGGTCCCCACAAAAGACATTTATACTATAACATCTGGGACCTGTGAATGTTATCTTATTGAAAAAAGGGTCTATGTCAATATGATCAGGGTAAAGATCTTGAGATAGGGAGGATTATCCACATGGTCCCTAATATTCAATCCCACATATTCTTATTAGAGAAGACAGAGGGAAATTTGAACACATGCACACAGGGGAGAATTCAAGTAAAAATGGAGGTGGAAAACAGAAGGATATAGTCACAAGCCAAATAAATGGTGTACCTAAAGCCCTCGAGGAGTGGAACCTTGCTAACACCCTGATTTCAGTCCAGTGATACAGATTTTGGACTTGTAACCTCCAGATCTCTGAAAAAAAATTCTCTCATTTAAGCCAAAAACTATTATAATTTATTACTGAGTCCATGTGAAACTAATAAATATATTTTTATAATTTCATTGAATTTAGAAATGAATTTGTGGAGGATCATCTTTATAGCTTCTTTCCATCTGTCGTCATGTATATACCAATCATTTCCTTTGATCTTCTAAGACTTCCATGATTTTGTGGAATAATGATGGTAATAGAAAATATCCTGTCCCCCTTACCATGCTTAAAGATACCACTTCTGTTTTACCATGAAATATTATGTTTCTATACACTAATGATGATGGATACCTATTATCAATTAAGGGACTCTCTTTTATTCTTTCTTTTTTTAACTTGTAGTTTTTATCATGATTGGGTTGAGAATGATCAAATTATTTTTTCTGCTTAGAATTTATTTTAGTTATTTATTTTAGAGAGGAAGGAGAGAGAGAAGGGGTTGGGGAGGGGCAGGAGAGGGAGAGAGGATCTTAGACAGGCTTCAGGCCCAGTCCTGAGCCCAATGCGGGGCTCAATCTCACAACCCTGAGATCATGACCTGAGCTGAAATCAAGAGTTGAATGCAGAATCAACTCAGCCACCCAGGCGGCCCTTTATTTATTTAGACTGCCTTGGGGGCTTAGGGGGTCCCTGAAACTGCAATCTGATGTCTTCCATCAGTTTGGAAAAGTCCTCAACTACATAAGGTCTTCAACTGTTGCTTCTCTCTCTCTCCTATACTCCCATACTCTAAACTTTCTCTACATATTCTCTACATCTTGTACCATTATATTTTCCATCAGATTTCCTATGCTTCATTTTTCATGTATTTTTGTACCCTGTCATCCAGTTCATCAACTCTAACCTATTATTACAACCACTAACCTCCATCCATTTAGTTAACCCATTGTTTCAGTTCTAGACTTTCCATTTTTATTTTTTATTTTTTAGACTTTCCATTTTTAATAGTTTCTAATCCTCTGCCCAAAATCTCAGTTTCTTATCTCTTTTAATAGCTAACTCATTTAATCTTTTAAGATGTACTTGAGAGAGAGAGCGCGTGCGCACTACATGCAAGTGGAAGGAGGGGCAAAGGGAGAGGGAGAGAATCTCAAGCAGATGCCCCTGGGAGCACAGAGCTCCATCTCAGGACCCTCAGATCATGATCTGAGCTGAAGTCAAGAGCTGGACACTTAAACAACTGAGCCATCCAGTTGCCCTTACTCATTTAATCCTTTAAAACATATTTTCCTGTCTCATTTTTTTTTTTTTAGGAATTTTAGGTTGCATTCACCCTATTTTCTCTATTATTTAATGTCCTACATGTATTGTTTCCTTCATTTACTTTCTTTGGGGTTACTGCACTATTTTATTAGTATCTTGATTTAAACACTTAGAAAATAAGATGGAAAGTGAATGCCCTAATATAAATTTCCTAAATTTACTATCTTAAATATTATTATACATGATTTGATAAATATATTATTTCATTCTGACAGCTTTTAATTTCTTTTTTCTCAGATCTTCCAGTTACAGATTTTTAAATTTTCAAACTATGATGTTTCAGATATATTTTTATTATTAATTTCTAATTTTTTTTTTACTCTGGTCAAGAATGTGTCCTATACTAAATTCTTTTCTATTGTTGAAACTTTGTTGTTGGTCAAGTAGATTATTTACCATAAATATCCCCTGTCATTTAGAAGAATGTTTATTTACAGTGGAGATTTTACCTGAGTCTGATTATAAGATACTAGTTCATTTAATAATTTTTGGTGTCCCTCCCCTAAATATTACTGAAACAGGTACGTTAAAATTTCCCATTTTGATTTAGGTTTGTTTCATATGCTTTAAGGCTATGTTAGGAGAGGGATACAAGATTATTTATAATGACTCTTCTTTTTATCTTTAAAATGTTTTTTTTTGTCATTCATTTAGCTTTTCTGTATTTTCTATTTTGCCTGAACTTAATAGCCCCATATACTATTATCCCATCCTGTGTGTACTAGCATCTTTTTCCATCTCTTTACTTTTTTATACCTTTACTTTAAAAAAAAAATAGGCACCTGCTGTTTAAAGAGGTACATCTAAATCTTTCTTTTGATAAGTGAACCTGTTCACATTTACTATAATTGCTGATAGAGTTCAATTCATTTTGTGTCTTCTTTTTATCTTGTCTTTCTCCCAAGTTTGCCATGATAATGATTAAGTTTTCTGTCTGCCTTTGGTGAGATGCAATGTTACTATGATGGGTCTCAATGTAGATTTTTATTTATCAGACTCTTCCATTTCAAGTCAGGGCATTCTGTAATTCTGTGAATTCCTCAGCCATTTTGTCTTTACCCCCCAAGTTCTATTCTGTGTTTGGGGAACTCCTATTACTCAATCTTCTGTGACTCTCAACCATTTTTGAGATTGCATTGTTTAATATGCTTTTTTGCATTGTTTAATATGCTCCAACATATATCCCAATTTACCCATTCTAGTGAAATTATATCTCATTCACATTGTGAAAACCTCTTTTACTCAATGGCTCAATTAATATCTAGCATTCTCTGTTACTTCCCAGTCTTGTTTGTCAAAGTGTTATTGTCTACCACTGAGATTTTATTTTATTTTTTTAAACTTTATTTATTCATGAGAGACACAGAGAAAGAGAGCCAGAGACATAGGCAGAGGGAGAAGCAGGCTCCCTGCTTGGAGCCTGATGCAGGACTCAATCCCAGGACCCTGAGATCATGACCTGAGCCGAAGGCAGACGCTCAACCACTGAGCCACCCAGGTGTACCTGTCCTGAATATTTTTAGTATATGTGCTGCCAAAGTGAGCACTCTCCTGAATATTTTTAAAGCCCTTTAAGTCTCTCACACTGTTCTCTTTTCTCAAGTTCTTGGAACGTTAATCCTCTTTGTTTTCAAAGTGCTGTGTCTCGGGGAGCCCCTGATTGCCTAGGTTATGGGAATGTCCCAACAGAGTGGTTTTACATATGCCTCTATCAGCTGCCCCACAACATTCACTGGTCCAGCGCCCTTTATATGTTCATTTCTTGGCCTAAAATTTCTAAACTCCAAGGTCACTATAAATTCAAACTCTACACCTGCATATAGTATGGGATTTCAACTATTAAGACACTTCTATATTTTTATCTATAATTTTAAATAAAGGCAAAATTTATGATTCTCTGCATTAAAGATTTTATAATCTCCTAGCCACAAAGAGGCAGCAGTCCTAAAATTATTGAAGGGATATCATGCCCAGCTTATTGACTTGCGGGGTTAAAGCAATACTGCCTATCCTCACATTGTTGTTAAGACCGCAGACCCACATCCTTAAAACCCACTGCTCTGTCCACTACTCACATGAATCATGGCAGCTTTCTCAGTTTGTGAGACTCTTAGCTTATTTCCATTCCGTCTTAATTTCTAACACCTGGGCTTTATTTTTTCCTTTTTTTGAGCTTACTATTTATAGAAAGCAATTATGGTTACTATATTTTATTCACCATTTCTATGGGTTTAGAGTGAGAAGGGAGTCAGTTTTACTTAAATACATCTTGTTTTTAGTTTCTTATTCCTTAACAAAGTCACATACTGTTTTGTACCTTATTTTTTTCAACTAATAATCTTGCAGTTATTCTATATCAATAACTATAAGTTGCTTTTGCCTCTGAATTGCTGCATAGTATCCCACTATAGTTATGCAGAATATTTATGTAACAAGACACTATTTGCTGTATTTTTAAACAAAATGTTTTCGCTGCACAAGATGTGGAGAAGATAGAACATGAGTGTATGTTTCTAGCTCTTTGCCTCTCATGTATAATTTTTATGTCTAAACATATGATTTGGTAACCTATACTATCATTTAAAAATACTGAGCATACTTTAATTTTTGATATTCCTTAAATGCTCTTCAGTAACTACCATGGCTATCTAGTAATGCATTTAATTATTTAAATGTATATTTGTATTTTATATTTGTATTTTAAAGTTCTTCCAAACTATTCACTAATAATGTAATGATGCACATCATTACATGTGAATATTTTTAGATCGCTCATTATTACTGCTGATTTAGAATTACTGTAATGGATAGTCAGTTCTAAGGTATATTTTTTCTTTTGATACATTTATGAAATTGCCTTCTAAAATTGTATTCTAAAGTCCCTCCAAAAGAGTATAAATGACTATTTCCTCATACTCTTTTCCATGTTTTCACATTTTTAAATTTTTGCTAAAATGGTGGGCAAAAAGTTGGCATTTCTTTGTTTTAATTTACATTTCTTTAGTGGAGCTAGGGATCTTTTCATATGTTTACTTTTGTTTCCTCCTTGAATTGCCTATTTATCCTTTTACCCATATTTTCTATCAGAATATTTTTTTTCTTTTTCATGTTCATCATTTGGTTGTCTATACCAACATCTATTTTCTGGAAGAGCACACATAGGTGTTTCCTTATGAATCCTTGTATTCCTTAAAATATCTTTCTATTTTTATTGTGTATGATTGACAATTTGCTCAGTATGTAATTCTTAGGTCCCATAGTGAAGCAAGAAAAGTTCTTCCAGACTTCTCTGCTTTTCCATTTGTCAGGCAAATGTGTGTGTCCTGAATTCCCTCACAAAGTACACCCATTTGCACTTATAAACTGTCTTTGAGTCTTAAAATGCCAAGTTGATTAATGTAATTTTCAGTTCAGTCTTCACTTGGCTTGTATAACTAAGGATAAAGCCTGCAATGTGAGTGCCCCCAAGCAAAGCAATCCTATTTTGGAGCAATTTTTCCTACGTGATTGCTATCAAGCAAAACTGTTGGGCTGGTGCTCAAAACTTTGCCTGGGCCTCCACCTATCTTCACTGGAAGGGTGCTTTGTCTACCCATCATGATGCCCTCTTGCACAACTAACCTTCCATGAGCCATTACCAAGAAAATCCAGGATTCTCCACATGCGTGTGGTAGAATGTAACTGATCCAAAGTGGTAGATCAGATGTCACATCTTATACTCTGGTATCAACTTGCCCTCTGCCCTCCATGTCAGTGGGTATTAGTGGAGCTTTGTTATGACTTTTTCCTCCTTACTCAATCTAAAACTGTACTGCTTCATCTAGATGCTGAGAAGTCTAACATCTTGCTCCACTGAGTTTCATTGCACAATATCTCACAATAAATCCTAGAAATTTCTGGCATAGGACTGACACGTTTCTCATTTTCCTATCTTGGGAGCAGGTTTTTTAATTCTTTACTCCTTTGATCGTTTACTTAGAGATTTGAAAGGATGAAATAGAATTCAGAGAACTGAATTTTATCTCACCAAGAAGTCCCTAGAGTTTGACCTTGTGAAGTAAAACAATGTGATCAGGTACTGTGACTGATATGTATTTAAATTACCCGAGGTAACTGTGTACAAGGGAGATCTCCAGAGATTCAGACTGAGTATCTCTAAGATGAACCCAATACATTTTATTTCTAGTAAGTAACTTCCCTCCCAGGTGATTCCAATATAAGTCCCAATATAAGTCCCACCACTGTTTGAGAAACCCCAATATATACAAAAATATTTAAATCAGTGGGTTTCCAAGCATGGACCATAAATTGGTAAGTAATGCCTATAGATTAGCTTCTCCTGAGAACTTGTTTGGAAAGTAAAATTCTAGGCCCCAGCCCATGAGAAACTCTGGAGGTGGTGCCCAATGATCCGTGCTTTAACAAGTCCTCCAGGAGTTTCTAATGCATGCTCAATTCTGAGAACTGCTAAACTAGTAGGTGAGTCAGAAATCCCACCCACATTCTAATCTGAGCTCTGTCTTTAGATAGCTCAGTGACCAGAGGAAAGGAATTCACTCTCTTTGGACCTCAGCTTCTCTACTTAAAATATAAAGATGAGAGGCCAAGTATCTCCAAAAGTTTTTAAGGCTTAATCACAAACTATTTGGCAGTACTTTCTATGTTATCTTTTTCATGAAATTGTATGTGATTGAGCCTTAAGGACTATCATTTATATTACATAGGGATGGCCCAGGATTCAACAACAAATATTTCAATAGAGCTAATCAATCAAGTCTAGAACAATTCAAAAAACAGATATAAACATTAACAATAATTCTGAATGTGGATTTCCTACAAATACTCAGAGTAGTCTATTAAGAAATAGTTGTTTTTCTTTCCCCTCTCCTTTTTTTTTAAATATAAAAAAGGCTGGGATTCATTGACATGTGGTTCACCAGCTCATTTTCTTCATCTGGCTCATTTGATCTTAATTACTAGGGCTAGTTCTTGAATTGCAGCAGCTTGTTTTAAGGAGCATATGGCAGAAGGTGCTAAGCACAGGCAGCAGACAATGTGTTACTAAAAGGAGAAGAAATTTTCCTTTACATAAGAAGCCATATGCAGTCCAAATTTATCCATACTGTATCACTGAAATGTGTATTTTAAAACTTCATGTATGATTTTTCACAGGTATTGGTTTCATCCTTTGCATATTCAACATAGACCCTGTAAAGAACAGGCAAAGATTTTGAAAGAGTCCATTTCAAAACACTCCCAGACTGTTCTTATGAATATATTAGGGACCACCATCCATTGTCTCCTCTTGAAAGGTTTTGTTGAAAGCCTAACACAGTCCTAAGGCAGGCATCCTTACCCCCCACAGCATCCTTATTCTTCAGGTCTCCAAAAAGGTCTTGATGTCAAGGTCCTCCATCCTTGAAAGCAGCCGTACTGTGAAAATTTGCCACACTCCTACTTTACAAGAAAGGAAAGCAACGAGTTGGCTCTTTTTCTCTGTCCTGACTCCTTTGTCTCTCTCACTGAGAGACAGTAGGTCTCTGGAGCTTCTCCCTTTTACACCTCAGAGAACCCCCGTGAAGCATCAAAGCCATGGAACATGGCAGAGTGCCAGCCTTCTGAATGTGGCCTTCTGCAAATTTTCTTTATCAACATAGTTCTCTATTGAAATATTATCTTGAACACTGCATCTCTTTCTCCCTCATCTGGCTTCATTTTCTGTCACCCTTACTCAGCAACAGACCTCTGAGGGCACACATTAGACACTCAGTCTTTACTGAGATTTCTTTTTACAACAAATGCTCTGTCTCATAATCATCCTCAGAGCTTTAGATTCCCAACTGTGGCACCTCCAAAATCTAATTGCTTGGCACCACATTTCTGACATCACAGTCTGTTGCCATGGAAAGTGCCACCAATTCAGCATGATGACTTCCCTGCCAGAAGGAGAGGATGCACTGGGAGGGAGACAACATTTGTTTAAGCATAAATATCTTTGATATTTAGCAAAGAGGCAAGAGACTATATGGAAGACAACAGAGAAGGCAAAAATTCCAATTTATATGAGGCTGTGCATTCAGGGATCTTCTCTGGTAAAAGTCAGGGCTCAACTTTCTTGAGGTCTTCCTTCACATTGTTTAAGAACCTCAAGGTGATTATTTCTTTGACTTTTGAGTTGAGAGCAATATTGGAATGCGAAAGCATTTAGAGTTTGAAAAGCAGAATGTCCCTTCAAATGCTGCATCTGCTTTTTTGTGTTGCAATCAGAGGATTTTCTTGTAGAAAGATGAGCAGCAGCCATTCTAAATAGAATTGCTCATCTCAGCACAGCCCTTCCAATGAAGCCAGTTTACAGACAATTGAAGCTAGCTTCTCCCTCTCGCATTTCTGCTAAGATACAGGCTCCCATCTCTCCCAGGAATAAACTCTCCTAATAATGTCTACTGTTGATTTTACAAAGCTTCCATGAACAGTCTTTGCAAGGGCCTTGCCAAAACTCAAAATCTGCTCTTATGGCATAGATAGAACTTAAGAACACTGTGTCTGGAAACTTACGAAATTTATAGTCTGGTTTTTACCATGATCTAATGGTACACCTCATAATTGGCTACGTAGGATTCTGAGTTAAAAAGCAAATTTGCATGCATGTGGCTACCTCTCTCCTTGTCTTTTTCCTAGATTCTTATTAAAATGGAATTTTTAAAAAGGAGAAAGAACTGTATTATTTTCTTGACCTTAGATACTCCAGATCTACACCAAGAACACAGAAATTTCTGCAAATGGAACTGGATGGAAGATTAGGACTATCATGATCCTCTACTGCCTGCATGAGAAGTAACAGCATGCCTTAGAGGCCCTATAGTGGACTTTCACTAACATCTCTGAAGTTCAGGCAAAAGTTGTGTGTATGTGTGCTATGGGTCAGGCAGTTCCTCTGGGTCTCAGGAGGCCTGGGAATGAACCAGGCACCACAGGACACTAACAGGAAGCCCAAAGTGATGCTTACTCAATTTTCATTTGTAGTTGATATTCTTACAAACAAGTTATAGAGGTCCTGAAAGGCAAGTGGGTTGGGTTAAGACTATCAGTGGCTACATAAAATATGGCGGGGGCGGGGGGGGGGGAGGACTTGAGCAGAGAAGGAATACCCTTGCTTACAAATCTCTTCTCACTTTTCTCACAAGTTATTTGGATATCTGAAGAATAACACAACACAATAAACCCACAATTCCTCTCTCTCTCGGTCTCCCTTAGGTCTCCTAGGTCTAGAGTCTTCAAACAGGAATCACAAATTCTGGGAGAAACCATGGTGGGTGACAACACTAACCATGAATATATCTTCCCCGATGAGGATTAAAGATAATAGTTTATGTGAAGCTGTACTCAAGTTCAAAGGCAAGGAACGTGCTGAAGAACTGGCACAAAATTCTTCTGGGAAATAGCTTATGCAGGAAATAAGAATGATTCAGAGGTATTCTAATTCACATTCTCAGGAAAACCCAAGAGAACATTTCATGTAATGTCAGGCAACGTAGAAGAGTGGTTAAGAACAAGACTTCAACAAGTTCAAATCACAGCTCTGCTACTTATAAACTTATTCATCCATTCCAATACTATCTTGTCTCACTTTTCCCATTTGTAGAGTGGTAATAGTATTTACCTGGGGGAGGTGGTCCAAGATGGTGATATAGGAAGATCCTGAACTCATTGCCTCCTCAGACAGCCTGAAACTATACCTACTTACAGAACAAGTTCTCCTGAAGAACTGAGGGGTGACTGAACAACTTCTGCACAGCAAATGGTAGAGGGGCCACATAAAAAAGGGTTTAAAAAAAAGGACAAAGACAGTAAAAATGATAACACCACTTCCAATGTGGTGACCTGCAGTAGGGAGGATTATCACTGAAAAGTTGACAGGCAAACTCATTCATCTTGGTGCACAGCAAAAAACAAAACAAAACAAAACAAAAATAACAAACAAAAACAAAAAACAAACAAATGAATCCAGCATTTAAAAGTGAAATTAGACTATAAGGAAAGAAATCTCTACTAGCCATAGAGAATCCGCTGAATGGGCAGGTAGCTGACTGAGCTCTCTATGAATCAGAGGAACCCAAGCACTATTTTTTCTCTTCTACTTTGATAATACAGACAGGAGCAGGATCCAGGCATATTAGCAGGCCTGCTAAAGCCAGCCCAGCAAACGCTGGGCCCTTGGTTCATGCCAGCTCCGGCTATAATACCTGAGTGTCCCCAGTGTGGCATACCTTAGAACCCCTCAGGGTTATGCCTACTCTAATTCCAGCCATCCCACCAGGGAAACCCTGGTGAAGGGTGCTCTGGGACACCTCTAGCCCATATCTATTCCACCCATTGCTATGCCTCTAAGGTGGCCTAGGTGAAGCACCTCCAGTACAACATCTGCCAGTCCCCACCATAATGGCCTTCAGTAGAACATTCTCCAAGACCCCAATATTTCCCTGATTTTAGCTGCCCCACCAAGACATCCGGGTGTTATACACCCTGGGACTCCCAAGACTATACTTGTTCTACTTCCACCATCCCACCAGGGTGGCCTTGAGCTGTGCTAACACCAGTTCCAGCTAACCTCAGTGCTAGTACCTACTCCAGTTCTAGCCATTCCATCAAGGGAGCTCTAAGGGAATGTACCCTGGGACTACCTGTCTCATGCCCACTTCAGCTCCAGCCAGCCTACCAATGTCACTAGTCATATGCAGTCTACAGAGGGGATACTCTTACACAAGGCCATTCCTTCAACACTAGGATAGGTAGCTGTTGTGTTTAATTCATAGAAATAAACACAGAAAGTAAAACAAAGTGAGGAATATGTTCCAAACAAAGGAACAAGATGAAACTATAGGGGCAGAGGACAATAAAATAGAGGAAAGTAGTTTATCTGACAAGTGGTTGAAAGTAATAGTCATAAAAGAGGCACCTTAAGGGCTCAGTTGGTTAAATGTCTGCCTTTGGCTCAGGCCACCATCCAAGATCCTGCAATCAGCCCTAAGATAGGCTCCCTGTTCAGTGGGTAGCCTGCTTCTCCCTCTTCCTCTGCCCTTTCCCCCCTGCTCAAGCTCATGCTCTCTCTTTTGCATACTTTCTCTATCAAGTAGGTAAATAAAATCTTTAAAGAGAGAGAGAGAGAGAGAGAGAGAGAAAGTAATAGTCATAAAGATGCTCACCAAACCAGGGAGAAGAATGTAGGAACTCAGAACCTAAACAAAAAATATAAGGAAGAAACATCAGAGCTAAAGAATACAAAAACTGAAATGAAAAATACTTGAGGAGAAATCAACAGTATGTTAAAAAATACAGAAGAATGCATCAGAAATCAGGAAGTTAGAATAGAAATCATCAAGTAAAACGAGCAAAAAGAAACACAAAATTTTAAAGTAAGATAGCTTAAGAAATCTCTAGAACAATCTCAGGTGGAATAACATTTGCATTATAGGGGTCTAGCCAGGAAAGGAGACAAAGAGGCAGAAACCTTATTTAGAGAAATAATGGCTGAAAACATTCATAACCTGGGGAGGGAAACTGACATCCATGTTCAGAAGGCATAGAGAGTCCCAAGTAGATGAATCCAAAGAAATCTACACCAAGACATGTAATTAAAATGACAAAAATTAAAGATAAAGAATCTTAAAGGCAGCCAGAGAAACGCAAATAGTCACATACAAGGGAAACTCCATAATACTTGAAGGCTTCAAGTGATTGGCAGGATAAATTTAAAATGTCAAAAGGAAAAACTTAAAACCAAAATTACTATACCCTGGAAGATTATTATCAGAATTAAAGGAGAGTTATAGGGATGCTTGAGTGGCTCAGTCGATTAAACATCTACCTTAAGCTCAGGCAGGTCATGATCCCAGGGTCTTGGGATTGAGCCCCACATTGGCATCAAGCTCCTTACTTAATGGAGAGTCTGTTTCTCCCTCTCCCTCTGCCCCTTCCTCTGCTTGTGCTCTTAGTCTCATGCCTCTTTGCTAAATATCAAAGATATTTATGCTTAAACAAATGTTGTCTCCCTCCCAGTGCATCTTTTTTTTTTTACGAAAATAATAAGAGTATTAAAGAGTTTCCCAGACAAGAAAAAAATAATAGACGTTCATCACCACTAATCTGGCCTTGCAAAAAAATGTTAGAGTGTTCTTAAAGCAGAAAAAAGGGAATAACTAGAAATAAATATGTATATCAAAGAAAAAATATATAACTGATAAAAGTAAGTATAAATGCAGAGTATTGGCCAATGAAAAGGCCAGTATGTAGGCTAAAAGACAAAAGAGTGAAATAAACTAAAAAAGTGTATGAAGGACAAAATTAAAAGATATAAAATATAACATTAAAGCATAAAATATGGTGGGGAGGGAGAGCTTTTAGAATGCATTCAACCTTAAACAACTATCAGCTTAAAATAGGTACTAAATATATACACGTGTGTGTGTGTGTGTGTGTGTGTGTGCATGTGCGCACATACATACTGGCTTAAGTATGGGAGATATTAATATCTCCCACATATATATGAACTTCATGGTAATTAGAAAAAATCTGTAATAAATACATTAGAAAATGAAAAGAAAAATAAAACAGCACTAAAGGAAAAACATCAAACCACAAGGAAAGACAAAAGGAGTAGACTACAAAAACAGAAAACAATGAACAAAGTGGCAATTAGTGAATATCAATAATTACTTTAAATGTAAATGGACTACATACTCCAATCAAAAGACCTAGAGTGGCTGAAGGGAGAAAAGAATAAATACCTATCTATATGTTGCCTACAAAAAAGTCACTTCAGATCTGAAGACACATACAGAATAAAATCGAAGGGATGGAAAAAGATGTTCCATACAAATGGAAAAGAAAAGAAAGCTGGACTATCGCACAAAATAGATTATTTTTTAAAAGACTGCAACAAAAAACAAAGGCCACCATTTCACAATAATAAAGGATCTATCTAACAAGAGGATATAATAACTGTAAATAACTCTGTACCCAGCACTGGGGCATATAAATATATAAATATTAACAGAGATAAGCAGTAATAAAATAAGAGTAGGGGATTTTAACACCTCACTTGTATCAATGGATAGATAATCCAGACAGAAAATCAATAAAACTTTTTGGCACTGAATGACACTTTAGACCAGGTGGACTTAATAGATATATACAAAGCATTCCATTAAAAAAAAATCAGAATACATGTTCTTTGGAAGTGTAGATGGAACATCCCCCGGGATAGATCACGTTAGGTGACAAAATATGTCTCAATAAATTAAAGAATATGAAAGTCATATTAAACATCTTTTATGACAACCATGGTATGAAACTAGAAATCAATTACAAAAAGAAAAATGGAAAAATACTAACATGTGGAGGCTAAATGACAAGAGTCAATGAAGAAATCAAAAAGGAAATAAAAAAAAATACATGGAGACAATTAAAATGAAACACAACATTCCCAAATCTATAAAACACACAAAAAAAGCAATCCTAAGAGGGAAATTCACTGTGAGATAGGCCTGCCTCAAGATACACACAAAATCTCTAATAAATAATCTAACTGAAAAACTAAAAGAAAGAGAAGAACAAAGCCCTTAGTGGAGGTAAAAGAAACAGAAGCTTAAAAACAAACATCAATGAAATTAAATGCTGTTTCTTTGAAAAGATCAACAAAATCTATAAACCTATAGCCAAACTCATCAAGAAAAAAAAGAGTACAAATGAAATCAGGGGAAAAAATAAGTTACAACTGACAACATCACAAAAACACAAAGTGTTAAAATATGTCCACAAATTGGAAAGACTAGGAAAAAATGGACAAACTCCTAGAAACATACAACCTTCCAAGACTGAATCAAGATGAGAAAGTCTGAATAGACTATTACAAGTAATGATATTCAATTTGTAATTTAGAAACTCCCAAGAAACCTAAGTCCTAAACCAAATGCCTTGACTGGTAAATTTTACCAAACATTTAAGAATAGTTAGTACCTATCTTTCTCAATTACTCAAAGAAAAAAAAAATGAAGTGGAAGAAATAGTTCCAAACTCATTTTATGAGGATATAATTACCCTGATACCTACACCAAAGATACATACACCAAAATAAAAACAATAAAACACAAACCAATATCTGTGAACACAGATGCAAATATTTTCAACAAAATAGCAGAAACTGAACTCAACAATAAATTAAAGGGAGCATACACTCTAAGTGGGATTCTTGAGATGCAAGGATGGCTCAACATTCACACAACAATCAACATGATGTACCACATTAATAAAACATAGGATAAAAATCATATAATCATCTTAGCAGTTGCAGGAAAACCATTTGACAAACTTCAATAGACATTTATAGAAAAAACTCTCAACAAAGAGTACAGAAGGGACATACTTCAAAATAATAAAGATTACATATAACAAACACACAGCTAACATCATATGTAATGTGAAAAAACTATAAATGCTTTTCCTCTAAGCTCAAGAATAAGATGAGGATGCTCATAATTACAATTTTGGGTCAGCATAATATTGAAGGTTCTAAGTAATAACAATTAGGCAAGAAAAAGAAATAAGAGGCCTACAAATTGGAAAAGAAGAAGTAAAACTATCACTTCTTACAGATGACATACTTTAAAATATTTTTTTTTTTTTACTTATTCATGAGAGACACACAGAGAGAAGAGAGAGAGAGAGGCAGAGTCATAGGCAGAGGGAGAAGCAGGTTCCTTGCAGGGATGTAGGTCAATCCCAGGACCCAGGGATCATGATCTGAGCCAAAGGCAGACACTTAACAATGAGTTACCCAGGTGCCCCATCAGTTGTGTTTCTACACACTAATAATGAGCTACAATGAAGAGAAAATAAGAAAATAATCCCATCTACAATTGTATCAGAATTAATAAAATACTTAGGAATAAATTTAACCAAGAGGTTGAAATCCTTTGTATTGAAAACTATAAGACACGGATGAAAGAAACTGAGGTAGCAAAAAATTAATAGAGAAATATTTCACACTCAGAGACTGGAAGAATATTAAAATGTCTAAAGCCTGGAAATAAACCCCTGCTTACATTGTCAATTAATCTATGATGAAGGAGACAAGAAAGTTAAATGTGGAAAAGACAGGCTCATCAACAAATAGTGTTGGTAAAACTGGAAAGCTACTTGCAAAATAACAAAACTGGACACTTATTTTTTACATCATACACAAATATTAACTCAAAATAGATTAAAGACCTAAATGTAGGATGTGAAACCATAAAACTTAGAGAATAGTGAACTTTTGGAGATCCATCTTACCAATATTTTTTTGAACCAGTTTCCTCAAGCAAGAAGAACAAAAGTAAAAATAAACAACTGGGACTGCATTAAACTGAAATGTTTTGCAAAGCGAAGGAAACCATCAACAAAACAAAAGGCAACCTACTAAAAGGAAGATGATATTGGGGCAAATTATTTATCTTGATAAGGCTTTAATATCTAAAATATATAAAGATTTCAATTAGCAATAATCGCACCTCGGATAAACCTCACTGGCTACGATACTTAAGACTCCTAACTCTGGGAGGCGAACTAGGGGTGGTGGAAGGGGAGGGGGGCAGGGGGTGGTGGTAAATGGGTGACAGGCACTGGGGGGGGGGCACTTGACGGGATGAGCACTGGGTGTTATTCTGTATGTTGGTAAATTGAACACCAATAAAAAATAAATTTATTAAAAATAAATAAATAAAATAAAATATATAAAGAACTCATAAAACTGAATCCAAAAAAAATACAACTTGGTTTAAAAATGTGCAGAGAATCTGAATACACGTTTTCCCAAAGACACAAACACACCACAGCTGCATAGGGAGTCTCAACATTACTAATCATCAGGGTAATGCAAAAAAAAAAAAAAAAACTGCAATAAAATATCACTTCACATCTTCAGACTGACCAGTATCCAAAAGGCTAAAAATAAGGAAGTGTTGTGCACTGTTGGTGGGAATGCAAATTGGTGCAGCCATTGTGTAAAACAGTACAGAGGTTTCTCAAAAAATTAAATACAGAAATGCCTTATGATCCAGTTATTCCACTACTGAATTTTTATACAAAGAAAATGAGAACACTAATTTGAAAAGATATATGCACTCCTGTTTATTGCAGCATTACTTACAATAGCCAAGATATGGAAGCAAACCAAGTGTCCATCAATAGATGAACAGATAAAGAAGATGTGATATATGTGTGTATGCAATAATATTCTGCCATAAAAAAATGAAATTTTCCATTTGCAACATGGATGCCTCTAGACGGTATGTTAAGAAAATAATCCCAATAAATATAAATATCCTATTTCACTATATGCATAATTAAAGAAATAAACCAAATGAACAAACAAAAAAAGAGACAAAAACCAGACTCTTAAATACAGAGAAAAACTGGTGGTTGCCTGAGGGGCAGTGGGTGGGGGGAATGTGTGAAATAGGTAAAGGGGATTGAGACCATATTTATCTTGATGAGGACTGAGAAATATATAAAATTGTAGAGTTACACAGGAAACAAACTGTTGGTTATCAGATAGGGAAGCAGTTAAGAGTGAGAAAAATTGGTGGAGGGGATTAAGATTTACAAAGTTCCAGTTATAAAATAAATCATGGAGATGCAATGTACAGCATAAGGAATACAGTCGATAATATTGTAGTAACTTTATATGGTGACATAGTAACTAGACTTTCTGTAGAGATCATAATATACAAAAATATTGAATCACTCTGTTATATATCTGAAACTAACAAGGTATTGTAGGTCAATTATAGTTCAATTAAAAAAGATTTAGCCAATAGGTTTATTGTGCATTTTACATAATTTATACACTGGAAAAAATGTGTGACACAAATTAATTATGCAACATGAATTAATCATTATTAGGAAAATAGAGCAATCATAAATAAGCCATTTAAAATCAGTAAAGACAGCAAGAGATAAAAAACACATTTGCTCTATTAAAAAATAAGAAAAAGGCAGTAAACAGAAGAGTGAATACTATGTAAAGCAGAGTTGTAAATTAGATACCAAGTGGTAGAGTTCTTTCCAAAATTTAGAGAAGTAAAAGCAACAGAACTATGAATTTATTTAAATAATCATGAAAAAAGTGATGCAATTATCACTAAAAAGGTGATCCAAATATATCATACAAGAACCATTCTGAGGAACAGAGCAAATAGAGAAAACACTTATCAAAGAAATTACTAAAAATTTAACTTCTGATCAAGATGGTGCACACTCATCAGGGAAATACACATCAAAACTACGATGAGATATCACTTTATACCTGTCAAAATGTCTAAAATTAACAACACAGGAAACAAAAGGTGTTGGCAAGGATGCAGCAAAAGGGGAACCCTCTTGCACTTTTGGTGGGAAAGCAAACTGGTGCAGCCACTCTGGAAGACAGGATGGAGGTTCCTCAAAAAATTAAAAATAGAACTACCCTACAAGCCAGCAATTGCACTACTGGGTACTTACCCAAAGAATACAAATATACTGACTGAAGGGATTGCATGCACCTCCATGTTTATGGCAGCGTTATCAACAATAGCAAAATTATGGAAAGAGTCCAAATGTCCATTGGCTGATGAATGGATAAAGAAGATGTGGTATATATACAATGGAATATTACTCAGTCACAAAAAATAATAAAACCTTGCCATTTGCAATGATGTGGGTGGAGCTAGAGTGTTATGCTAAGCAAAATAAGTCAAAGACAGATACCATTTGCTATCACTCACATGGAACTTAAGAAACAAAACAAATGAACATAGGAGGAAAAATAGAGAAGCAAACCAAGAAACAGACTCTTACTCATAGAGAACAAATTGAGGGTTGCTGGAGGGTAGGTGTGCAGGGGATGTGTTAAGTGAATGATGGGTATTAAAGAGGACATTTGTTGTGATGAGCACTAGGTATTGTATGTAAGTGATGAATCACTGAATTCTACACCTGAAATTAATATTACACTATATGTTAACTGGAATTTAAATAAAAATTTGAAACTAAAATACATACATACATACCTAAATTTTATTGGGGGAGTAAAAAGCAGAAATTTTATGCTTTGTGCACTCCCCCTTAAAATACCAATGACAAAAAAATAACGAGAAGATCAAAAATCTTTATATAGGTGGCACTGAAAATTTAAATTAATAGCTAAATGAACACCAAATGATATAGAAATATTAAGTAAGTCAGTGTTAGAAGCAGGTAATAGAAACTGAGATGCAGACTGTGAAGAATAAAGGGAAATAAATGTATGGTATCAAGATAGAGAAAATGTTTTCTTTCAACCCGTATTTATTAAACTGGCAATTTGTGGAACTGGGGACTCAGCAATGAACCAAATCCCCTTTCACTGGAGGGTAATTCTACTGAGGATACAGGTTAATTATTGGAAATGATAGGATGGGTAGAATTTACCAGCTACCCAGTGCACATAAGGGATATTTTGACTAGTGGATAGGAGGAGGAAGAAGAAATAACTAATGGGTTTTGGGAATATTATCATTTATAATTGAAGGAGAGATCAAGAATTCCCCAACAAAACTCAAAGGAGTTCATTACCACCAATGGAGCCCAATAAGAAATGTTGAAGAGAATTCAAGTGTAAAAAAAAGACCAAAAATTGAAGAAAATTATGAAAAGAAAATATTTCACAGGTAAAGGCAAACATATAATAAAGGTAGTAGACTATTTACTTACAAAGCCAATATGGAGGTGAAACCACTAAAATAGCAAAACTAATTACATCCATAATAATTAATCAAGGAACAAATTTTATTTTACACAAAAATATCTAAAATATGGGATCACATACATAAAATCTGAAGGGGGTAAAAACTTACTGCTTTTAGAATGTGTTCAAACTTAAACAACCACCAACTTAATATAGACTGCTATCCACATTAGATGTTACATGTGAACCCAGTGGAACCACAAATCAAAAACCTGTAATAGTTAGATACACAAAAAATAAAGAAAAAGGAATCCAAGCATAACACTAAAGAAAGTCATCAAACCACAAGAGAGGAGAATAAAAGAAAACAAAGAAGAGCAACAAAAACATTTAGAAAACAGGGACCAAAATACTAGTAAGGACATATCTATCAATATTTACTTTAAATGTAAATGGGCTAAATGCTTCAATCAAAGACATAGGATGACTAGGTAGATTAAAAACAAACAAAAAAACCCTAAAACTCATATATATGCTGCCTACAAGAGACTCAGTTCATACTTACAGACACTTACAAACACAAAAATGAATGGAAAAATATATTCCATGCAAATGGAAGTGAAAAAAAAAGTGAGGGTAGCAAAAGTAGATTTTAAATAAACACTGTAACAAGAGACAAATAAAAGCATTACAAAATGATAAAGGAAATCAATCCAACAATAGGATATAACAATTGTGGGCATATCTATGCACAGAACATAGGGACACCTAAATACATAAAGAGAATGTTAATAGAAATAAGGGGAGAAACTGACAGTAACACAATAATTGTAGGGGGTTTTAACA
Source organism: Vulpes lagopus (assembly GCF_018345385.1). Lineage (NCBI taxonomy): Eukaryota > Metazoa > Chordata > Mammalia > Carnivora > Canidae > Vulpes > Vulpes lagopus. The sequence goes on along the minus strand of NC_054831.1, from coordinate 69,813,355 downwards.
TTCCATTTACATCAATGGATAGATCTCTCAGACAAGAAAATCAACATGGAAACAACGACTTTGAATGACTACATTATACTAGATGAACCTAGCAGATTATAAAGAAATTCCTTCTTAAAACAGCAGAATGCATTCTTTTCAAGTGCAGATAGAACATCTTCAGAAACAGATCATGTATTAGGCCACAAAACATGTCTCAAATATGAGAAGACAGAAACCATATCAATTATCTTTCTGACCTCAACAATATAAAGCTAGAAATCAATTACAAGACAAAAATGAAAAAAAAATACAAACATGTAGAGGTTAAACAACATGCTATTAAACAGTGATGATACCAAAGAGGAAATTTAAAAATGCATACAGATAAATGAAAATGAAAACACAACAGTTCAAAATCTTTGAGACACAGCAAAGGGAGTTTGAAATGATGTTTACAGCAATATAGGACTACCTCAAGAAATTAAAAAACAAAACATGGAAATAAAAAATCTAGCCTTACACCTAAAGAAAAACACCTAGAAAAAGAAGAAGAAACAAAATTAGTAGAAATAATAAACACTAGAATAAATATATAAAGATTAGAGTGGAAATAAATTCAACAAAAAGAAAGAAAGAGAGGGAGGGAGAGAGGGAGAAGGAGGAAGGGAAAGAAGGAGGGAGGGAGGGAGGGAGGGAAGGAAGGAAGGAAGGAAGAAAGGAAGGAAGGAAGGAGAAAAGAAAAAAAGAAAATATCAATAAAACCAAAAGCTGGTTCTTTGAAAACATAAACAAAATTGATAAACCTCCAACCAGACTGGTCAAGAAAAATAGGGGACTGAAATAAATAAAATCATAAATGGAGAAGGAATAACTGACACTACGGAAGTACAAAGAATTATGAGAACAGTATGAAAAATTATATGCCACCAAATTGGACAACCAATTTGCAAGAAATGGTTAAATTCCTAGAAAATTTTCAACAGACCAGTTATTGATTACAAAATTAAATCAGTAATCAAGGGACACCTGGCTGGCTCAGCAGTTGAGCCTGTGACTTTGGCTCAGGGCATTATCCTGGGTCGAGGGATCGAGTCCAGCATTAGGCTCCTTGTGAGGAGGCTGCTTCTCCCTCTGTCTGTGTCTCTGCCTCTCTCTGTGTGTCTTTCATGAATAAATAAAATCTTTAAAAATAAAATAATAAATAAACCAGTAATCAAAAAAAAAAAAACAAAAAACTCCCAACAAACAAACATCCAGGAGCAGATGGTATCACAAGTGAGTTCTACTAAACATTTAAAGACAAGTTAGTACCTATTCTTTTCAAAGTATTCAAAAAAATAGAGAAAGAAATGTTTCCATACTCATTCTATGAGGTCAGCATTACTCTGATCTTAAAACCAGATAAAGGTGCTATTATAAAAGAAAACTACTGGCTAATTAATATCCCTGATGAACATAGAAGCAAATATTCTTAAAAAATATTAGCAAACCAAATTTAACAATCCATTAAGACAATCACTCACCATGATCAAGTGAGATTAATTCCATGAACACAAATATGCTTCAATATTCACAAAATCAGTGTGATACATCATTAACTATAAAATTGATTTTTAGAAAACTGTATCATCACAAAAATCGATGAAGAAAAAGCATTTGACAAAATACAACATCCATTCATGAAAAAAAGCTTTCAATAAAGTGGGCCTAGAGGAAACACACTTTAATGTAATAAAGTCTATATATTAAAAAAACCCACAGTTAACATCATACTCAGTGATGAAAACAGGAAGCTTTCCTTTTAAGATCAGGAACAAGACAAAGGTGATCACTCTGTTATTGAATATAGTACTGGAAGTCATAGGTACAGTGAATGGGGAAAAATACTCAAACTGGTAGAAGTGAAACTGTCACTATTTGTCAATGACATGATACTATACATAGAAAACCCAGAAGACTCCAATAAAAAAATATTAAAGCTGATAAATGATTTTAGCAAAGTTGCAAGCTTCACAATTTAGTTTGCAATTTAGTCAATTTGCAGGATACACAATACATAGACACATGTTGTGTTTCTATACACAAATAACAAAGTGGCAGAGATTAAGAAAACAATTCTATTTATAACTGCACCACAGGGAATAAAAAAGCTAGGAATAAATTTAACCAAGGAGATTAAAGTCCTATACTCTGAAAACTTTAAGGCACTGATGAAAGAAATTGAAAAGAACACAAACAAATGGAAATATCCGGGGATCCCTGTGTGGCTCAGCAGTTTAGCGCCTGCCTTTGGCCCAGGACGTGATCCTGGAGTCCCGGGATCAAGTCCCATGTCAGGCTCCCGGCATGGAGCCTGCTTCTCCTTCCTCCTGTGTCTCTGCCTCTCTCTCTCTTTCTCTATGTCTATCATAAATAAGTAAATAAATAAATATTTTAAAAAAGAACTTAAAAAAAAAAAACAAATGGAAATATCCACCATCCCCATGGATTGGAACATTGTTAAAATATCCATACTACTCACAGTAATCTACAGATTCAATGCAATCCCCACCAAAATATCAAGAGCAATTTTAACTGAACTAGGACAAATAGTCCTCAAATTTGGAACCACAGGAACCATGAAGGAACTCAAATATACACAGCGATTTTGGAAAAGAATAACAAAGCTAGAGGTATCAAAATCTCAGATTTCAATTATTGTAATCCAAACAACATGGTACTAAAAAAAAAAAAAAAACATGGTACTGGCACAAAAATAGTTTCAAAGATCAATGCAGCAGAATACAGAACCCAGAAGGAAACCCACATATATATGGTCAATTAATCTATGACACAGGAAGCAAGAATATACAAAGGGGAAAAGACAGTCTCTTCAATAAATAGTGTTGGGAAAACTGGATAGCTACATGCAAAAGAAAAAAAACTGAACCACTTCCTTACATCATACATAAACTAAAAATGGATCAAATGTTAAGACCTGAAAACATAAAATTACTGAAAGAAAACATAGGCAATCATCTCTTTGACAAAAGCCTTAGCAACATATGTATGTACACATCCCTTCAGGCAAGGGAAACAAAAGCAAAAATAAAGTCCTGGAACTACACCAAAATAAAAAGCTTTTGAAAAGCAAGTCACCAAGAAACCAAAGAGATCCTGTTGAATGGGACATGATATTTGCAAATGATGTATTGGGTAAGGCATTAAGATCCAAAATACATGAGGAACCTGTATAACTCAACACTGAAAATATGATTAAACAAGGTGCAGAGGACCTGAATAGACCTCAATTTTTCCAAAGAAGACATGTAGATGACCACTAGACACATGGAAAGATGTTCAATATCACTAATCATCAGGGAAGTAGAAATCAAAACCACAATGAAATACCAAATGATACATTACCTCAGTAAGAATGGCTAGAATCAAAAAGACAAGAAATAACAAGTGTTGGTAAGGATGTGGAGAAAATGAAACCCTCACATATTGTTGGTAGGAATGTAAATTGATGCAACCACTGTGAGAAAACTTCACCTTTAAAGAATGAAGTTTCCTTAAAAAGTTAAAAAGAAAAAAAAAAAAACACCATACAGTCCAGTAATTCCACTACTGGTATTTAGCCCCCAAAAGCTAAAACATTAATTTAAAAAGATATATGTATTCGTATGTTCATTGCAGCTTTATTTACAATAGCTAACATATGGAAGCAACCCAAGTGTTGATAGATGAATGGATAAAGAAAATGTGTGTATGTGTGTGTTCACATATGCACAATGGATTATTACTCAGCCATAAAAGAAGAATGAGGTCTTGCCATTTGTAGCAGCATGAGTGGACCTAGAAAATATTATGCTCAAGGAAATATGTCAGACAAAGGAAAATCCTGTGTCATTTCACTCATATCTGGAATCTAAAAAACAAATAAACAAAACAGACTCACAAATGCAGAGAACAAACTGATGATTGTCAGAGGGGAGTGGGCGGATAGGCCAAATCAGTGAAGAGAATTAAGAGATATAAATTTCCAGTTACACAACTACATTTCAATAATAAATTATTTTTTAAAAGCTAATTGGTTGGCTCAGTATGTGGATGCAAGCCACAAATACACAGTACCTGCTGTAAAGCTGTTGCCTTAGCAGAGGGATGGAATGGTCTGTTAAGAACACAGTGAGATGTCATTTCAGAAACAACACCCTAAGAAAAGCATCAGGATGTGGTATATACTGGAAATCAATGATTATTGCATGATTCTATGTCCCAATAGGTAGAAAATAAGGGTTGAGGAACAAAGGAGTGTAAGGTATAGTCTGGCTTATCATCAGTTCCAATGACCCCTTGATATTCTGGATTTTGTGTCCACACAATTCTGGCCTCTACAGACACAGAGGGAAGCCCAGCTTCTCATACAAATGACAGCAAGAATATCACTCAGCTTTAAGCTTTAGCAGCTAGACACTTTGGGCTTCTCATGCCAAGGAATGATCTGGCAAGAAGAGAAGTCAAAATCTTGGCAGCAGTAACTGACGGGGATCATCAAAAGAATCTTAGTAAAATAAAACAAATGAAAGGGTCTACATATATCAGTAACAACAATACAAATAGGGTAAATTTATCTGCTGAAAGACAGAGGAGTCTCAGGATAGATTTAAGAGCAAAAAGGATATCTGCTGTCCTGCAGAGATACACCTAAATCAAAACTATAGCCAAAGTTTAATAAAAATTGCGAAGACAGGGAAATTGCTTCAATGGTTCAAATTTTGTGAAAATATACCCAACTGAAAAATACCAAAGGGCCAAATGAAGTCTCACAAAGATATTTAAATTTGTGTTGCAGCATTCTCAAAAATCTAAGAAAAAAAATCCCAAGGATTAAAAACAAAAACAAAAACAAAACCTCCAGGGCACATAGATGAATTAAGTGTCTGCCTTTGGCTTAGGTCATGATCCCAGAGTCCTGGGACTGAGCCCTACATTATTGGGCCTCCTTCCCCCTCTCTCTCTGCCTCTGCCTACCACTCCCTCTGCCTGTGTACTCACTCACTCCATCACTGTCACATGAACAAATAAAATCTTTAAAAAACCCCAAAACTCCAAGATCATTAAACAAGATTGACAAAGAACCTTGGGAAACAATAATACTCAGAGCATATGCCAAAATAAAATTTTAAAAATTTTAGGTGTGCAATGGGACAGAAAATGTAGCATTGAATCCTTGTAAGGAACGTATGTGAACCTGATATACCTCTGCATAAAGCTGGGTACTTTGAATGAAAGGGATTCACCTCCTATACACAAGCCTAGTGGGGGGACTAGTGGAGGGACTAATGGGGGGGGGCGAGGGGAAGGTCTTCATCAAGAAAATAAGAACCTCTGTCTCTGACATAGTTCCAAAAGAGAGGGAAGTTTGGGATCCCTGGGTGGCGCAGCGGTTTGGCGCCTGCCTTTGGCCCAGGGCACGATCCTGAAGGCCCGGGATCGAGTCCCGCGTCGGGCTCCCGGTGCATGGAGCCTGCTTCTCCCTCTGCCTGTGTCTCTGCCTCTCTCTCTTTCTCTCTGTGTGACTATCATAAATTAAAAAAAAAAAAAAAAAAACTCAAAAGAGAGGGAAGTTTCTTCTGAGAAGCTGTAACCACTGACTCTTCTCATATGCATCTCGTTTCATGTTTATACTTCTATGAGGTCCAGGACACCTCAAACAGAGAAACTAAAGTAGTCCTCGATATTTGAAAATCAATGTGATTCACTATATTAATATACTAAAGAAAAAACAGAGAATGATCTTAATTCAGGAAAAACATCTGACAAAATTTGCATCATTTCAAGAAAAGCACACCCAGAAACCTAGGAATAGAAATTACTAACCTAATAAGAAACATTATTTTAAAAAATGACAGCTAGGGATGCCTGGATGGCTCAGCAGTTAAGTGCCTGGCTTTGGCTCAGGGAGTGATCCTGGAGTCCCGGGATCGAGTCCCACATCGGCTCCCAGCATGGAGCCTGCTTCTCCCTCTGCCTATGTCTCTGACTCTGTCTCTCTCTGTGTGTCTCTCATGAATAAACAAATACAATCTTTTAAAAAAAATGACAGCTATTATCAACCTTAATGGTGAAACACTGAAGGCTTTCCCATAATGCAACAAGCCAAGGAAGTTCTTATTAACTTCTTCAAGACTGTAGTGGAATTATAGAGAGTGCAATAGAACATGATAAAATTTCCTTTATTCAAAAGGAGAAAATAAAAAGTCTTTATTCATAGATGATATGACTTTCTATATCAAACACCCAAAATAATATACAAAAAGCTTCCAAAACTAATAAGTGATTCATCAAATTCTCAGGTCAAAAGGTCAACATTGGAAAGAGTTTATTGTAATTCTGTATACTGGCAATGCAAAATTATTGGCATTTGAAACTTTTTTTAAAGTAAACATTTTTTAAATGTTACTATCCCAGGAAAAAAAACTCATCTTAAGTATAATATAACAAAATATGAATGAAGTATGTATATTAACATTTTTAAAAATCCATGAAATCAATCAAAGAGCCAGATAAATTAAATGATTTAGCTTGTTCATGGAATGGACAACTCAATATTATTAAGAAATTAAGTGTTCCCAAATTTATCTATATAGTCAGTGCAACCTCAACAAAAAGACCAACAGACATTTTTGGAAATAAGATTTCAAAAGTTCTACGAAGTGGAAAAGTAACTAAAATAGCCGAAATGATTTGGAAATTTAAGGATAAAGTTGGAGGACTAATGACACCTGACTTCAATACTTACTATAAAATTACAGTATACAAGACATTGTGAAATTGGCAAATGGACACCTAGATCAGAACAAAATAGAGAGTCCAGAAATAGACCCACACAAATATAGTCAACTGATTTTTGACACGGTTACCAAAAACAATTAAATGAAGAAAGGATAGTCTTCTTAATAAGTGATACTAAAAACAATGGATTTCCATATGTAAAAGAAAAAAAAATCAGCCTCCAACACATCTTCTACAATATTTAACTCGAAGCTGACCAAATGTAAAACATAGAAGTATAGTAATTCCAGAAGAAAAATTCAGAGAAAATCTTGTCAACTTGGGTTTGGCAAAGGATTTTTAGATTTAACACCTGAATTAACCATCTGTAAATGAAAAATGTAGTAATTTGGACTTTTTGAAAATTTAGGAATTTTCTTAGTGTTAAGACTGAATAATCAAGCTACAGAGGGGGAGAATATATTTGCAAATTACATTTATGATGAGGGACTTGTAGCCAGAATACATAAAGAACTGTCAGAATTCAACAATAAGAAACAATCTACCAAACAATCTATCTTTCGTATTTTTTTTTTAAGGGTAACTTCTGCCAAGATGATGTAACAGGAACCAGATGTATCTTCCCACAAGAAATGACAAAGAAAGAAAGAAATCAATCACTCAATCTGAATTAATGGTTTTCAAAACATTGGATCCCAGTCAACAAAATACAGAAATTCCTGAGCAATGAAAACAAAGTGAGCCCTAGGATTGTCCAGCTTACTACTCTAAGAGTTTTCTGGCAGTTGAGCAGGAGGGAGAATACAGGTGGAGCTCATCAGACTCTTGATTTGACACATGCCAGAAATTCTAGAGAGACAGAAGCACTTACAGTTTGTAGGAAAGAGTAGTAGAGAATAAAGAGCTATACAGAGAAGAAACAGAGGTCTGCCTAGGGTCACCCTTGAGTATTCTTCAGAGGTAACATCAGAGTTCACAGAAGACCTGGATGGAAGAGTGCCCATTCCCACAACCCAGACTGGAAAGCCTAACAATCCATGGGCACTGAGCATGGTACTCAGACAGGTAATGCCTCCATAGTAAAGAATTAGCAGTAGAGTAAATCAACTGCTATGGTCTCATCTAAGGAATCTTCAAACCAAGACCCAGAAGGATGCAGCTGTTTCCAAGTAACTCAAATACATGCCAGATCAATGTTCAAATATGTTTATAAGAATACAAAAATATCAGCCCCCCCAAAATAAAATTCTCAATGTTTTCATCCAACTAAAGATTATCAAGCATTTAAGAGTCAGAAAAATATGACCTGTAATGAGGAGAAAAATTAGTAAATAGGAACCAACCCATCTATGATATAGATGTTAGACTTATCATACAAGGACATTAAAATATAACTATTCCATATGTCCAAAGAAGAGAGAAAGAATAAATAATATTCAAAATATAAAAATAGACAAACATATATACAGCAAAGATGACAAAAGTAGGGAGAACATGTATTGAAAAACGTAAAAAAAATCTGAATTTAACACAAATTTCTAGAAAAAATAAGGATTCTAAAATGGAAAAAAGCAGAAGTAGAATACTTTTTTTTGCCCACTATGTCATAATGACTAATATCAGACTCTGAACAGGATTGCCTCAATTCAAATCCTGGTTCTAAAAGCTTATCTGTGTGATCTTGGACAACTTAAAATTTCTGGGCCTTGGTCTCTTCATTCTAAAATGTGGATCATAAATAGTACTTACCTCACAGAGTTATTCTGAGAGGTTAAAATGAGTCTAGAGGTTCAGTATTTAGAATGGGGTCTAGTACATAGTAAGAGCTATGTAAGGACTACCTCTTTAATAATATTACTACCAAAGGTCATCATGCCTATTACAAGGAACTCCACCTCTTGGTGTAAAACCTAGAAAAATTCACCTGTGCATCAGAAGACATTCACTGCAGTGTTAGTGTATTTTTATAAACATTTCACAAGTGCCTAAATCTCCATCAACATTAAAATGGATAAATTAATACCAATTATATTTGCGTAATAATATGAGGCAGTACATTAAAATGAATAAAAGAGTGGCAGCTACCATCATAGACAAGTCTCAAAAACAACATAGGGTCAATGAAAAACATAAGGTTCAGAAATATGTGTGTAATATGATGCCATAATATCAAAAGTTAGAAGATGCAAAATAACATGCATGTGAACTCATGTATACACAGCATAGAGAAATGTGTAAGAAAGGTGGACCACAAAAATTAAAATAGTGGAGTGGGAAGTGGAAGGACACACAGGAAAGTTCAACCATAGCTGTAAATTTATTTGTGGCATCTGCAGCAAACTATTAGGATATACTGAAACTTACTTTATCGAGGCATACATATGAGTATTTTATTATCATTTTCCTGTTTTAAATGTTTCCTAATAAAAATAATTTTCTGACTAGAATGAACACTTGAGTATTAAAGTTGAAAGAGATCAAGAATGACAAACTAAAAGAGAGGAGACAAACATTTAGACATAGCTTGATGAAATTTTTGAAAATCAAGGATAAAAGATATTGGAACTATCCAGTCATAAAAAATCCACTTAACAAGGGGGAAAAATCGTAGGGAACTATAAACAGTTCTCTAACACTAAATGGCAAAAGTCACAGAGCAAAGTCTACAGTTTTGAAGAGAGACTGGGTATGAGAATTTCATGTTCCCATCAGCTGATGATTGGGTGTAAGGGAACAAGGATATTCTTAGTCATTGAAGGATTCAGAAATTACACCTGAACTCTCTCTGAACTATCTACTGAAATACATTTCAGCTGACCAAGAGATCAATCCAAATAAGAAAACCTGTAAGTCATGGTATAAAAGAAGATGAACAATGTAGTCTGTAAATGTAGTTAAACCCAAGTAATTATGAACCAGACTTAATACATTATCAGTAGTAACATTTGACAAATAGATTTATACACCAAAAATTCATAATCTTATAGATCTAAACTGACAGTTTGAATCAACAAAAAGTATAAACATTAAAAGAGATAATGCAATTTGGAGTTCCTTATATAGCAGGAAGAAAAGAGAAATTTCCATTTGTGTCAGTTGTAGTTTACTTAATTTTTAATTCTCAGTAAGTAGAATGACTTAAAATACAACCAAGACTTCTGGTTTCAAATCTAGCATGTAAAGATTTTGGAAATCAATCCCATTCTGAGAAGAAAAAGTTGGACAAACTGAAAGTTAATGTCTTTTCCTGTGCTTATCAGAGAACTGAGTTTATAAGTCAAACTGAAGCCATAAAATCTGGAAAGACAGGTGAATCCAGGGTTATGGCCCAGATTTGCCTAACTGGGGAAGAAGCCAATGGAGTTAAAACTGGTAGAAATACTCAACTGGTCATTTGGATGAATTGCTGAAGGCTGCAGTTTGACTGGTCCAAGTGTGAGAAACTCCTGGAAGCTGCAGTCTTAGAGAAACCCCCACATTTCCTGGGCTTCTCCTTCAGGAAACCCACCTGGTTGGAAAGATCAGAAAAAGAGTCTCTGGCAGGTGGAAGGGAAGAGTAAAGCTTATGAAATATGCCTTGAGTTTTCTCAAAAAGGAGAAATATTTTCCAGGATGAAAGATTTTACCACAGCATTGCTCAAGAGCCATGGGAGAGGGCATTGCTCTCATTCCAGCTCCCTCTAACCCTCCTGTCTCACATAAGGGAAATAGCAGTCATCTATATGTTATGGGCTGAGATGTGTCCCCTCAAAATGTCTATGAAGTCCTAACCTCCAGTACCTCCAAATATGACTGATTTTGGAGGTAGGGTCTTTGAAGAAGTAATTAAGTTAAAATGAGCTCATTAGGGTGGAACCTAATTAAACATGACTGGAATTCTTATAGAAAGAGATTAAGACAACACACACAGAGGAAAAATAAAGGTAGAAGACAGCCAAATGGGACATGTGGGTGGCTCAGTGGTTGAGCATCTGCCTTCGGCTCAGGGGGTGATCCCTGCATCCTGGGATTGAGTCCCACATCGGTCTTCCCATGGAAGCCTACTTCTCCCTCTACCTGTGTCTCTGCCTGTGTGTGTGTGTGTGTGTGTGTGTGTGTGTTTCTCGTGAATAAATAAATAAAATCTTTATTTAAAAAAAGAGTTTTAAGAGTCTCTCTGCAGAAGAATACTTAGGGATCCCCAAAGTTAAAAGGAAGAAAAAAAGGATGCTAGAGGAATTTGAAACAACTAGTACATATACCTAAAGAGAACATGAGATGAAACCTACATCCTAACTAGAAGGACATAAATCTCACACTAGAAATCTATTTAATTCAATTCCTATTACACAATACAGGTTCAACTTTCCACCAAAAATTAAAAATATGCCAAAAAGCAAGAAAAAAAAGAGTCTGAAGAGAAAAGGTAAACATCAGAATCAGACTCAGGTATGAAACAAATTGTGGTATTATGAAGCAGGAAATTTAAAATGACTATAATTAATATGGTAAGAGTTCTAATAGAAAAAGTAGACAAGGGGATCCCTGGGTGGCGCAGCGGTTTGGCGCCTGCCTTTGGCCCAGGGCGCGATCCTGGAGACCCGGGATCGAATCCCACTCAGGCTCCCGGTGCATGGAGCCTGCTTCTCCCTCTGCCTGTGTCTCTGCCTCTCTCTCTCTCTCTCTCTGTGACTATCATAAATAAATAAAAATTAAAAAAAATTAAAAAAAAGAAAAAGTAGACAATAGGCAAAAACAGATAATATAAGCCAAGACATGGAAGTTCTGAGAAAAGAATCAAAAGGAAATACTAGAAATTAAATACACTGTAGCTGAAATGAAGAATGCCTTTTATAGGGTTTTTGGCAGACTCAGTAGGCTAAGGAAAGAATTCGTGAGCTTGAAGATAGGTCAATAGAAACTGTGAGAACTGAAATGCAAAGGAAATAAGAATGAAAGAATAGAATACTATATCCAAGAACAATGGGACAATTTCAAAAGACACAACATGCATAATTAGAATAGAAGAGAATGGAGCAAAATTAATATTTGAAGTAATAATAGCTGAGAATTTTCAAAAAGTAATGATAGATATCAAACCATAGATCCAAATATAGTTTAAAAAAAACTCTACCTAGACATATTATATTGTAACTGCGGGAAACCAAAGACAAAAATAGTATCTTGAAAGAAGCCTTTCCCTGTAGAGAATAATACACTTTGCCTGGAGAGGAACAGGGTAAGATTTACAGATCTCTTATCAGAAACCATGCAAGCAAAAAGAAAGTGGGAGGAAATATTAAATGTACTGAAAGAAAAAAAAGAAATGCTCAACCAGAATTTTATCAAAATTCTATTTCAAAAGTGAAGGAAAAGTTAAGTCTTTCTCAGATAATCAGAAACTGAATTCACCACCAGCAGGCCTACCCTGCAAGAAATTGGAGGAAATTTTCTTCATGTAGGAGGATAAAATAAAAAATTTGGATATGCATTAAAAAGGAAGAGCATCAAAAAAAAAAAAAAAAACCAACAACAACAACAACAAAAAACCGAAGAGCATCAGCGAAGGAATAAAGGTAACATAAAAACTTTTTTCTTATTACTAACTGATATAAAATGTAACTCTGTTTAAAGTACTAATAGTAATTACAGATTGGATTGTTATAGTATTTTGGTAAGTGAGATGAATGACAGCATTGTCACAAGGAATTAGTAATGCTCTATTAAAAGGCACCTGCACTACACTTGAAACAACAGTGTCAACCGAAAGTGATCTTACATTAATTAAAATTAAATGTTTTAAACTCTAGAGAAACTATTAAAGTATATATTCTTAAAAGTGTGATAGATATGTTTAAAAAGGGTAAAATGAGATCATATAGAATGCCCATATAAAACCAGAGAAGGCAGAAAAGAAGCTTCTGGCAATAAAGACAAAACAAGTACAAACATAATCACTATTAATTCAATTATACCAGTAATCATTTAAATATGAGTGATGTGTATAGGCTAAATAAAAGAAGGATGCAGAAAAGGGGGAATCCTCTTATATCATTGGTGGGAATGCAAACTGGTACAGCCACTCTGGAAAACAGTGGGGGAGATTCCTCAAAAAACTAAAAATAGAACTACCCTACTATCCATCAATAGAACTCCTAAGTATTTACCCAGAGGATACAAAAATACCAATTTGAAGGGAAACATGCACCCCAGTGTTTATAGCAGCATGATCTACAATAGTGAAATTATGCAAAGAGCCCAAACATCCAACAACTGATGAATGGATAAAGAAGTTGTGCTGGGGGCACCTGGGTGGCTCAGTGGTTGAGCATCTGCCTCTGGTTGAGCATGGCCCAGGTCATGATCCCAGAATCCTGGGATTGAGTCCCACATCAGGCTCCCCACAGGGAGCCTACTTTTCCCTCTACCTGTGTCTCTGCCTCTCTCTCTCTCATGAATAAATAAAGAAAATCTTTTTTAAAAAGTGTGTAGTGTATATAATGGAATATTGTGTGTTATATAAATATATAAATACACACACATATAATGGAATATTACTCAGCCATCAAAAAGAATGAAATCTTGCCACGTGCAATGACATGGATGGAACTAGAGAGTATTATGCTAAATGAAACATCAGTCAGAGAATGACAACACATGATTTCACTTATATGTAGAATTTAAGAAATAAAACAAATGAACTTGATGGGGGGAGGAGAGGAAGAGAGAGTCAAACCAAGAAACAGACTCTTAATTATAGAAAACAAACTGATGGTTACCAGAGGGAAGGTGGAGGTGGAGGGGAAATAAGTGAAATAGGTAATAGGGATAAAGGAAGGCATTTGTCATGGTGAGCACTGGATATTTTATTAGGTGTTAAACCACTGAATTCCACACCTGAAACTAACATTACACTGGATTTGGCAACTGGAATTTAAATAAAATCTTAAAGAGAAAAAAAGTAAAAAAAAAAAATCAAAGATGGAGATTGTGGGAGTGGTTTTATTAAAGAAAAGCCAGGGCACCTGGATGGCTCAATGTTTGAGCGTCTGTCATTGGCTCAAATCATGATCCCAGAGTCCTGGGATCGACTCCTGCATCAGGCTCCCCACAGGGAGCCTGCTACTCCCTCTGCCTACATCTCTGCCTCTCTGTGTCTCTCATGAATAAATAAATAAAACCTTAAAAAAAAGAAGGTCATGAATAAATAAATAAAACCTTAAAAAAAAAAAAAAAGAAGGGCAAAGCTCTGTTACTGGTAAAAAAAAACACATTAAGGATGGATAGGTTAATAGCAAAAGGAGAACTTACATCATGCTATCAGTAAATAAAAGAAAGTTGAAGTTAGCTATATTAATTTCACACAAAGTAAATGTAGCAATCCTAACCATGTATGCACATAATAGAGGAACAAAAACAGTGAAACAAAAGCTGACAGAACTGAAAGAAGAAATGGACATATTCACTGTTACGGAGACTTCAACACCTCTTGCCAGTACTTGAGAGGTCAAACAGGAAGAAAACCAACAAGGATATAGTTAAGCTGAACACTACCAATCAACTTGAATTAACTGATAATTTCAGAACATGCCTTTTAAGAAAAATGATCACTTTGTAACATATATAAATATCAAATCATTATGTTGTACCCCTGAAACTAATATAATGTTAGGTCAATTATATCTCAATAAAAAAGAAAAGTAGAAAAACACACACACAAAAAAAAGGCAGAATGAACACTCTTCTCAAGTTCTCATGGAGCTATCACCAAGACAGACCACATTCTGGGTGATAGGACACACCTTAACAAATTTAAAAGAAAAAAAATTATACAAAATATGTTCTCAGATCACAATGGAATAAAACTTGAAATCTATAACAGAGAGATAGCTGGGAAATCTCCAAATATTTGAAAATAAAGAATACACTTCAAAGTAAGACATGGAAAAAAATTTTTTAAAAATAAGACATAGATCAAAGAAGTCTCAAAAATAAACACTTTATCAACTGAGTGCAAATTACTAAATTTCTGAGATGTAGCAAAAGCAGTGGTTAGAAGGACATATATCGCATTAAATGCATAAATTAGAAAAAGAGTAACAACCTAAAATCAATAACCAAAACTTCCACCTAGGGAAACTACAGAAAGAAGAGCAATTTAAACATAAAACAAACACAAAAAAAGAAATAACCAAAATTAGAAAATAAACCAAAGAAATTGAGAATAGGAAAACAATAAATTCAATAAAATTCAAATCTTATTTGAATGATCAACAAAATTGATAAACGTTTAGCTAACAAAGACACCATATGTAAATCAACACTGAAAGAAGGGCCAACATCTATTGATCCTCTGGACATTAAAAGATAATAAACTCTACACCCACAAATTTGATAATTTACATGAATGAACCAATTACTTGAGAGATGGTAACTAGCAAAATGAATAGGAGAGACACCCTAAATACTCTTACATTTAATAAAGACAGTGAAGCAGTAATTCATAACCTTTAAAAAAGAAAAAAAAAAAGAGGCCAGGCCCAGCTGGATTCATCGAAGAATTCTACCAAATATTTATGGAAGCAGTTATACCAATTCTTCACCATATTTTCCAGAAAACAGAGGCAAAGAGAATACTTCTTAACTTACTCTATGAGGCCAGTATTTCCCTAACACCAAAACCAGTGGAAAAAAAATTTTAAGAAGGGAAAACTACTATTATCTCTTATGAATGTATGCACAAAGTTCCCACAAATTATTAGCAAATAAAATCCAACAATATATAAAAAAGAATTACATACTATGACCAAGTGTGATTTATTCTATGCATACAAATATTATTTAGCAAAATCAATGCAACCCATTACATCAACAGACTAAACAAGAAAAATCATATATTTCTATAAATCAACACAGAAAAAAAATTGACAAAAGTCAAGCACCCTTTCAGGATAATAATAATAATAATAATAATAATAATAATAATAAAAACATCCTCTTAGTAAACTAGGAATAGAAACTTCCTCAGCTTGATAGAGAACATCTAAAAAGAAAATCTACTGGGGGACCTGGGAGGGTTCAGTCAGTTAAGCATCTGCCTTCCGGTAAGGTCATGATTTCTGGATCCTGGGATCCAGCCCTAAGTTGGGTTCCCTGCGCAGTGAGGAGTCTGCTTCTCTCTCTGCCCCTCCTCCCAGATCCCGGCTCTCTCTCTCTCTCTCTCTCTCTCTCTCTCATATGCACTCTCTCCCCCAAATAATAAAATCTTTAAAAATAATAATAAAAAAATAAAAGAAAGTCTATTGCTGACATCAAACAATGATAGGAAGTTGGATGCCTTCCCCTAAGATGAGGAATAACACAAGGAAGTCTCTTCTCATCACTCTTATTCAACATCATACTTGAAGTTCTGCCAGTGCAATAAAAAATAAAAGATACACTAACTGGGAAGGAAGGAATAGAAGTATCTTTTTTCACAGATGACATGATTGTCTATGTAGAAAATCCAAAGAACTACCCCCCAAAATCTCCTGGGACTAATAAATGATTACAAACATGGCTTCAGGATACAAGGTTAATACACAAAATTCATTGACTTTCCTAGAAACTTACAACAGATCATTGGAATTTGAAATTAAAAAACGCAATACTATTTTAGTAGCTCCCAAAATAATTTATTTATGTATGGATCTAACAAAAGATGTATAAGATCAATAAGCAGAAAACCATAAACTTATTAAAGACTTATGAAGATCTATATAAATAGATACTTTTTATTCTTGGATTGAAAGACTTAGAATTGTAAACAATGTTTATTTATCCCATCTTGACCTATAATTTCAACTTCAGCCCCAGCAAAATCCTCATTGTTGGATCTCAACAAATTGATGCTGACACTTATTTCAAATATCAAGGTCTTAGAATAGCCAACACAGTTCTTAAGAAGGATGAATTTTGAAGATTCACAATACTTGATTCAAGATAGATATAAGCCTATAGTAATCAAGACAGTGTTATATTAGTGAAAGAATGGGCATATGGATACATGCAACAGAATAGACTCACATGAACACCATCAACTGATTTTTGAGAAAAGGAGCAAAGGCAATTTGATGGAGAGCTAAGTCTTTGTGACAACGGTACTAGAACAATTGATGTCCGTATGCAAAAAAATAAGAATTTAGTCGCAAACCTCATACCTTACACATAATTAACTCCAAATGGATTACAGACCAAAAATGTAAAATGCCAATCCATAAAACTTCTGCAAAAAAAAAATGAGAGAAAATCTACATTGACCTTAGATTTGGTGATGCATCTAAAAATGTAACACCAATAGCATTTGAAGAAAAAAAAATAATGGCTAGCAGAGAAAGGGATGCAGGCTTCTCGCTGTCACTGTGGGAAGTCACAGATAAAGGGAAGGAGTAGGCTAGAGTGATCCATGTGGTGATAGATCAGAGAAATCAGTATTAACCCATATTTAGGTTTATACAGACACAGATGGTCACATACAGAAGTATTTGCATGAATACATACAAACATAGGGTAGCATACACACAATTCCTTCCTCTGCCTGCTGAGAGTGCCTTAGAAGAACATCCTGGAAATAGTGAGAACACCTGGCAGGCAGATCTTCATTTCTAAAGACTGTACTCCAGTCAAAGGAACCAGGGCTCCTTAAATGGCTGGCTCTCAGGCTGAGGCAGGAAATGACAAGATAACTCTGAAGCATTTCATAATGCTGCAAAACAGGAAAACACTATGAAAGAAAAGACTCATATAATGATGGAAGTGTTACCACAGGAGCCAAATAAAAGAGTTCCCAATGGCCGAAGCTGAAATGATTTAGCATCCAAAAAACCCAGAAAGTTAAAAAAAAAAAAAAAAGTTAGTACCGGATTACAGCCCAAAGTATCAAATGAATATCTATGCATTCATACTGATATAAGTGATTAAATAAGAAAATAAGATGGTAGACAAATCACCTATGCAGAATTCAAAATAATTTCTGTAACTACTCTACACTGAAGGAGGTCCAGCAGAATTTCTTACTCTTTATGTGTAGTCTGTGCATAATGACTTCCACTTTGAGTGCAATATGGAAAGGAAAAAAGAGAAGTGAAGTTTTATAATAGAAAAGAAGAGACAAACACTACCTCATCCAGGTGATCAAGCTTAACCTCAACAGTAATAAATCCTCCTGATAGTACATATTCTTCATATGATGTGATGAAAATTACATTTTACTTCTGTGATCTTCCTCCCCAAACACATTATCCAGCCTAATTTTGAAAACAAAACAAAATTTTGAAAACAAAACAAAACAAAAAAAACAGCAGAGAGATCTCAAGTAAGGGACATTCTATATAATACCAGTGCTTCTGAAATCTTTCAAGGTCATCAAAAAAGGAAAGTCAGAGACATTGCCACAGCCGAAAGGAGCCTAAACAAATACAGTTAATGAATGTAATGTGGTACCTTGGATGAGATCCTAGAACAGAAAATGGACACTAGGAGAAAACTGAGGAAATCTGAATAAAATATGAGCTTTAGTTTATTTATTAGTAACGTGTCCATATTGATTCATTAGTTGTGGCAATGTACCATGCTAATGCAAGATGGTAATAATAGGGAAAACTGAGTATGGGATATATTGCAAGTCTCTACCATCTGAAATAATTCTGCAAATCTAAAACTATTCAAAAATTGAAAGTTTATTTAAAAACACATAAATATATTTTAATAAATATAAAAATATGAAAGCATATCTTTTGTATTGTTTTTAAAAAGATAGGTAACACCCAGTCTTGGCAAGGAACATTCTTATTTTGCCGGTAGGACTATAAAATGGGACAGCATACTTTCTACAGTCTTTTTACTCTTATGAAAGTTTCCAGGAGTGAAGAAAACATAAAACTACCATAGGCTGGTAAAAAGAATGTTCACAGCAACTTTATTCATAATAGCCAGAAGTTGAAAACAGTCCAACATCCCTCAACAGGAGAATAAATAATTTATGGTATCTTCATACAACAGGAGATACTTAGCATTAAAAGATATTTATCATCCATCTCAATAACATGGATGAATCTCAATACCTCTCTTAAGCAGAAGAAGCCAGACAGAAAAAAAAAATATACACTGTAGGATTCCATTTACATGTTTTTCTAAAGCAGGCAAAAGGACTCTACAGTGAAAGGATTCAGAAAAGCTTTGTCTGAGGAGGTGTTGACTTAAGGAGGCCCAAGGGAAATTTCGTGGGTAAAAGAAATGTTCTACATCTTAAAGGGGTATAGCCTACATGAGTCGAAATTCAGAGTTGTACACAAGATTTGCACATTTCACTCTACTTAGATTTTAACTTCAGAAAGAACTGTAAATACACAAGAAAAGTAATATCAATGTATCTAACCCTTGAAATAATGGCAACCCCAGCTATATTTATGATGATTGCATTAATGTCATATTTGCTTCCTACTATGATTTATCATTGAGATTAAGTGCAGGTTGAAAGAATAATTTAAAATTCAATAATTAGCATTTTTGGCTTTTGAGGCTTTTAGAAAAATAAGTACAGCTAATACACGATGTTACATTAGTTTCAGGTGTACAACATAGTGATCCTACTTCTCTATACGTTATGCTGTGCTCATGGCAAGTGTAGCTACCATCTGTCACCATACAACCCTATAATTAGCATGTTTAAATGTTTACTATGAATCATCGCTAGAGCAAAACATCTATAAAAAAACAATTATTGCCCACTTCACAGGTGAGTAAATTAGGGCTCAGAGAGAAAGGAGACTTGTTAAGATTACTCGGAAAGGATAGGGGTAAATTCCACAGACTACTAGTATCTTTGGGGCTGGCTCTTCAGCACGTGGGGGTAGGAAGCAGCAAAAGCCAAGGTTACTAACGTAATGAATGGTGAAGTCAGCTGAGTTTTCAGGATTTCTGGGCGAAAGCGACATGGAAATCAGATGTGGAGTTTTATTGCCTGATATGAGGAATTAAAGTAGCTCACCAGGAGAAGCAAGTGTTTTCCTGACACTAAACTCCAAGAGGAATGTAGAACTCCGGCCAGGAGTCCTTGTATAAGAGCCGGAGAGCACCCTCAGGCCCAGTGCATCAAGTAAGTAGCAGTTTCACAAAACTCATTCTCGACCTGACCCCTTTCTCACCCTGATGTTCCATCAAAACCAGAAACTGGTTGCAGGTGCCTTGCTCTGCTACCAACTTCACCCACCAAGGAGCTCCATTCCAACACAACCAATTTCATTCGCTGTAGCCTGCATTAATCAGCCTATTAGTAATCATGCTAATTGAACTATTTGTTGTGAGTTCAATCTGATCTGCTACTGAGGAAAATAAACATCTTGGTTTATCCATGGCATGTGTTCTCAAGAAATGCTTCACTTAGCACCCAGCTGTAAATCTGAATAAAATGGAGAAGAGAAATTTCCACAGACAAATGTTTTGGCTAACTGTCTCCTATGGCATTTCAACTGAAATCTTCTCTTCAAAAATATAGCTGCCATTTGAACCAATATTTCTTCAGTTTATTCCATTTCCAATTAGTGGCTCAGCTTTGCGTTGGCATTTCTGTTTTAGCAGCTGCAGTGAAATCAATGGGCCAAATGTTGCCTCCCCCCTTTGCCTACACTCCACTTTTACTGATACACACAGGCAGAGCGCAAGTACCACGGAGCAAAAAGCTGGCCCAGAATAGCTACTGTCCTATTCATTAATGCCTCGATGAGTCGATGACAGCAGAAATCACTGAGAGGTTTTCTGAAAAATATAAACAACCTTGAGTATGGCTCAAACGAAGGGTCTTACTTATAAGCAAAAGGGTTATTAAAAGCAACCACACAACTGCAACTGGAGGGGGTAATGCTTTCTTGCCTCCCAGTATCAAGAAATCATGTCTCATAATAAAGATAGTCCTATTACAAAAATTTGAGGACTCCCTTTGTAGAACAGACATCGAATTAGTAAGCATCTCTCAAGTAGAGACTCAGCGCTGTGCTAGCCCTACAGGACTTGATCAAAAGCAAAAGTTATTCTCCTTCTGCAGTGATGTTAGAAATATTTGCAATGACTAGATTTTCCAAAGAAATGGAGTGAAGTCGTAAAGAGCAAGGGGCATGGCTTTTGCCCAAGGGCTTGAGGCATTGCTCTGTTCCTCAGATGCCTTTCTTTCCCACTTGAGAGTGTGAGGTTTGTCTCAGAGCTAATGGCTGCAGGATAATTCTAGTCTTGGGATGGAGGAAGATGATTCTGTTTTATCTTCGGATGTGAGGATATATGAATCCTTATGAGTAGTGCTGGCCCTCCCAGTGTGCTGTCCAATATGGTAGCCAGCAGACAGATGTAGCTACATCAATTGAAATGTTAAATTAAAAAATTCAATTCTTTACTTGCGCTAGTCCATATCAAGTGCTTTGACTGCCAGAAATATACCATCTCCATCATTGTTGAAAGTCTTACTGCACAACCCCACTCCACGTAAGTGAAAAGACTCCTGAAGTCACTGCCTTAGATGATTCTGGTTGAATTCAAGATTCTCTCATTTTAGAAGACCTTGATACATGACAGAGACTTTCAATCTGACTGCAAAACCACTGACTCAAGGGGGGTGAGTTCCTGCTACTCCCAGTCACAGCATGACCGCAAGATCATGTTCAAAAGCAGCAGTGTACTGGAAACCAGAGTCTTGACCTCAGGAAGCTTATAATCAAGACATTTCTCTCCCTCTTGCCTTTCTTGTCCTCTTGCTTTGTCCATGTATGTCTCCCTTGGTGTCACATACTCTCCCTCTTTCTCTGATTATTTTTTGCCTTGCCTACTCATCAGTGAAAGAACTCAGGCTCATTTATGCCCTGGAAAATTAATGATTTAATAGGAGAAGACTGGTTGCTAGGTTTGAAGACAGAAGTTTTGACACCATAAATTTGCTTCTGAATGAATTCTTTGCATATCGTTGTAAAAATATTTCCCTTTCCCTTTGAGAACCAATGGCATCCACCAGGATACAGTGAAACCTTTGGGTATGCAGCAATGTCTTGCCAGACGGATGAACTGGTAACTGTCCGAGCTTATCAAAACACTATTGTGATGTCAAGACAGCTGCAAGACTGTTTCAGGAAAGCCTAATTACAGTGGCTGGGAGACAAGCTTGAAAGGAGAAAATGCTGTCCCTAAGTAAGATAAGCAAGTGGAACTTTACAAATGTATATTCTCGTCCTCCTTGTCTCCTCTGTTGCCAACAGGCAGCCAAAAAGCCAGCAGGGTTCTTTCAAAGGCTGTCTTTCCATTAGGACTTCAATGGCATTGGCAATAAAAGGTGAGACAGAAGGGCATGCAAAATGGAGCTGAATGCCACCCTGGAACCAAGTTTATTATGCTGAGAACATACTTGTTGCTATGCTAATGGGATAGGATTATAGTTCTCTGACTATTTAAAATTTTCCAGCACAAATGAGGCAGTGTAGTGGGGCTGTTACATCATGTAGTTTCTCAAAGGGCTGATGGCTCCTCTCCATTTACACCTCCTCCTCTTGCACATGGCCCCTTTTCCTGGTGAGAAGACGCTTTTGCTTTTCACAAAGTGGTCTCATTTGCTTGGAAAACATCATGAGACTCACTTAGGATTCATAACAGCCAGATTTCATCAGGACTCCACAAAGGTAAAGATGTCTTGGCCATGTTCCAAATGTGTTCAAGTCCTCGTCCTTCTACCTCTCTCTGCTCCATAGCTACGCCACCAAAAACAGCAAGAGAAAAGAAATGGGCCATTCAGCTGAAAAGAAGCATTGGAGTTGAAAGGTTTGGTTTAGGTGTTTTATTTTTTTTTAATCCTCCAAGTTAAATTGGGTTCCACTATCTGGATAAGACAACAGCAAAGGAAGGTAAATCCAAGGGAAAAGGAAGGTGAAGAAAAGATAAACTTGTGTTGGAGAAGTCTGTCCTTTATTGGGGATGAAGCTTAAAAATCAATGGTAAACACAAAGTACCTGAAACAAAGAGTAACCCAAAACCAAAATGTTTACCTTTACACTCCCCAAGTCTATCCACTTGTCTTAATTACTATGACCAGCCTAACCTAAGCTAGCGTCTTCCTACAACTGGAGTCTATGGTCTCCTGATGGTCCATTGGTCCAGCTGCTATTGCTTTGCTCCAAGGAATTCATTCTCCTCGCTGAGGGCAGTCATGTTTGAACTTCTGCTTAAGTATCTCTAAGATTCTGTGGTGCTTTTTACATAAAAGCAACCTTCCTTAATATGATTAACAGGTTCTATAAATCACAGCCCCTCCCCCACTTCTCCAAGAAGCCCCAGCCTACACCGCTATCATAGGCTTTCTCAGTCAAAGCCTTCTCTCAAGTATCATACTTTAGCCAGTTTCCAGGTATTCATATATCCCTATCTCCTCTGTTGGAACCCTCTTTCTTCATCTCTTCACCCATGTAACTAATTTTTCACCTTTATATCTCAGCCCGATAGATCCTTCTCTTTCACCAGGAAGCCTTCCTCAACCTAACTAGGCAAGAAACCTTGAATGTAGTCTCTGTTGTCTCTGTATTCTGACTTTACCTTTGTAATTGTTACTGAGGTTTCATTTTCACATTCATTGTATGCATATTTGATTGATGCTTTTTCTTCCCCCACTAGCTTTGTAAGGTCAGGGAACAGGTCTTTCTTGCTTATAATTATATTCTTGGGACCATGCTGGCACCTGGCACTAAATAGCAACTCAAAATTATCTGAGACATTAAGACAGACTAGGAAGGAGGTAGGGACTTATCCGGACATAATACAATGCATTCTCTGAAGAGTGGGACTGAGCCTATGACTCTTTGTGGTAACTTCCTGATAAATGATTGTTGCTTTATCTAAAGCAGTTGGAAATGATGGACCGAAAGAGCAAACAGTTAGGTCTAGCAGGAAAGTGTCCTATGTATAGCAAAGAGCACATCTAGGAGAAGAGAAGTATACATGTGATGAACAGCAGCAGAGGTCTAGCCTGGGAGTGTCTTTCCTTGATTTGGTGGCTTTATTCCAGCCAGACTCAATGTGTTCTAAGACATACAGCTAAAGTCAATTGTAAGCCCTTTCCTTTAAGGAAGGGGACCTTAGCTGAATTTGCTTTCATCAGATATTGGAGGCAAAAGGATGGAATACATGGCATCCGCCAAGCCCTCAGATCCCAAATCAAATTATACAAGTGTTACCAGTGAGCTTGCTAAAGAGCCAGTTGGACAGCATTAAAAGGTACCCCTTGTAAAAATTAGCCACAATAGCTTATTGACTCTAGGGTTATTTCCCCAAATGTAGAAATTTCAGTTCACTAAATAGGGTGGTAGTCTATAAAATATCCTAACATACTGCCTAGCATGCTATTATTTCACAATAATTAATTTTTGTTCAATCCGGTACAGACTATATTCTGTATTCTGTATTCTGTTTGGTATTTGCTGAACCTAAACAATAGCAGCTCCCCAGACATTCCTGTTAGGTCAGCCGAGAGCTCCATCCAAATCCTAGTGCTCCCTTTGCAACATTAAACTTGCATTTGGAGATGCATGTTTTTGTGTATTGTTGGAAGCTTTGGTGACCCTGAGCTCCTCGTAAGATGGATGTTAACTTGCTCCACCTAGATACTGTGCGGAATGACACATTTCTGTATTGTCAAGTTGTCATTTCTCAATTGTATGAGCCCAACAAAGAGCAACAAGATTTTAACATTAAACATTATTGTAATGTTTAATAATGATAACATTAAATCCATTATTACTCTTCCTTATTACAAACCAGGGCTAAAGCAAAAAAAAAAAAAAAGAATATAGAAAATTTAACAAAATTCATGTCTGTATGTTCCATTTAAATTCTGGCCTTTAGCCATGAATATTGAATATTCATGAATACTGTTAAATAAAATTTTCTACATCAGCTACATGCAAAAGAATGAAACTGGACCATTTTCTTATATCTTATAAAAAAATAAATGCAAAATGGATTAAAGACCTAAATGTTAAAACAAACAAACAAACAACCTAAATGTAAGACCTGAAACCATGAAAATCCAAAAAGGAAATGAGAAATTCTTGGACATCAGTTTTAGCAATATTTTTTGGACCTGTCTCAGACAAAGGCAACAAAAGCAAAACTAAGCAATCGTGGCTACATCAAACTAAAAAGCTTTTGCATAGTAAAGGAAAGTAACAACAAAACAAAAAGGCAACTTACTGAATGGGGAAGATGCTTGAAATGATCTGATAAGGGGTTAATACCCGAAATATTTAAAGATCTCATACCACTCAATACCAAAAAAAAACCAAAACCAAAAACAAAAAAAAAACACAAAAAAACCCAAAACAATTTGATTACAAATGGGCAGAGAACCTGAATAGACGTTTTTCCAAAGAAGACATACAGATGGCTGCCAGACACATGAAAAGATGCTCAGTATCACTCATCATCAGGGAAATGCAAACCCAAGCCACAATGAGATGTTACCTCACACCTGTCAGAATGGCTAGGATCTAAAAGGCAAGAAATAATAAGTGTTGGTGAGGATGTGGAGAAAAGGGAACCATTGAGCACTAACGGTGGGAATGTAAATTGGTGCAGTCTCTATGGACAACAGTATGGAGGTTTCTCAGAAAACTAAAACTGGAACTACCATATGATACAGCAATTATACTTCTGAGTATTTGTCCAAAGAAAACAAAAACACTAATTAAAAAATATCCATGCAACCCATGTTCATTGCAGCATCATTTAGTATAGCCAAAATATGGAAGCAACCTAAATGTCTATCAACAGATAAATGGATAAAGACGATGTGGCATATATATGCTATGGAATATTACTCTACCATAAGTAAAAATGAAACCTTGCCATTTACAATATGGACAGACCTAGAGAGCATTGTGGTAAGTAAAACAAGTCAAAGAAAGACAAATATCATATGATTTCACTTATATGTGAAATCTAAAACCACCACCACAAATGAACAAACAAAAGGGAAACACTTATAAAGAAAACTGGCCAGGGGAATGCGGGATGGGATGAGGAGGAGTGAAATAGGTAAAAGGGATTAAGAAGTATAAAGTTGCAGTTATAAAAATAAATCACAGGGATGTAAAGTACAGCACAGGGAATATAGTCAATAATATTGTAATAACTTTGTACAGTGACAGATGAGAACTACAATTATTGTGGAGGACATTTCATAATGTATATTAATGTCAAATTGCTATGGTGTACACCTGAAGGCACAATAATATTGTATGCCAGCTATACTCCAATAAAAACAATTCTGGCATTCAGATATTGGACTTAATGAATGATTTTGTAAATAAAGTTGTCGGAGTTAAGAAGGACTCTAATTTATTAAATTCTTGATTTTTATCTAGCAATTTTATAAAAACATGAAAAAATAAGGAGATGTTCAGATTTGTTTACATCATCCTTAGGTGCTTAGTTATAGTATGAACACCATGGTTTTCTATACTGAAATAGAAAAAAAAAATCCTTAGAGACATGTGTAATCATTTGGATCTAGTAGTGCAGTGTTTATTCATTCATTTTGAGTCCATTAGAGTGTAAATTAGATTTGATTTGCTTGCTCTGATTGGCTTAATTGCCCCAGTTACAGCTGAAGTACAAATAAAATTGTAATAAATTGAACAGATGTTTAACCTACTCTACTAAGATCTTTAATAGTCAATTCCAATTGCAATTTACATTCAGCAATTTAACAAGACCCTTAGGAAACGTATTTGATTATTAAAACAAGCTGTTTCTGTGTGTGATGGAAACAAGACCATTGTGTCACATGTTTTGGTCTGATTCAATTCTTTTATATTTAATTTTATCTCATTAAGGGGAAACACACACACATAAAATGAATGCATGGCTTCAGAAGTTAGTTTGCCAGATTAAAAAAAATGGACACCACATTCAAATTGATGCTAGGAGGGAAATTTTTCAGCATTGTGAAATATCTTACAAAGAAACAAATCCTATTACATTTTCCAGGAACATCTTCACTAATAGTCTTTTTTATAGCCAATAGGAGAAACTCACCTTAAGTAAAGCATCAATTAGAAAACAACCAATTCCATTATTTAGATTCTGCATGTCAATCATCCTCAACTCACGTAGAATTAAGAAATATCCTTACAAAACACACATGGCCTTGCATTGTCTTCCCCAATACTTGCACTTTAATTTAATGTGACTGTTAAAGATACTGTATAACTTCTGTGTGATCTGTTGTTAAGAATGCTTGGCAGAAACTGGCACATTGCAGCTCTTGTATTTCCTCAGAAAGGAATTTAGGATGGATTTTGTGTCTAGTTCTATAAATTTATAATGTGAACCTCCAAAAAGATTTCCAGTTATTATACGCTGAGGCCATGTTTCAGTAAGAGGAAAGTTAGTTTACCAGGATGATAAGCTTGTCGTATGGAAAAGAATCAGTCGAAAACCAAATAAACATTAAGAATCAGCTAATCTTGGAACCAAAACTCAAACGCCTACAGGAAAAAGGGAAACAGCCTGAATGAGTGAAGCTCCCAGAAGGGACATTGGTGAATTGAATCCCTTCTTTAAAGGGATGGGCACATTCAGCTCTAGCCAATCACTGCAGTGATAGAACGCAAGACCGAGATGACAGAGATTTGGAATTTTCATGAAACACTCAGAATCCAGATTTTTGTAAAAAAACTCTCTTGATTTAAAAATTTGCAACTACTTCAAAAAGTTTCTTAGTATTTTCCATGTTCAACAGCAACCAAAAATTTGTGAACCAAGCAATTCCCAGTTTAGGTAATGCTGTTTACTCATTGATCTACTTAATCCCAACGTGTAGAGTTGATGGAATAAGACCCTGAAAATTCAAGTGATCATTATACCTTAATGGTAAAACTATAAACTAAAACCATTTCTTCAGTAAGTTACAGGTTCTGATCCCAGTTGCAGCCCAATGTAGCTACCCAACCTTGGGCAAATAAATTACTTAATCTCTAAAATCCTCAGTTTTCTAATTAAAAAAATAGATGTAATAATAGTATCTATAGCACAAGCTTGAGAATAAAGTGAAATAATATGTAAAGAGCACTTAGCTATTACCTGGTAAATATTCAATAAATGGAAATGATTACTGTCATCAGTATTATCATTCCAGATCATTCTGAAAAAGGAAATAATGATAAATCCCAATCTTATGGATAAGGCATTTTATTAAAAACGCATTTCAGATAGGAAACCATACAGTTCTTATAAGAAAACACAAGATAAGAGTTCCTTGGGATACCTGGGTGGCTCAGCAGTTGAGCATCTGCCTTCAGCTCAGGGCGTGATCCCAGTCCAGTGATTGAGTCCCCACTGGGCTCCCCGAGAGGAGGCTGTTTCTCCCTCTGTGTCTCTGCCTCTCTCTGTGTCTGTCACGAATGAATAAATAAAGTCTTTTAAAAAAAAAACTCCCTTGACAAGGGTTTTGCCAATGACTTTTTGGATGTTTTACTTAAAGCACAAGCAACAAAATAAAAAATAAACAAGTAGGACTGTATCAAGCCAAAAAGCCTCTGCATGACAAAGGAAATCATTGACAGAAAGAAAAGGCAACCTACTAAATTGGAGAAAATGTTTGCAAATCAGATTTTCTGATAAGGATTACATATCCAAAATATATAAAGATCTCTTACAACTCAGTAGGGAAAAAAAAAACAATTAAAAAACGTGTAAAAGACCTGAATAGACATTTTTTTTCAAAGAAGATATATATGAATGCCCAATAGGTACATGAAAATGTGCTCAACATCACTAAGCTGAAGAGAAATGCAAATCAAAACTGCAATGAGATACCACCTATTAGAATACCTATATTCTAATACCTATTAGAATTAGAATTAGAATACCTAATATTCTAATACCTATTAGAATAGGTATTATCAAAAAGGTAAGTGATAACAGATGTTGGTGAGGATGTAGGGAAAGAACCCCTGTGTATTGTTGATGGGAATATAAATTGGTACAAATCAACAAAGAAAACAGTACAGAGGTTACTCAAAAAATTAAAACCAGAACTAACATATGATCAAGCAATTCCATTCTGGGGAATATATTAAAAGGGAATGAAACATTATGTCAAAGAGTTATCATCTCCCATTTTCACAGCAGCATTATTCACATCAGCCAAGGTATGGAAACAACCTAAGCATCCATCAACAGATGACTAGATAAAAAAGTTGTATGTATATACAATAGAATATTATTCAACCATAAAAAAGGAAAGAAATTCTGCCATTTGTGACAACATGGATGGACCCGGAGGGCATTATGTTAAAGACAAATATTGTATGATCTCACTTATAGGTGGAATCAATGTACATATATAAAATAAAAATAAATATATATATCTATAGAAATAAATATATAAAACATATATAAATTATATATTATATAATACATATATGTATAATTTTAAAAATAAGCCAAAACACATAGAAAAAGAGACCAGATTTGTGGTTACCAGAGGGGCAGGAGAATTTGAAGGAGGTGATCAAAGGTACAAGTTTACAGTTGTTGGTTTTTTTTTAAGATTTTATTTATTTATTAGTGAGAGACACACAAAGAGAGAAAGAGAGGCAGAGACATAGGCAGAGGGAGAAGCAGGCTCTATGCAGGGAACCTGATGTGGGACTCTATCCCGTGACTCAGGATCATGCCCTGGGCCAAAGGCAGATGCTCAACCACTGAGCCACCCAGGCATCCCGTCAAGTTTCCAGTTTTAAGTACGGGGAATGGAATGTACACCATGATGACTACAGCTAACACCGCTGTATAGTATATGTGGAAGTTGTTAAGAAAGTTGATCCTAGAGTTCTCATCACAAGGAAACAAACATTTTTTTTTTCTGGCATCTATATGAGATGGAGGATATTCATAAACCTACTGTGGGAATTGTTTCAGAACATATATAAGTCAGATCATGAGGCTGTACACCTTAAACTTAGATAGTGCTTTATGTCAATTATGTCTTAATAAATCTGGGAAAAATCTATTTCAAAATCCTAGGAGACAGGATACTAAGGAAATGCCTCCATATTCTCCATTTCTCTGACAGAAGTTAAAGAAGTGGTTTAAAAGAACATCAATGGAAAAGGAGAACCCAAAGAGATGTCTCTAAGAAGCATTGTATTCACGGACTACCTCAAGAACCTCACTTCCAGTAGATTCAGGGGCATTGACCAAGCAATACCTCCCCCCATCCACCAACCCTCAACACTTTTGAAAAAGATCGTAACAAAGCCAGGAGGGGAAATGGTTTTCTTACTAAATGTTTATGTTCACCATTTTGAGGCAAAGTAAAACAACACAAAATAAAAAATCTTAAGCTATTTGTTTAAACTAATCCTGTCCTTTTATTCCATCTAAATCCACAGTGACCTAACGCTTACAGAACCTGCCTTCATTACAGACTCTTTTTTTGATATCTACTATGTAAATATGACAATTTCTTGCCACATTTAAGCTACATGAAGCTCAGGAGTGATTTCCCAATTATACCATTGCAGTCAAAGGAAAGGAAAAATGACATGCTTCTAACTAGAATATCAAATAGGATATTTTGGCTATTTTCCACATGTTCAAAAAGGAGAAGGTTTGAGTAAATGTGTACAAAATTTGCAAAGAGAGAAAAATACAGAGGATATTGGGATACTACGCAGTCTGAAAACCTTGTTAAAATTTCAAAAGAGCTGGGTGCCTAGGTGGTTCAGCTGGTTAAGTGTCCGCCTTCGGCTCAGGTCACGATCCAGACCCAGAGTCATGGGATTGAGTTCTCCACTGGGTTCCCTGTTCAGTGGGGAGTCTGCTTCTCCCTCTGCCCCAACTCCTACTTGTGCTCACTCTCTCACTCTCCCTTTCTCTCAAATAAATAAATAAATAAATTCAGCTGAGCATTAATCATGGTACACCATAGTTAAAATGGATGAAAATTCTATACAAAGTTTAAATCTGTGTGTTTTAAAAATAATTTTATGTTTTCTCATTAGAAGTAAAGTATTTCTAAAAATTACAGCACTTTTGCAAATAACATCCTACACTTTAAAAAAGTACTTTATATGGCTTTGCAAATAATTCCCTTTGTTTGTTTCACTATATAGTGAAAAGAGCGAATAACATCATGCAATGACACTTAATTTGATTTTTTGGCATGATCCTTGGCAGAAGGTGGCTCTGTTGACTTGTATTAATAAGGAAGCACACATTCTCCTGGTAGCCCACAAGGATTGGTCAAAAAATAAAGCAACTGTGAAAGAGTTAAATCACACCTTGAGCAAGTAAACTAAATATTTTTGAGAGTTTTCCTAGCTCCCACATAAAAATTACTTTAAATAAAACTTGAATTATAAATGATACAGCTCTACTATAATACCAAGGGATGAAATTTTGGTGAAATGATTGGTCTCCTTTTTTTCAGGAAAAAATGTGCTGGGAGCCCTCTATACCTAAAATTACGTAGAGTGAAAAGATTGCCAAGAGCCATCTAATTGTGCTCAGTATTCTTGGCACGTTTCACCTCTAGAATACCCTACACAGGACAGATCCAGGGAATGTGACAGTCTTTCTGTCAATAAGAGGATTCTGCAAAGCCTTCTCTGTGGCTTCAGGGCAAAACAGTCTGGCACCTCCAGATCTTCCCAAACAGATCATCTGTTCTTTTCTGGTTAGCCATGTGTATCTAGAAACCATTAAGAAGTCCTTTTAAAAAGGCTTCTCTACCCTTTTGTTCTAAATGAGCTCTTATTCTCCTTCTATTCTTCTTCTAACACTCTCTCTTCTACTTCAACTAATGGAACTGTGAGAACTCAAGGTGGACAGAAGACATTTTGCCTCTGTGGCAAAGGAGCCCATTTGAAGGTTTCCAAATATCCTTCACCGGGACAGTGAGACGTAGTACATCTCTGGAGACCCATCCAGATAGCTACACAAAGTTGGATCCTGTGTGGTATACTTAGACAAATCTTTTATTTTTTTATTATTTTTTAATAATAAATTTATTTTTATTGGTGTTCAATTTGCCAACATACAGAATAACACCCGGTGCTCATCCCGTCAAGTGCCCCCATCAGTGCAAGTCACCCATTCACCCCCCACCCCCCACCTTCCTCCCCTTCCACCACCCCTAGTTCGCTTCCCAGAGTTAGGAGTCTTTATGTTTTGTCTCCCTTTCTGATATTTCCTACCCATTTCTTCTCCGTTCCCTTCTATTCTCTTTCACTATTATTTATATTCCCCAAATAAATGATTACATATAATGTTTGTCCTTCTCCAATTGACTTATTTCACTCAGCATAATACCCTCTAGTTCCATCCACGTTGAAGCAAATGATGGGTATTTGTCATTTATAATGGCTGAGGAATATTCCATTGTATACATAGACCACATCTTCTTTATCCATTCATCTTTCGATGGACACCGAGGCTCCTTCCACAGTTTGGCTATTGTGGACATTGCTGCTAGAAACATCGGGGTGCAGGTGTCCCGGTGTTTCACTGCATCTGTATCTTTGGGGTAAATCCCCAACAGTGCAATTGCTGGGTCATAGGGCAGATCCATTTTTAACTCTTTGAGGAACCTCCACACAGTTTTCCAGAGTGGCTGCACCAGTTCACATTCCCACCAACAGTGTAAGAGGGTTCCCTTTTCTCCGCATCCTCTCCAACATTTGTGGTTTCCTGCCTTGTTAATTTTCCCCATTCTCACTGGTGTGAGGTGGTATCTCATTGTGGTTTTGATTTGTATTTCCCTGATGGCAAGTGATGCAGAGCATTTTCTCAAGTGCATGTTGGCCATGTCTATGTCTTCCTCTGTGAGATTTCTCTTCATGTCTTTTGCCCATTTCATGATTGGATTGTTTGTTTCTTTGGTGTTGAGTTTAATAAGTTCTTTATAGATCTTGGAAACTAGCCCTTTATCTCATACGTCATTTGCAAATATCTTCTCCCATTCTGTAGGTTGTTTTTTAGTTTTGCTAACTGTATCCTTTGCTGTGCAAAAGCTTCTTATCTTGATGAAGTCCCAATAGTTTATTTTTGCTTTTGTTTCTTTTGCCTTTGTGGATGTATCTTGCAAGAAGTTACTGTGGCCGAGTTAAAAAAGGGTGTTGCCTGTATTCTCCTCTAGGATTTTGATGGAATCTTGTCTCACATTTAGATCTCTCATCCATTTTGAGTTTATCTTTGTGTATGGTGAAAGAGAGTGGTCTAGTTTCATTCTTCTGCATGTGGATGTCCAATTTTCCCAGCACCATTTATTGAAGAGACTGTCTTTCTTCCAGCGGATAGTCTTTCCTCCTTTATCGAGTATTAGTTGATCATAAAGTTGAGGGTCCACTTCTGGATTCTCTATTCTGTTCCATTGATCTATGTGAACTTAGACAAATCTTTTAAATGTCAAGTTCAACAGAAAAGACAACAAGGGTCAATTATGAAGGTCTCTGCCCGAATTACTTGAAGGAGTGAATCATTACCCATTTATCAGAAAAGCATCCTAAAATGATCAGCTCCTTACTAATTAAGGAACTACTTATACATTCCTCCCAACTTAGGTCAATTTACAAAAAATCTAAAGTAGTTGTTGGCCAGCAAGAATTCCCAAAACTTCCTGGAAATCTGTAGAGTCCAGTAGGTGTACAAGTCTATAAGCATTTATACAACAGCATAGGCAGGGTGGTTGGACTGAAGCATTTATTCTTTAATGCAGCCACACATTATGTCCGCCAATCAATAATGATGAATCTGCCATGTGGAGAATAGGCTTTAAAACTAATGAGAATGTTGTATTAGTTTCCTACTGCGGTTGTAACAAATTACCCCAAATTCAGTGGCTTAAAACAACACAAATTTATTATCCTAAAATTCTGCAGTCAAAAGTCTCATGAGGCTTAAAGTGTCAACAGGCCTGAATTTCTTCCAGAGACTATAGGCCTATAAGGTGTTATTAGCTGAATTGTGGCCTGCTAAATTTCCTATGTTGAAGCCCTAACTCCTTCCCATGTGACTATACTTGGAGATACTATCTTTAAGGAGATAAGGAAGGTCAAATGAAGTCACAGAGGTGTGGCTGTGATCCGATGGAACTGTAACTTTATAAGAAGAGGAAGAGATGCCAGAGATCTCTTTCCATGGAGATGAGAGCACTGATGAGAAAGCTGCTGTCTGTAAGCTAGGAAGAGAGACTTCAACAGAATCCAGCCTTGCCAGTACCTTGATCTTGGATCTCTAACCTCCAGAAGTATAAGAAAATAAATTTCTATTGTTTAAGCCACCAGCCTGTGGTAATTTGTTACCATAGCTTGGGTGGATTGATACAAGGGGAGAATCTATTTCCTTCTATTTTCCAGCTTCTGGAGGCTGCCCGTGTTTCTTATTTTATGGTCGCTTCAAAGTCAATAGCACAGCATCTTCAAATAGCTCTGACATTGACACTCCTGCCTCTAAGAAATCATCCATTGGGTCCACCCAGATAATCTAGGACCTTATATTCATTCAAGATCCTTCACTTAATCGTAACTGCAAAGTCTTTTTCCAGGTAAAGTAAAATATTCATAGGTGTAGGAGATGAACATAAAGACATCTTGGGGGATTCATGATTCTGCTAACCATTAGTTTGAAATACACAAAACAACCAACTCTGCAAACCAGAAGTCTTCTCTCTGGTGCAGATCTCTGACTAGTAGAAGAAAGCAAGACTCTGAAGCCCTTTACAGAAAATGGAAGGACTCTAAATCCAAGGCCAGGTCACTTCAGGCCCTATTTGGGGATGGGATCAAGAGAAAATTCTTCAGGATATAAACTGACAAAGCCCCAAGTTTTGCCCAGCCTGAAAAAACTAGTGTGCCCACAGTGGTTCTTAACCATCCATTTGCTTGAAGTCAAAGAATAGCCTCTCAAGAAAATATTCTCTATGTACATAGGACCTTTGATATTAAAAATAAGCTACAAAAAATAAAAAATAAAAAAATAAAAAATAAAAATAAAAATAAGCTACATTAGTATGCACAAATCCATAGTCCTCAGATGAGAATTTAGCACATGACTAAAGATTATTTGCTTTCAAAAGCATATTAGTGATGGTATTGATGTTTTCTCAATTCTTTTGGAGTCACGTGAACCAGGATTTTCATTAGTTTGGGGGTTAAATCCAGTTCTATAGTTTAGATAATTGTATTTTCTTTACTGTTTGTTCTTAGATCCTATCTTCCAACTCCAGTTTTTATTTTCCCCTTTGAGCCACTATTTCTCTCCATCTCTTTTCATTATAAATTACACAAAATAGACACCGTAGTATGCTGTCATTCTTCTGAAATTATTTCAGTGCATACTTTTTAAATTGGTGGGATGGATTTGCAATAATTCACCATTTTGGGCCCCTTTTTTTCTTCAAAAGCCTGTGTAGGGATCCCTGGGTGGCAGAGCGGTTTAGCGCCTGCCTTTGGCCCAGGGCGCGATCCTGGAGACCCGGGATCGAGTCCCACGTCGGGCTCCCGGTGCGTGGAGCCTGCTTCTCCCTCTGCCTGTGTCTCTGCCTCTCTCTCTCTCTGTGTGACTATCATAAATAAAATTTAAAAAAAAAAAAGCCTGTGTATTTACTTCCCAGAGATAGAGATCAGTTTGATAGCCATGGGATAAAAACATCTTAAGACTAAACGGTTACTTTGACTCTCCAGCAAAATGTACCACCTTCTTGCATTACAGTTACATATGGTTAGCTCCCAACTAGCCAAAATCCACAGTTTTTAATGAATCCTATCATTACCACAGTCCATATAGGTAGATGAAGAGTTGAGGCTTTTTAAATTTTTTTTAAATTTTTATTTATTTATGATAGTCACACACAGAGAGAGAGAGAGAGAGAGAGAGAGAGGCAGAGACATAGGCAGAGGGAGAAGCAGGCTGCATGCGCCGGGAGCCTGATGTGGGATTCGATCCCGGGTCTCCAAGATCGCGCCCTGGGCCAAAGGCAAGCGCCAAACCACTGCGCCACCCAGGGATCCCAGAGTTGAGGCTTTTTGAAAAGGAATTAGTCTTGGCACATAGGACTTTAAAGATCATGTGAATAACTTTTAAAAAGATATTTCTGAGGATCCTATTCTATGGAAAAGCTTTCCAGCACATATTTTGAGCAAAACACATGCCATAGGCATATGCCCAAAGTAAAAAGCCCTGCAACAGTTAATAAAAACTCAAACAGATTTCTTCTTTGATCTGTTTCAATTATCTAGTTCCTTCCATTCCTATGTGCTGTGAGAGAAATTATGTTTCTAGTTTTCTTAAAATACCTCAAATGTGAATTTTAAAAGTATTTCAGATGCATTTCCTTGCATTTTCCTCAGTTTGTGTTTTGTGTAACATCTTCATTGAGATATAATGCACATACCATAAAATTCATTCATTTAAAAGTACAACTCAATGGTTTAAATATATTCACAAAATTGGGCAGCCATCACCATAATTTTAGATTTTACCATCCCATCTTTATTAGCAGTGACTCTCCATTTCTCCTTACCCCTCAAGCTCTGGGCAATCACTATTTTCTATCTATAGATTTCACTATTATAAACATTCTATATAAGTGCAATTATAAATATGTGATTGTTTTTTTATTTGTTTCCTTCATTCAGCATAATGCTTTCAAGGTTCATCAATGTTGTATTATGCATTAGTACTTTATCCCTTTTTGTTGCCAAATAATATTCCATTGTATAGATATGCCACTTTTTTCAGTAGATGGACACCTTAGAACATTTCTACTTTTGAGCTATTATGAACAAATGCGTCTATGAATATTCATGTTCAAGTTTTTAATGTGTACCTATGTTTTCATTTCTAATGGTTACATAACCATTTAGAGTGAAATTGCTGAGTCATATATTATGTTTCACCTTTTGATGAACTTTCAGATTCTCTCTTCCAAATCATCTACATCATTTTATATTCCCATCAATGGTATATAGAGGTTCTACTTTCTCCCTAACTCTACTGTCTTTTTTATTGTAGCTATCCTAGTGGATGTCACATAGGGTCTCATTGTGGTTCACAGGCCAATGTGTTTACTGACTATATCTATTTAGATTTAGATCCTTTTCCCGTTTTTAATTAGGTTGTCTTGCTATTGTCCTAAGAATTTTTATATATTCTA
Source organism: Vulpes lagopus (assembly GCF_018345385.1). NCBI lineage: Eukaryota > Metazoa > Chordata > Mammalia > Carnivora > Canidae > Vulpes > Vulpes lagopus. The sequence continues at coordinate 69,776,391 of NC_054831.1, read as the reverse complement.
GATACAAGACCCTTATTAGGTTTATAATTTGTAAGTATTTTCTACTTTCTGTGGGTTGTTCTTTCACTTTTGTGACAGTGTTCTTTGAAGCACAAAACTTTTTCATTTAGATGAAGTCAAATTTATCAATTTTAATTTTGTTCTTGCACTTTTAGTGTCACACCTAAGAAACCATTGCCTAATCCAAGGTCATGAAGATATAGGGCTATCGTTTCTTGTAAGATTTTTATAGTTTTAACTATTATCTATGGATTCTGACCAATTTTAGTTAATTTTTATGTTTAGTATGAGGTAGGGGTCCAACTCTATTCTTTTACATGTGAATATCCAATTATACCAGGACCATTTGTTGAAAAAAGTATTATTCCTCCCATTAAATTTATCTTGCCACCCTCCTTAAAAATCAATAGGTGGTAAACCTAAATTTCTTCACGCAATTCTGTTCTATCAATATATCAATTTATCCTTATGCCATAGTTAGTGTATGGATCTCTTTCACAGAAATCATAGTTCAGGAAAATAGTTGAGTATTTTAAACTAACACGACCACCAATAAACAAACCAAAAATGCAGACAGAGGGGATCCCTGGGTGGCTCAGCAGTTTAGCACCTGCCTTTGGCCCAGGGCATGATCCTGGAGTCCTGGGATCGAGTCCCACATTGGGCTCCCTGCATGGAGCCTGTTTCTCCCTCTGCCTGTGTCTCTGCCTCTCTCTCTCTCTCTCTCTCTCTCTCTCATGAATAAATAAATAAAATCTTTTAAAAATATCAAGACAGAATATTTGCCACAATCCTTACTTTACACAACAGTAAATGAAAATAAATTGGAAATATTAAGTGACTGCCTATACACTGAAAACAGTGAAACTAAAGCAAGAAACAGACTCAGTAATTACTACATCCTGGCTGCATGGTCTACAGATAATGAAGTATTGCCTGCATGTGAGTTATTTTTACCTAATCATCATAGCAAATTGCTCTTAGTCATTAAAATCAGTGCTTATAGTAAGTTACATAGAAATATTAAAATTAATTCAAAATCTAAATACAAATATACAGGGAATAGTAAAAATTCAAGAGCATATCATACACAAGGAATCAAAATAACAAGCATTTATTATTGGAATGCCTGGGTGGCTCAGCGGTTAAGTGTCTGCCTTTGGCTCAGGGCGTGATCCCAGGGTCCTGGCATCGAGTAACACATCAGGCTCCCTACACGGAGCCTGCTTCTACCTCTGCTTATGTCTCTGCCTCTCTCTCTCTCTGTCTTTCATGAATACATAAATAAAATCTATTTTTAAAAAGGCCTTAAAAAAAACCCAAGCATTTATTATGAACCAGACAGTCAATTTGCATTGCTGCATTTAATGATGATAATCTCATGATCTAGGTAAAAGGAACTGGCAAATTTACAGGAGATAAAATATGGGTACAGTATGTTTCTAAACATCATAGAGGTAGCTGTGGACAAGTTGGGATTCGAGCCTGGATTAGTCAAAACTCAAGAGTTGATAACAATTACACTTCTTTTTTAAGTCTCAAGACCAAAGACTCCATAATATTTCAACCCAATAGTTGAAACCCCACATAACACTGACAAATGAATCTCTACTGATATTTTAATCCAACAATCCTATCAAATTGTAATTATAATGTATAGTAAATTCGCTAGGAAGATTAAAGCAAATTTCAAGTCTAGGTTCAATAGGGATTTAGAGAGCTTCTGCACTGCTAGCTGCCAGTCCACCTAACCCACCTATTGTTTTACACACATAGGAACTGATTCTCAGAGAGATTATGTGAAGCTCAACATGCTACTTAGTGGTGAATCCCAGCATAGATTTCAAATACTGCATTTTTTAACTCCTGAGTCCACTAAAATAGGCATGTGTTGTTAATTACTATTTGATATAATTCTGAGTTACCCACTTTAGGACCTGAAACCTTCTAGTCTGTGCTTTCTCTTGAACTGTTCTTACTTCAGAGCAGCGACCACAGACACTGATAAGAAACTCACTCATCCCACCCCTGCTTTGGATGACCATGTCCAACCTTCTCAGCTCCAAAGTTCTCTTCACCACTCAGTGAGGCAGCTTTTGTCTTCTACTTTTTCCCAACTACCATTCCAACCTCACCTATTTTTTGTGACTTTCATGATGGATAGATGTTTGGTTTTTCTCTTTCACTGATGTACCCCTCCAGTCAAAATACAAAAGAAAAACACCTATAATAAAAAGGTAATTCACTAAGTTGCCATCATACTTCTTACATTCAAAATGATGTATACAGTCTCTCCCTGCCTTTAGCTCTGAAAGTCAAAGCTAATTTTTAAGCTTTATCTTAATAAATATTAAAATAGTCACTTTGACAAAGTTCTTTGCCTTCTAGAGTCATTTTGTTCTATTCAGTTTTTGATGGATGAAGAAAAAAAAGTCTTGCTTAGGAGTCTAGGTCTTTGTGCCTATGTAGGATATAAATTTAAAAATAAAAACGTTCAAAGTATTTATCAACTCACAAAGATTCAAGAAAAACCCAAACTGTTATTTTTGCTTCTCTTGTAAACATAGTTAACTTACATTATTTTTTTAATCATCAGCTTTCCTGTGGGAATATTATTTCCATTAAGTCACTTTTGTACCAGAATCAAAACACAGGACATAACAACTAGCTGTTAACTTAAATATTCAGGTGCCTTGCCACAGTTTTGAACTTCATTCAAAATCTCCTGCATACCAGGTAATACCACTTTAAAAGAAGTAAGCATTTTATTAAAGTGAGATTCCTACACATGAGGAACAACATGGTAAGCTGTGATCTGAGACGACAGTTGGTTTACTCTTACCATTTGATCACAAAATTTCTATGCCATCTGTGGGAAGCCACACAGGCAAATGTGTCATCACATCTAATAATGAAAAGAAAAAACAGACAGAACGTGCTGGAGAAACAGACTGCTTTAATTACCCCCTCATAATGCTCCTTGAGAATTTGGAAAAAAGCATTGTGCAGACAAGTTCTTTATATAAAGAAGTAGCCAGTACTAAAGATTTTTTTTTAAGAAAAATATAAGGATGAATGCCCTAATTCCAGCCTATCCAGTTGAGAGTGGAAACCAATGTATGGTCAAGGTTGAGCAGAAATCTTGGAAAAACAGACCAGCCAGGAAAATAGTATGATTACTGTCTGTAGTCCATTATTTATATTCTTAAAATTTCAAAGTTATATTCCTTTAACTAGAATATATCCTTTCTTCAGTTCTACGAAGGGAGCATAAGTGAAGACTGCTCCAAGACACAGGGATCTGACCCAACCAACATCTAATGGTGACAGTCATTGGCCTCCAACAATCATTCTCTCTTTTTTCAAGCTTAGACCAATGATCCATGTTGAAACAGTATTCTTAATCTCCCTATCACAGGAGTTCTCAGAAATGTAAGAGAGTACTGGGGTCTTTTCTTTAAAAACAGTAAGAGTTGTCCTGGGCAGGTTAAAAAAAAAAAAAAAAAAGGATGGGAAAGATAGTGATTCATGACTTGACCCTCATCAGTGTAACTATTACAACTCACAACAATTACAATCACTCTCCCTTCTTCACTCTGAGATTGGTCCAAGTTATAGTTCCATAACCAGAAAAGAACTGTTTCATTTCTTCTCACTTTCCATTCAATTTGTGTTCATTTTCCATTTTATTTTTGTTCATGTTTACCCCAGTTGTCTTTACACTTCCACTGACCATCACTTCTAACTCTCACCAGTCGGGTAATTTCTATGCACACTAAAGTACAAATCTTCTGAAGACCACACTTCCAACTGACATTGGGACAGTAGCATTGAAATGAACAAAGAGTTAACAGTAGACTGGGGAAGTGACTAATGAATGATCTCTGGACACAGTGACAGAGGTGCAGTCAGACACTAGGCTTATAGCAAAGGTATTAGGGTGTAGCCTTGTGTCTCTGTGTCCTGGGAATTCATTCTCAACATTAACTCCTGTTGGCCTCCTATCAAACTTTATCATTTATTCATTCAATAACTATTTTTGAGCTGCAAAAATGAGCCAAGTTCTAGCAGCACTAGAAAAACAAAGAAAAATATGTTATGAATAAGTATCATTAACCATGAAAACTCACAGTCTAGTTAAAGACAAACATTACAACGCATACTTTTCCTAGCCTCCCCCCTTTGTTGCACTTTGAAAGCAATATCCAATACTACAAACTCCTACAAAGTTAGTAATATAAAAATATGTATAAATATTAAAGATTGCAAATGACATATGAGTGTTTGAGTAGAAAATGATTCCTGTTAGATCAGTACATTTTTAAAAATATTATAAAGTTTTAACTCTTTTTTTCAAAAATGTTTGCTGAGCACCTGCTAAGGGCCAGATGCCATTCTAGGCACCGCGGATACAATAGTGCATGTCACAGAAGATCTCTGCCTTCTTCAAGTTTATATTCTGGTAAGTGAAATTTAAAAAGTCTTTTATTATCTAAGTAAAATGCATAGTATGTAGCAGAGGGAAAAGTGCTAAGGAGGTACTAAACCATGAAAGAAAGACCAGAGGAGGGATGGTAGGGCATGCCTGAAATTTTAAATTCAAGTGGCCAGGGAAGGCCTCACTGTAAATTTGACTTTGAGTAAAGACCGGGAGTAAATGACTAGCAATCGTGTAGCAGTCTAGAAGAAAAACATCAATAACATTCGAAGTAAGTACAGAAAAATTTTGACTTGTTTTCCATTTAACACATGGCACAAGTGTTTCATTTTACTTTAAATTTCCTAAGAAAAACCATTATCTGTCAACACATACATTGAATTATGACAAGTTTGGTTTCAGAATTAAATATATATTAAAATGCCATATAAAATTTAACTAAATGGTAAACACTATTTAAAAAGGCAAAATTGTTTTCACCATCTTATATGTGATAGTTTTGCATTTTGTGCTTTAAAAAAACAACAACACAGGTTTGACTATTTGTGAGTACGTTTCTGTAAATAACATATTGCGAGTGGGTATAGTCTTAATTCCCAATAAATAAAAATCAAATTGGAAATAGTCATAAGTATAGCTTCTCCTTTTTAACATTGGATTTTGAAGTATTGGTTTTTGCTGAAAGTTCAACCTAAAAATTTGATCACATGAGTGTGATTAATAGCTCTGATAAAGTTCACATTGAGGGATATTTGTAGATGTCACATCATTTGCAATCTATTAATTTATTGGATTTCAAAACCAAGTTTCTTTGTATTCCATAGAATTTATCAGGCCTGTTAGGAATTTAAACAATGCACAGCCTATAGTAACAAAAACACATAATTTAGAGTTGTATAATGATTATTACAAGTAGAGTTTGGCTGAATTATAAAACACCCAAATTGGTCATGGTTACTGATCTTTAGGAACTGCCTCTCTTGATCATCCATCCTTAGAAACTCTCTAATGAATCAGTTCTAAAGGAAAGAAAAAGCTTACATAATTATTTTACTGCCTAACAGCTTAAATAATGATTTTATTGCTGGATGGACACCAGCACACTCTTGAACACTCTGAACTGCCTGTGGTATTTTGGGAAAATTTAAGTTGGGAAATACTGTAATTTGGCAACTTGATCACAAAGAGCTAGAGCAGAAGGGAATGCTTGGCCCAGTGAGGGCAGAGAGGACCCACACTCCTTGAAGCCTTAAAAGAAGAGTTCCTCTGAACTGTAAGTAGCAATTAGGCAGTGGAATAAGAGGAAAGGTTTGGGCAGCCCCAGTGGCTCAGCGGTTTAGCACCACCTTCAGCCCAGGGCCTGAACCTGGAGACCCGGGATCAAGTCCCATGTCAGGCTCCCTGCATGGAGCCTGCTTTTCCCTCTACCCGTGTCTCTGCCTCTCTGTGTCTCTCATGAATAAATAAATAAAATCTTAAAAAAAAAAAAGAGGAAAGATCTTCCATATAAAGGTATAAAGACATAAAGGGGCTCAGTAGGTTTACAAACAGCCTGGGGTTCAGCATGATGAGGCCAGATGTGAACGAGGAAGAAATTGAGACAAGAAGTTGGCAGACTCAAAGGGCCTTGTACAAAGAAGTTTGGACTTTATCCTGAGGTAGTGGAGAACCATCCAAGTCTTTTATAATAGACATAAAGTATTCTAATGGCATGACAGGAAAATCACTGGGACTGTGGGAATGGTAAGGACTAGATACCAATAGGACCTTACTTTCATTCTGACACCCAGCCTAGAGGACTCACACAAATTAAGAAGACCAAGAGAAACCTTGCTTAAGTAATACCATCTTTTCTTCCACTCTCTGGTATCTTTCAGTTAGAGGAAAGCATTGTTCTCATGCATTCTTGGTTGAAAAATCACTAAACTTAACAATACAGGATGAGTTATTAGCACTGAACGTTTTATGGACTATTTTTTTCCTAGAGCAAAGAGAAGCCCATGAGGTAAAAATGAAGGACAGTTTTCCCACCCTAGGTGGTGAGCAGACTATCCCAGGTAAATAATCAGTCTTTAGAAGTCAGGAGAAAACAGGTGGTCTAGAATTTGTAGAGATACTAGAACAGGGGGAAAAAAAAGATACAAAGGCAAGATAATGAGGAAAGTGAGAAATTAGGGCTGGACATGTAAAATGGAAAGAATGTAAGCCGAGAATTTAGAACCCTGAGTTCTAGTTCCAGCAACTAGCAGATGGCAGGTATGTGAAGGTCCTGGGATTTTACTCTATGTGCAACCTAACAACTTGATCTCCCACAACCTCAAGGGAGTTGCCAGAAGGCACAAAACTCCTGGATCAGAGACAAAGGACAGTGTTTTTACTAACAGCAACACTGACACTATCATCATTGTTTTGCCCCAGTCCCTTGACCACCAGTTCCTGTAGGACAACACAAAAAGGTTCAAGGGTATCTGTATGTGCTGGCTTATGGGAGAGGGACCCTGAGCTTAGCAAACTCCTGTCTTTTATAATGGGAAGCAAACAAATTGTCCAACCTTTGCTCTGGAAGGAGACATTGTCTGCCTGCCATTAGAGTTCACTATACAATATCTTTGAAAAGACAGTCCAGAACAAAAGACTGTGTACAACACACGCAAAAATGCTAGCTCCATGGAGAGCTGTCTCCCAATAGTGTAACCCTAAATTCTTGGTCAGGTTATTTGTCTTTACTGTGCTTGTGTCCTTATCAAGAAAATGAGGAGATCATTACTCAATTCATGAGAGAGTCTGAAATAAAATTTCATTCCAAATTCACAAAGAACCATAATGATGAGTACTTAACTTCTTGTTATGTTGTAGTATTTTCTGATAGCCCTGCTGAAAATGTAATTCTGCTCCTAGATATTGTACTAATAACCTACAACTAAGGGAAATGCAGCTAATTCCAATACAGTAAGACTTAAGGGTAACCTCTGAAACTGGAAAGATGTAGAAAGTTAATTAATGCTTTATCTAATTTAGCAATTGTACTTACAGACACCTTTTCAACTTTCACCAATCCCTATTCCTAAAATGTCCTTTGAACCTACTCTTTTGTCTTCTTACTGGTTGCCTCAGTAGGTAATTATTTTCAAATTTTATGAATGCTAACAAATAGGTTTTAAAAATTTCTAAGTTTTGGGCCACTGGGTGGCTCAGTTGTTGAGTGCCTGCCTTTGTCTCAGGTCATGAGCCCAGGGTCCTGAGATCAAGTCCTGCATCGAGCTTCCAGCAGGGAGCCTACTTCTTCCTCTGTGTCTCTGCCTCTCTCTCTCTGTGGCTCTCATGAATAAATAAGTAAAATCTTTTTTAAAAGAAAAGTTTCTCGGTGGTGGAAGGGGAGGAGGGTGGGGGGTGGGGGTGAATGGGTGACGGGCACTGAGGGGGGCACTTGATGGGATGAGCACTGGGTGTTATTCTTTATGTTGGTAAATTGAACACCAATAAAAAATAAATTTATTTAAAAAAAAGAAAAAAGAAAAGTTCCTAAGTTTCATTACAGGGTTAAATGAGATAATATAAACAACTGTCTGAAGGTATCCAGAGCATACCAGGCATTCAATAAATATTAGTTCTTTCCTATTACAGTTCTAACATTCTAGGATTTGAGGGTACTAAGACTAAATCATGCCAACTTTATTATTTTGTAATAAAATCACAAAGCCATATTGTTTCCTAATAGTTTTAAAATAATGACCATTTTCACTGCTTGCCATATATTTTCAGAATCAATGTAATTTTGATTGCATCTACCAATGACAAATGGTATTTAAATGCCTCCATTTGCTAAAACACATTTGTAACTGGAGCATTACTTTTAATTATCTCCCATTTCAGGTTCCTTTTCAGTAAGCTGGTTTCTCTCTCCCCCAAATCAGTCTATCACTTTAGTTTCAGAAATGGAGGGAGAGAAGACATAATTCTGGAAGAGGGTGGATACTATTTAGGGAATTAGCCCACCCAGGCCAAAAGAGGAAGGTAAAAATGTCTGCCCCTCCTTTCCAGCTGTTAGTAGGAAGAAAAAGAGCAACAGAGTTAAGAGTGGGATGCAGTCAGACACATGCTTGGGCATCTGCAGTGCAGGGCTGGAAATCCAGGCCTGAGGACACCAGTTACACTGGTTATGGGCAACATGGAGGGCAGAGGAGCTCTTTTCCAAGTCCCTCTTTTGTGCAAGTCTTGGAACAAAGGGCTCTGAGCTCATTTCAGAGGGCCTCAACAGGCCCAAGTGGGCATGGCCAGAAAAACTGACAATGAAGTTTGCTAACAGTTCTTTGCTTCCCGCGTGGCATGGGCATTAAGGAAAAGGCAAGGAGTCTGTTATGGAGCCCACCATGGGCAGGCAAGATCACCCCATGGCAGAGGCTTTCAGGTGGTCATCATGACACAGGGGCCAAATGATAGATGTGGCAGTGACTCAAAGGAGTCTTCAAAACGGATGAAGGCCAACAGCAGGCTGAGTCATCACAGACAGTTTTCTAAAGCACTGAGACCCTAAAAACCACGTATTGTGCATTTATACACCAAAGTTATCAATAACAGATATAGGTAGGTTACCTAGGATCAGGCCTTAATGAGTAGAACCATAATGGAGCTAAGTTGACATCAGCTATCACCCCCAACCACTTCTCCCAGTTCCAGTCCTATGGTCCTGGCCTCATACTCTTAGATGCCATCTTGGAAAACAGCAAAGAGAACATAGGGGAATCTGAAACTGAAGGTTGTCCTAAGAATGCTTAAGCCTAAGGAAACAGATCAAAGTTATTTTGTCTTACTTGTTTTATATCAGACTGAACTAAGCTGTTTTGTTTTCTCCTCTACCCAACAGATAGCCACTTGACGAGAAAGATCAGTGTGAGTACATCTGCGACCCCACTACATATTTTTTTGCGCTGTTCACTTTCCATTATTGCTGGGGGTGGAAGCAGTTAGAGAAGGCTCACAGCAACGGAGGAGCAGTCTTGAATTTTGCTTTTTTTAGGATGTCAAACTCGAGTATTGTGTTATTTTTTCATACAACATCAACTATAATAGCTTTAGAGTGCAAAGTTATAACATTAAATAAAAAGAACTATGAGTAGCTGTACAAATTGCTCATTAGAGTTGATCACTTTTTTTTTATGCCAGCAAAGCTCTGCAGACTACAGAATAACCCAACTGAAAATCTACAAGTGATATTGTCCACAGCACGAAAAGATTGGTAAATACAGCCTTCAGTCTGTCAGCTATTGGCATCAACCTCCTCCAAATCAGGTAAGTAAAAACTGCATCTGACTTATGAGTAATGCAAAGCATGGCTCTTGGAAAAAAATGGAAAGGTTTGTAGTGATTTAGAACCTGGTCATTTGAAAACTTGATTATAAGGTAAAATATGCAGAAGCTCTAAGAAAGATATAAAAATGTCATGCAAATAGGGGAGCAGTCGGGGAAGAGCTGAGATCAAATAAAATTTTCTCATGAGGTGTGCTACTTTATTTTCGTTCACTGAGAGACCGTATATTGTGACAGTTAAGGGCACAGGTCCAGATGACAGCTGCCCTGCTCTGGAATCCTGCTCTGCCCCTTACTGACTTTCATATAGTCACTCAACCTCACAGTGCCTGGGTGTGCTCACTTGTAAATGGGGATAATAAAGCATACTGGCTTCACTGGTTGTTGAGAACTAAGTGTTAATGTGTGTCAGGTGCTTACAAGAGTGTCTAGGATGCAGCCAACTATTTACATCTTATCTGTCATGATCATTGTCAATAGCAACATTATTACACAGACACTACACTAGTCTGTGTGGGGCATGGGAGCAAAACCCCTGTTCTCAGAGAGCTTACAGTCTTACAAGTGGTAGAGATTAGACTCAATAGCCTTGGATGTTTTCCAGTTAACAGATCAATAGGTTGTAACATGAATATGAATTGTCCTTTAAATATAAAGTGCAACATGTGTTGAAAGCATTGAAAGTTACTACAAAGTGGTTTTCAAATGGTCTTCTGAGAAGCAATGGGGTTTGAGTGCTGAGTCTTCTAAGGGGAAAGGGACAAGAGGAAGAGAAAGATGAGGGAAGGAGACAAGGAAGCTTACTGTATCTCTTTCAAGATCAATTGTCTTTTCACAGATTGGCAATCAACAATTGAGGTGTATGAATAAACAAATTGCAAGGCACATGTATCTGTGTCTAAAAGCGCTTGGATATTTGAAAATCTTACCCAGCTTAAGAATTTTCCTTCCACTCTTGCTATTAACACAATAAACCATTAGATCTTAGGAAAAATAACAAGTTCAAACTGACTCTTATTACAAGTTCCTGAGACCAAATTTTACACTTGATCCAATAGCAATGGCCCCAAAATACATCTTTTGAGAAGTAGATTGAGGTATTCCATTTTTCAAAAGAAAAAAAAATCAAATAATGGTGGCAATTTGAGTATGCAACAAACTTGTGTATGAAAATCTTGTTTGAGTTTTTTTTTATTCCCATAAGTTTTCCTCAGTAGTTGGTGCCTATTACTAAGTGGTAATAGAACTCAATCAATAAATAAGCAGTGAATCAAGGTTAATGAAAAGCCTGGTAACTGAGCTTGGATTATTTTCAGACACTTGGACTATGATTTTGTAGAGCACACATACTACACTGTTAGCTTTTTCTTCCCAGTCCACTGACCTGTCCCCACACCCTGTAACTTTCAGGAGCTCATGCATCTAAGGGAGTCTGATACCACACCGTACATGGACTTAGAGCTTTAAAACAATGAAACAGAGAACCTGATCTTCACGCCCAAGGGCTCTCAGGCCAAACCTGCAGGCTATTTGAGAAGTTGCAGGGTGATGAGCAACCGTTAACATCAGCTACGCTATTTGTGATACATAGCGACTCATCCATGGGCCACAGGACTGAGAACTCTGTACTCAAGAATATTGCATCCTTAGTCTCCAAATGAACAGCAGTTTGATTTGACTGCAGAGTGGAAGAATTTGGAAAAAGCTTTTTCTAGCTTTAATTCCATGGAGCCTGTTTGCCTTCCCAACACCCTTTTAATTATTAGGAAAAACACCAAGTTGTAGGAGAGATCACACAACGCCTCGGGAGAGAACGCTTACATCCCAAGTCTGCACTGTGACCTTGGGGACATTATGAAGCCAGTCAAGGGGGGGTGGGGTGGGCTGATAACAATGCCTTTCCCAGACAAACCGGAGAGGAATTTAGGGAAGAAGGAGGAAATTCTATCTATACTAAAAATCTCCAGCCTCAGCAGCCTGTAACAACAAAACAAGGTTATACTTCCTCATTTCCAGAAATTTGCCTACCTCAAAGAGTTCCCACAGCTTTCTGGAGCATTTTCCAGGGAATCTTTCTCTTGTTTGCCCAGGAAACAGATCTCTGAAGCTCTTCAAGTCACTCTCTTGCTGTTGACTTGCAAGATAAGACCCCCACAGTGCAAAGCTGCTCATCTGTAATGACCCAGCAGCAAAGCCCAGACCAAGTTACAGCTTTTCCCCCATAGTCAAGGAATCATTTAAAAGTGCTGTGCGAACTGGCTACTCAAATAGCCTACAAAACCAAACTGGCCTTGGGTACTGTCTAAATCCCACTCATTGGTTCCAGCTGTCCTGCTTCTCTCAACTTTTTTCCTTTCCTCTCTTTAACTAGGAGTTAATGAAGGCCTCTTAAAGTGCCAATATAGAACTCATTTCCCAGAGCTTACAGAAACTGGAAACCTTGAATGTATGCATTATGAAGTCAAACTAAATGGGATACATTATTCATAAATACATTTTGAAGTATGAGAGAGAGAAAAAGAGAGAGAAAGAGAATTATAGGCCCATACCTATTTCTAAACAGTGGCCCATACATAATATGTTTTAAACATTCAGGAAACCCAACGGACATTCACAACCCTGCTCAGTCTTCTTATGAACTACTGATCTTTACTATCTTTCCAAGATCATAGCTGTGTAAATGTAGATTCTGTGATCTGAAAGTGCCAGGGTTATCTGGATCTCAAACTCGAGACCAGGTTACATTACACAATAAGATCTGCAGCTTAAGATTCAGGAAATGATATGGGAAAAAGGAAAGATTTCTAATGTGTGTGATTCATTCCCAGTACTTTTGCATTTTAGAATTTCTAATATTTTTCTTGTTAATTGTCTGTCTCACACTAAACTCTAATTTCTTGAAATAAAGAAAATATCACTATTTCGCTTATTAATTTAAACCCAGATATTAAGTCACATAGTTGGCACTCAAAAAAATATTACTGAAACGACTTAGAGGCAGCTGAATAAGCCAGGCGGTAGATTGGCAAGTATGGGGCAGGTCCTCATTCTTTGATGAGTCTGCTCAAGTAACAAGATAATCCCAAAGGGTGGAGAGACAGTTTGGGCAAGAGGAATTGGGGATTATAGAACGTTCTAGTCAAAAGGGATAGGAGATAAATGACTTTTTGGTGCTTACAAAGCCCCGTAATAATCAATTTAGGGGAAAATCCAGAGTTCCTAATTCCTGATTTTAAGTGCCATATTCTCCCAAGCAGTGGCTGGAAAGGAGAGAAGCGAATGTCAGAATATGCTGGAGCTACTGGCAATTGACTCTCCAGGCTTCTTGTACCTCCTATAGATAGATACAGTGGCCTCCTGTTCCAAAGACTCAATTTAAAGGATTGAAAAGAAGCAATATTTGTAGAGTTGATCCCTGAACTGACCAAAGGCAAGAGAGGTTTGTAGGAAGATGGTGTCAGGGGGCTGGCAAAGAGAGAGTGTACCCAGGGTGCAGTTGGTGGGTTGGCAGGGAGGGTGGTGGGGGAAGGTTCTGGGCTTTGAGGAGCAGCACACACACAGAACGAGTACTGTGCTGTGTTGTTTTAGCGGCAGCTGGCAAGTGTGGGAGGGTGTAAAGAGATCACAGAGGGGGAGCTGTGGGAATCACGGCGGCAGTGAGAAGCCACTGTCCTCCATCTTCAAGCCCTGACTGCTCAGCAGGATGGTGGGTCTCCAGACTCTGGGAGTCTTCTCCTCACCAGGGAGTCTCCAGCCAAGAGTTCCTCGCACCTGAGACCCTGCCCTCCCTGTGTTAGGGCTAACTGGATATTCCTACTTCTCCCATGTCAGAAGCTGGTCCTCTCGGGGGCTCTTCACCCCATTTTCTCAGAAGTCTAACTCAGACATCTGTTCACAATATTGAATTTCTAACTCCAAAAGTTGAAAGGCTTCACACCCACTGCTGCTTCTAGTCTAACACTTGCTGCTTAACCTGAAGCCAGATAACTGTGCAATGACAAGTACAGAACTTCCCTTATGTTTAAGAAAAATAAAAATCTGACACAAAGTCTATAAAATGTAATGGTGAGCCAAGGGGACATTTCCACTGACTTAGCTTCTACTTGCCCTGTGACAGCATGATCCTGCTAATCTAACCTTTAAGCCACAATTTCGACTTGCAAAGTGATTTATAACCACCTTTGCAAACCTGATGGTGACAGTTTGGAAATGCAACTGGATTCTGTGGTTACAAATAAGCTATTTTTGCGCACCTAGCTCTATACTTCGACATTTGTTCTACTTCGTAATCTACGCCAGTACGATCTCTACTAGCACCTTGGATTTATCTGGCACTGTTCTTCAGAAATACCTCAGGATGCTTTTCATAAATGTCATTTCTTTATTCTTTCAGGACTCTCATTGAAAAGATCCTTAGAGGCAGGCATAAAATAAGAAAAACATTCTTTATTTCCAAAGAGTTCTATCTATTAAGCATTTCCTGTTTCAATGAGCTTCTCTTCGCCATTACACATCCTTTTTACCTTTCATGTCTGTGATTTTTCTCTTCTGTCTTCTACCTGCACCCACTATTTTAAGCTTATATGCTTGTAGGACTGTCACTTTTTTGGTTCCCTGGATCTTACTGTCATTATCCCCTTGCCATATTCCCATTCTTTTCCTTTGCCTAAATTATATCAGGTGGAGAAGATTTCATCACATATTCTGTCCTTTTTTTAAATTTTTTCTTCTTTACTTTCTGAAAGCCAAGTTCTGAAAATAATATAATTCCAATGTGAACTTCTGGACTAATTTTCAAAGCCAGTCACGATGACTCCACTGGTTCAATGTTTCAAACATATTACCTTATTTCAGAAAAGCCAGCATAACTTCAGCAGGGATGGCATATAGTTGCTTAGCATAGTTTTTAAAATCAGACTTAAAACTGTTTGATGAGTCATATGTTGCACTATATGGATTAATGTTCTTTTTTCTCTGTTTCATGCTCATCTCCGAATTCTTAGTGAGAATCATGCTATGGAGTTAGCAACAACCTAGTCAATAACAGGTGTGGAGAGTTCCAGGCTACAAAGAGTTTACATCCAACCTCTGTGGAAGTACTACCATTTTTTTTCTTAATAAACACACATGCATCCATTCTTTGTATTCATATAACAAAAAAAAAAAAAAAGTGTGTTGGCACCTACCGTATTCAAGGAAAACACTCAAGTCTGGTAATGTGGTAACCAAAGCCATTCAGTCTGTTTCCTCGTGGGAGACTAATCTACTAGTCACATTTTAAAATCTGAAACCTCAAACTTAGAGCACTCAGAAGGCAAGCAACAGGGCTCACTCTATGAGATCATAGAACAAGGAGACAAAGGCCTAAAATAGGTGCCAGTGGGAATCAGACAAAGTGTCACCAAAGAATTACAGTTGACTATGATCAATATGCTGTCATTCGGTCTCTGGGACTTGTCTTCTAGTTGAAGTCTTTGACCTTGAACAACATCTCTCCTCTTCTCCAATGCCCTACCCCCTACACCCCACCCCCTGGTAATCACCTATTCTTTTTTTTTTTTTAAAGACTCCACATATAAATATCACGATATTTATCTTTTTAAAAATATTTATTTATTCACGAGTTACACACACACACACACACACAGAGGCAGAGACAGAGGGAGAAGCAGGCTCCAAGCAGGCTCCATTCCAAAGTGGGACTCAATCCTGGGACTCCAGGATCATGCCCTGAGCTGAAGGCAGGTGCTCAACTGCTGAGCCACCCAGGGATCCCCCAATATTTATCTTTCTCTGTGTGTTTTATCTCACTAAGTGCAATACCCTCAAGTTCTATCCATTTTGTTGCACAGGGCAGGAGCTCCTCCCTTCTCACAGCTGAATACTATTCCACTATATACATACCCTCCCTTTTTATCCAATCACCTGTTGGCAGACACAGGTTATTTCCATATCTCGGGTATGGTGACCAATGCTGCAATAAATGTGGCAGTACAGATATTGTTTTGATATTCTGTTTGCAGTTCCTTTGGTTATATACTCAGGAGTGGGATTGCTGGACCCTATGGTAGTTGCATTTTTATATTTTGAATAACCTCCATAATGTTTTGCATTGTGGCTGAATCAAGTTACATTGCTACCAATGGTGCACCAGTGTGCCCTTTTCCCTCACCACACCTCAAACGACATGTGCTAGCTCTTGTCTTCTTGATGAAATCCATTCTAGCAGGAGTGGGGTGATACCTCATTGTGGTTTGGATTTGCATTTCCCTGATGATTAGTGATGTTGAGCATCTTTCCATGTACCGGTTGGCCATTTGGATGTTTTCTTTGGAAAAATGTCTATTCGTGATTTCTAAGAGACTAGATTTTAAATGTTCTCACCACAAAAAAAGAAATGATAATTATGTGATGTGATAAAGGCGTTAGCTAAAGCTATAGTGGTAATCATATTGCAATATATAAAAGTATCAAATCAACATGCTGCACACTTTAAACTTACACGATGTTATATGTAAATTATAACTCAGTAAAAAAAGAATTACATTTGACTTGAAATTTGTCAGAATGGGAAGAGGTTAAATAGGAGAGTGTAGGGGAGGAAGGTCCAGTCTAATAGAATGGTTAATATTTAAGTCCACGGTGTTAAGGGAAATAGTCTGACATTTTGAAGAAAAAAGACAGTATGTCTAGACATGGGGAATTAAGATGATCAAGCCTGAGGGGCCAATCCACAGAAGCAATGGAGAAATTTTGTTTTTGTTTTTTAGTTGCTGAGGGCTTCAGGTTCAATTATTTTCACTAATGGGACATGTTTTTGATTGGTGGAGTCAGGTTGTGTTTTGGAAATACCCTGGATGCAGTATGGAGAAAACAGGGTGGAGAAAACAGTCTAGATTAGATGACTAGGGATCTGTTAGAAATCTATTAGGAATCTAGTAAAATAAAGTAACATTATTTGGATGGTTGTAGTTGAGCTACAACGGACTGTATTACTTTTAGAAATGTGTAGAAGATAAATTCGAGAGACTGGTAATGGATTGGACTTGAGTGTAAGAGAGAAGGAAGCATCAGGATGGCATGTAAATCTCAAGGTTTTACAATTAACAACTGGTGCCAGATTGGGGAAATGGGAATATCACATGTTTTAATTTAAAGAGCTTGAATTTTTGTATTTTTTGAGATAACTAAGAGGATATATAGAAGTGACAGTTGGATGAAAAGTGTCTAGAGTCCAGAGAAATCTGGGATGGAGACATAAATTTAGAAGTCATCAGTATATAGGTATGATTGCAGCTCAACCCTTGTGGAGATTCCCCAGGAGAGAGACTTAGAAGAAAAGATAAACTATGATGAAACTTTGAGAATATACAACATTTAAAATACAGAAGAATGTGTTTTAAAAATACTGGAAAGGATCATGTTAGGGTCAAGAGGAAATGATAGGATATAGTTTTCTGGAAGCCAGGGTAAGAACATTTTTCAAGAATAAGGAGTCCCCTACCTCATATCATGTATAGGAATGAACTCAGAATATGTCTAAGACCTAAATATCAGTGCTAAAACTATAAACCTCTTAGAAGAAAATATAGGAGTAAGTCTTCATGATCTTGGATTAAGCTATAGTTTCTGGATCAGATAGAAAAAGCACGAGCAACAACAACAAAATAGATAAATGGGACATTATTGGAATTTAAAAATGTATTTCAAAGGACACCATCCACAAAGTCAACCCACTGAATGTAAGAAATTTTCTGCACATCATATATTTGATAGGGAACTTACATTTAGAATAAATAAATAATTTCCATAATTCAGTAACAAAAAGTAAATAACCTAATTTAAAAATGGCAAATAATCTGAATAGATTTTCTGCAAAGAAGTTTCACAAATGATCAATAAGCACATAAAAGAGTTCCAACAGTAGAGATTAGGAAAATGCAAGTCAAACTGAAATAACAGGACACTTCCCAACATATACCCACTCCAGCCCTAGTTGTCCCCACAAGACAGCCTCAGTTTGGCATGCCCTGAGACTGGGGCCATCCCAGGAAAAAATCATCAATAAAATATTAACAAACCAAAGGCAACAATACATTAGAAAGATCATACACTACAATGAAGTTGGGTTTATTTCAGGAATGCAAGGATGATTCAACATCTGTAAATCAAACAACATTATCTAAATGAAGGATAAAAATCACGATCATCTCAATAGATGGAGTAAAAGGTTTTGGCAAAATTCAGTCTATTTTGATTAAAACTTTCAACAAAATGAGTATTAAAGAAATGGATTTCAAAATAATATAGTCCACAAATAACTAGCCTATAGCTAACATCATACTCAATGTGCATAAGCTGAAAGCTTTTCCTCAGGGGTGATAAATAAGTCAAGGATGCCCACTCATGTCATTTTTATTCAACATAGCATTAAAAGTCCTAGCCACAGCAATTAGGCAAGAAAATGAAATAAAAGGCATCCAAATTCAAAAGAAGTGAAACTGTCATTATTTGCAGATGACAGGGCACTTATAGAGAAAACCCTAAAGACACTACCCAAAAGCTGTTAGAACTAATAAGTGAATTTGATAAAGTCACAGGACACAAAAGATACAAAAATTGTTTGGATGTCTATACCCTAATAACAATCTATCTGAGAAAGAAAATAAGAAAATAATCCCACTTACAATTGCTTACAAAAAAAAAATAAAATACCTGGGGATAAAGAAGTTAACTTAGGAGATGAAAGACCTGTACTCTGAAAACTATAAGACATTGATGAAGCATTGAAAGAATAAATATTGTTAGAATGTCCATACCACAAAAGCTATCTACAGATTCAACTTAATCCCCATCAAAATACTAAAGGCATTTTTCACAGAACTATAACAAAGAATCCTAACATCTGTATGGAACCACAAAAGACCGCAAATAGCCAAATCATTCTTGAGAAAGGTGAACAAAAAAAAAAAAAAAAAAGAAAGGTGAACAAAGCTGGAAGTACCAAATTCCCAAATTTTTAACTGTAGTACGAAGCCACAGTAAATGAAACATTTTGGTACTGGAGCAAAAACACACACATAAATCAGTGAGATAGAGAGCCAAGACACAAAGCCATGAATATATGGTCAGTTAATCCATGACAAAGGAGACAAGAGTATACAATGGGGGAAAGAACAGTCTCTTCAATGGGTTGCATTGGGAGGACTGGGCAGATACATTCAGGGGAGTGAGGCCAGACCACTCTTACACCATAGAAAAGATGAAATCAGGGTGGATTGAAGACTTGATTATAGA
This sequence comes from Vulpes lagopus, assembly GCF_018345385.1. Taxonomy (NCBI): domain Eukaryota; kingdom Metazoa; phylum Chordata; class Mammalia; order Carnivora; family Canidae; genus Vulpes; species Vulpes lagopus. The sequence continues at coordinate 69,757,349 of NC_054831.1, read as the reverse complement.
ACCTGAAACCATGAGATTCCTAGAGAAAGGAATGGGTGGTGAACTCTTTGACATCAGTCTGGACAATATTTTTTTGGACTGTTCTCCTCAGATAAAGGAGACAGGAGCTATGGTGGGCAAGTGGGATTAATCAAACTGGGAAGCTTTTGCACAGTGAAGTAAACCATAAATAAGCAAGATGAGAAGGTGACCTACTCAATGGGAGAGGATATTTGCTGATCATGCATCTCATGAGGGGTTAATGTCTGAAATGTGTGAAGAACTTACACAATTTACTATCAAAGAAACAAAAACCCCAATTTTAAAATGGGCAGTGGACTTAAATGGGGATTTTTCCAGTGAGGAAATGCAGATAAAAGCCACAGTAACTTATCACCTCACACTTGTCATATTGGCTGTTATTAGGGAGAAAAAGATAACAAAAGTTGGCGAAGATGGAGAAGAGGGGATCCTTGAGCACTGTTGGTGGGAATGTGAATTGTTACGGCCATTGTGGAGGGTAATGTGGAGTTTTTTCAAAAAAATTGGAAACAGATATACCATATGATCTAGCAGTTCCTTTTCTGAGTGTTTATCCATAGAAAATGAAAACACCAATTTGAAGAGATGTATGCACCCCTAAGTTCATTGTAGCATTGTTTATGATGGCTGGGATATGGAGACAACTGAAGCATCCATTGATAGCTAGATGGATAAAGAAGATAAGGGGTGTGTGTGTGTATATATATACACACACACACCTATGGATGGAATGTTACTTAGCTATAGAAAATAATAAAAACCTTGCCATTTGAAGCAACATGGATGGACATGGAGGGTATTATGCTGGGTGAAATCAGCCAAAGACAAATACCATGTGACTTCACTTATCTATGGAATCTAAAAACAAAATAAATGAACAAACAAAACAAAATAGAAGCAGGCTCCTAGATACGGGAAGCAATCTGTTGGTTGCCAGAGTGGGGAGAGGCTGGAAGATGGGCAAAGTGGACAAAGGGGAGTAGGAGGTACAAACCTCCAGTTATAAAAGGGGTAAGTCATAAGGATGTAATGCATAGCATGGAGGTATTTAGTCAATAAAATAATAGCTTTGTAAAATGACAGATGGTAACTAGACGTATCATGGTGATCAGTGTATAACAATACTGAATCTCTATGATGTATACCTATAAATAGGAGATAGCATGTCAATTATACAATTTAAAAATTAAAAAACATTAAAAACTGAAATGAGGTACCACTATACATCTATTAGTATGGCCAGAACCAAAAACTCAGATAATCACACGTATGGGCAAGGATGTGGAAAAATCAGAACTCTCATGCACTGATGGTGGGCATGTTAAATGGTGTAGCCTCTTTGGAAAACATTCTGCAGTTTCTCTAATAGTTAAACACAGAGTAACCATATGGCCCAACAATTTCATTCCTAGATATAAACTCAAGAGAAATAAAAACATATGTCTACACAAAAACTTGTGCACAAATGTTTATAGCAGAATTATTCATAATAGCCAAAAAGTGGAAACAACCCAAATATCCATCAACTGATGACTGGACAAATAAAATGTGGTCTATCCTTGCTTGAAGTATTATTCAACAATAAAAAGGACTGAGGTTTGATCTACACTGCATGTGGATGAATCTTGAAAACATCATGTTAAGTGGAAGAAGCCAGTCACAAAGGACCACATATAGTATGGTTCCACTTACATGAAGTGTCCATACTAGGTAAACCCACAGAGACAGAAAGTAGGTTGGTGGTTGCCTAGGGCTGGCAGTTTGGGGATAAGTGGGGGTGACCGCTAAAGGGCATGTTCTAAAATTGTTTTTAGAACAATGTTCTAAACAGAAAATGTTCTAAAACTGATTGTAGTGATGCTTGCAAAACTCTTTGAATATGCAAAAAGCCCACTGAATTTTGCACTTGAAATGACTGAATTATCTCTAAATAAACCTTTAATTAATAAAAGAATAATGGAATCCTCAAGAAAGTCAAAGTTTTCTGAGGAGGCTAATAGGTAAACACTGTAAACCGCCCAATGAATTTTGAGCACAGACATCAGTGGTGACCTTCCTGAGATCTATTTCGATTGCTAAATTGGAGGGGGTGTGGGATCCAGATTGGAGTGAGTGGGATTACTAGCAGAAAGTAAAAAATTGAATGCAACAAATACAAAAAGTGTTCATTCATTCATGAAAATTGACTGTTAAAAAGAAACAGATGATGTTTGATGAAATAAGCAGTCAATAAGAGCAATGGAAGAGGTGTGAGCATGTTTGATGTTGATGGGAATGACTTTATGAGAGGGAACAGTTGATTAGGCAAGGCACAGAGAGGATAGCTGTTTTGTTACTTTCCTAAGAAGTCAGGATAGTGTTGTTGTTGCCAGGCTGCCTGGAATTAAGACCTACCTCTGTGAGTTACTAGCCAGGTTACCTTAGACAAGTTATATATGCCTTAGTTTCCTCATCTAAAGAGTGGAAGCAAAATAAATAAATAAATAAATAAATAAATAAATAAATAAATAAATAAATAAAATAAAGACTGGAAGCAATTATGGGATCAATTCCCAGGATTGTTGAAAGTATTATGAATAAAGTTTTTAAGCAAGATCTGGCACATAAGGAGCACATTGTATTCACATGCTTATGATTAGGAGCCAAAAGAGTGGTGGACCTATACGTCTTGGAAAGCGGAGGGACATCCCTTCTAAAATAACTGGAGTAGAGAAGGAAAGAAGAGGGTACGTGTCAATGGTGTGCATGAGTAATTGTAGAATATTAGATGACTTTTTTAAACTGATGGTTTCCATCCTACCTGAGGAGGAGATGAAGTCAACTGATAAGAGAAGCAGGTATGTTTATGAGTTAGGATGGTGGGGCATACAGAGGATGAGGCTGAGGTTGAGACTAGGTAGAAAGTTAGAAATGGTTGTCATGGATTGGGGGAGCAAGTTGGTTAAATAAATGTCACAGGAATATTAAGCAGCATGTGAGACATGTTTTAAAAATCATGAATATAAATGGTACTTACTTGCCATTTGTTGCAACCTTCTCCAGCAAGGCTCAGCTGATCATGTACAGATGAGGGAAAAATAAGAGGATTTTTATAAGATAAGTAGTATGAAAAGGAAATCAAGAGGCTTATTCACAAGACTTGCCAAAAAGCTAGATCTAGGAATCTCTTTGCTAAGGAAGGGAAGAAAGAAAATAATCATACAAGACTGGCAAAGTGTAGAGGTCCCTCAGGTGATTGGGGGTTCCAATGATAATGAAAAAATAATCATAGTGGAAATAGTTTCACAAACAGATTGGAAAAAGAGGGGACTGATGTCCAAAAGTAGGATTTTTGAATTGGTGACTGTAGAAGTGGAGCAGTTTCTGATGACAAAATACATAGTGTGACTGCAGGAATAGGCGACCACATAAATGAGAGGTCCCTTGAAAGTGACATGATCTGGAACTGAGAGACCAGGATGTTAGAAGGATCATCCACATGTTGGAGTCCTGCAGGATGATTGTGGGTCTTGGATGAAGAAGATGACTAAACCAACTGTCAATTTTAGATGAATGAAGGAGGGTACATGGGAGGCTGGTGAATGACAATAAACCCAAAGTGGGAGGATTTTTTCTCTTCCTTTTTTTTCCTCCTCTCCTTCCTCCCTTCTTTTTGTTTCCTTTCCTTTCTTTTTCTTTCTTCAAAGAGAAGTCAGATAGAAGGAAACAAAAAGAAATTCAATCCACTTTCAGAATTTAGGATCCTGGGCAACTTTAAAGATATTAGAAACAACCCAGTGTAGATTGGGGAAACAATCTCCTCACCTCCATCTTAATATATAGTTAATGCATTTGGTGAATTTGACTCCAATATCCACCTTTAATTTCCATATTGCCTCTTTACATATGCAGATTTTTATGTCTTTTTTTTTTTGTCGCCCTTTCATTTTTGCATCAACTCAATTCCAATAGTAATTACCACTAATAAAGAGAGTTAATCAGTATTTTGGTTTTCTTGTGTGCACTGCACTGATTTTACATCTAGGAACAGATCTTGCATAATGGTCTACTGGATCTAGAGATGAAAGTCTGGACTCTTAGCCAAGAACTACTTGGCTAAGTACTTTTTGATAAAAGAAAGAATTATCAGAATAAAGATCACTGCTTTGCTGTTTTATGTGCAAATAAATCATTGTTGTTAACTTGTTTATTATGTCCAATGTTTGTTATTTGGCTCCACTACTAGAAAATTAACTTTACAAAGGAAGGAATCTGTCCACTTTCTTTATAGATATGTTATAAGCAGTAATAGGAATGTCTAATACATAGTAGTCACATAATAAATATTTGTTGAATGAACAAATAAGTTCTTCTAAGTCACAATCGATTGTTGAGTCCCTGCCTTTACCAATGCACTGAAATTGTCATGGGTAAACTTATGGTTTAATTGGAGAGACAGAACTTGCACATGTAGAAGAATATTAGAAAATTCACAAAACAACAAGGCGATCTCCTTGAGCTTCACTCTGTGAGAGTATGACATAACCTGCCAGAGAAAACAAGAAAAAGGAAGGGGTGGAATTTAGTCCAGTAATCTTTTGCCCAGGAGAGCAAAAATAAAGACCAGAGAAATAACGGAGCAGGTGCGTGAAGGTATAACGTACGGTGTAATATAGCAATTTCCCAAGTGTCATATTTCAATAGTAAGTCTTATGAGAACCATGGTCAATCAAGTGAATCCATGAAATGTTAATGGGATTTCAGGTTTCCTCCAGGAAAGCCTAGCTATAGGAAGTTGTAAAAAAAAAATGGGAGTAAGAAGTAAGAAGACATGATACATAGGATCCTTAGGGAAATAAAGAGACTCCAGGAACAGCCTTCCCTGTCTGCCCCACCATCTATGCATTTTCAGCTTAGCTCACATTTCCATTCATTTATGAATTTCCTCCCACTTCCGTAAGGTTAGGAATGTACTGTCTAGTTAGGGTGATATGACATACATATGGATAGCCATATAACAACGCCCTTTGTAGCAATCTCAAATCTGATTACTACATAGACCTCAAATTACAAGAGGAAGAATTTACCTAAGTTCCACAAGAAGACAGCACAGCCTTGCAGATGCAGTAAGATACATGTTACTTTAGAAAACTACATTCTTAGGATTGGCAACAGCAAGACAGTGAAACAGGGATTTTCATCCCCCACAGAATCATCAATTTGGACAAGAACCCCCATAGATAAGAGTAGCTTTTTGGGATACTGGGAGTCCAGTGGAGAAAACTCAGGACCCTGTTAAAGCAAAAAGTCTTTGAAGAGTGGAAGAGTGACAGTTTAACCTTACCCGATTCACCATGCCTCCAAGGCAGCACAGCTCAGGGGGATCAGGAGAGATCTCTTCAGACTCTGATTTCTCACATGGGAAAGAGAGAAAATGTGAATAAGTACCTGATTTCCCCCATGGTGGAGGATGCAGCTTAAGATGCCCAGTTTTTTTTTCTGGAACGAGACAACGATACTCACTCTTGACACTTCTATTCAACATAATACTGGACCTCTTAGAGCAATTAGGCAGAAGGAAGGGAAGGAGAGAGAGAGAGAAGGGAAGGAAGGAGGAAAGGTGGGGAGGGAAGAAGAGAGGGAGGGAGGGAAGAAGGAAGGCAGGAAGGCAGGAAGGCAGGAAGGAAGGACGGAAGGAAGGAAAAAAGAAAGAATAAATATAAGGTATCCAAATCAGAGAGTAAAATTTTCTCTGGAAATAACTTGATCTTGCACATAGAAAATCCAAAACACTCCACCAAAAAGCTATTTGAATTAATAAACGATTTCAGGAAAGTTAAGGATATGAAATCATTATACAGGCAAATATTGTTTTATTGAGCTTCACTTTTTTGCTCTTCACAGGGATTACATTTTTCAAAACTGAAGTTTTATAGTAACCCTGTATCAAAGAAATCTATCAGCACCATTTTTCTAACAGCATTTTTTCCCTTCATGTCTCTGTCACATTTTGGTAATTTTTGCCATATTTCAAACTTTTTCACTATTATATTTGAATTGCTGTAATCTCATGATAAAACTTTAATGGATGATGAGCTACTTCTAATGAATGAGCAAAGAGCATGATGGGATGAAATCTTGAGATGGAATCTACTGTTGAAAATGCTGTGAAGACTGTTGAAATGACAACAAATTATTTAGAATGGTACATTAACTTTAGCTGAAAGAAGTTCTACTGTGGGTAAAGTGCTATCAAACAGCATTACATGATACAGAGATTGTTGGTGAAAAGAAGTCAATTGATATAACAAACTTCACTGTTGTCTTATTTAGAAATTGCCACAGCCATCCCAATATTTAGCAACTACCACCCTGATCAGTCAGTGTCCATCAACATCAAGGCAAGACCCTTGAAAGATCCTTAAAAAGATTATCCTTAAAAAAGATTATGACTCACTGAAATATTGATGATGGTTAACATTTTTTAGCAAAGAAGTATTTTTTAAATTAAGGTACATAGATTTTTCGAGACCTATGCTTTTGCGTACAAAGCATAAATAATACACTATAATATAGGATAAATCTAATTTGTATATACACTGTGAACTCTAAAGATTCATTTGACTTGCTTTATCATGACATTCGCTTTATTCTAGTGCTGATACTCACAATACCTACAAGGTATGCCTGTATAAAATTCAGTTCTGCAGTTTTCCTAACATCATTTATTGAAAAGACTGTCTTTTCTCCATTATATATTCTTGTCTCCTTTGTCATAGGCTAACCAACCATTATAAGTGGGCTTGTTTCTGGGCTCTTAATTTTGTTCCATTGTTCTATACATCTAATTTCTGTGCCGGTATCACATTTTTTTTAATTACTTGTAGCTTTGTAATATAGTTTGAAATCTGGGATTGTGATACCTCTACCTTTGTTTTGTTTTGTTTTGTTTTTCAAGAATGCTTTGACTATTCAGAGTCTTTTATGTTTCCATACAAATTTTAGGACTTTTTGTGACAGTTCTGTAAAAAATGTTACTGGTATTTTTTATAGGGATTTCCCTGAATCTTTAGAACACTTTGGGTAGTATGGGCATTTTAACATTAATTCTTCCAGCCCATGAGCACAAAATACCTCCATTTGTGTCATTTTCAATTTCTTTCATCCAAGTCTTATAGTTTACTGCTGGTCTTTCACCTCTATGATTAAATTTATTCCTAGGTAGTTTATTCTTTTTGATGCAATTGTAAATGGGATTGTTTTCTTATTTTCCTTTTCTGCTATTTTGTTATTATTGTACAGAAATTCAACAGATTTCTCTATATTAATTTTGTATCCTGCAACTTTACTGAATTCATTTAGTAATTTTTTGGCAGAGACTTTATGGTTTTTCTATATATAGTATCATGTCATCTGCAGTACTTCCAGTACTCTGGTGAATAGAAGTAGTGAGAAAGGACATCCTTGTCTTGTTTCTGATCTTAGAGGGAAAGCTCTTAGCTTTTCCTCATTGAGTATGATGTTAGCTGTGGGTTTGTTATATATGACTTTATTATGTTGAGATATATTTCTTGCATTGTATTGAGAGTTTTTAATCATGAATAAATCTTGAATTCTGTAAAATGCTTTTTCTGTATCTATTAAGATAATCATATCCCTCATTTAGTTAATGTGCTATATCTTATTGATTGATTTGTGTATACGGAACCATCCTTCATTCCTGGAATAAATCCCACTTGACTGTGGACAACTGTTGCATTCAAAAGCATGAAACTGGGCCACTTCCATACACCATACACAAAAATAAACTCAAAATCTATTAAAGACCTAATTTAAAATATGAAACCATAAATCTCCTTAAAGAAAACTTAGGCAGTATGGGGCACCTGGATGGCTTAGTCTGTTAAGTATCCAACTCTTGACTTCAGCTCAAGTCATGATATTGAGATTGTGAGATGGAGCCCTGTGTTGGGGTCCATGCTGGGTAGGGAGCCTGCTTAAGATTCTCCCTCTGCCCCACCCCAAACAACTTGCACGTGCATTCTCTCTCTCTCAAGAAAGAAAGAAAGAAAGAAAGAAAGAAAGAAAGAAAGAAAGAAAGAAAAAAGCAAGCAAGCATAGGCAGTAAAATCATGGGTGTCAGCCTTAGCAATGCTTTTCTGGATATGTCTCCCTAGGCAAGAGAAACAAAAGGAAAAATAAACAATCAGGACTACATCAAACTAAAAAGTTTTTGCATGATGAAGGAAACTACCACCAAAACAAAAAGGCAATCTAGTAGATGGGAGAAGATATTTGCAAATGATATATCTGATACAGAGTTAATACTCAAAATATATAAAGAACTGGGTAGCTCAGTGGTTGAGCATCTGCCTTCAGCTCAGGGCGTGATCCCAGGATCCAGGATTGAGTCCCACATCGGGCTTCGTGCATGGGGCCTGCTTCTCCCTCTGCCTGTGTCTCTGCCTCTCTCTGTGTCTCTCATGAATAAATAAATAAATAAATAAATAAATAAATAAATAATATATATATAGTTTTTAAATATATATATAAAGAGCCCATGACTCAATAGCAATAACAATAATAATGATCTGATTTTTTTTAAATGGGCAGAAGACCTGAATAGATACTTTTCCAAAGAAGACATATAGATGGTCAATTGGAACACAAAAAGATACTCAATGTCACTAATAATCAGGGAAATGCAAATCAAAACCATAGTAAAGTATCACCTCATACCTGTCAGAATGGCTAGTATCAAAAGACAAGAAATAACAAGTGTTGGTGGTGATGTGTAGAAGAGGGAACCCTTGTGCACTGGCAGGAGACATGTAAATGGGAACAGACATTGTGGAAAAAACAGTATGAAGGTTTCTCAAAAAGACTGAAAATAGGGATCCCTGGGTGGCGCAGCGGTTTGGCGCCTGCCTTTGGTCCTGGAGACCCGGGATCGAATTCCACATTGGGCTCCCGGTACATGGAGCCTGCTTCTCCCTCTGCCTGTGTCTCTGCCTCTCTCTCTCTCTCTCTCTGTGACTATCATAAAAAAAAAGACTAAAAATAGAAACACCATATGATCTAGCAATTAAAATTTGGGTTATTTACCCAAGGAAAATAAAGATATTAATTTAAAAAGTTATCTGTACCCCATTGTTCATTGCAGCATTATTTCCCATACCCAAGATACAGAAGCAACCTAAGCATCCATCTATAGATGAATGGATAAAGAAGTCATGGTATATTTACACAATGAAATATTGCTCAGGCATAAAAAAGAATGAAGTCTTGCCATTTTCAACAACATGGATGGACCTAAAGGGTATTATGCTAAGTGAAATAAGTCAGACAGAGAAAGACAAATACCATACAATTTGATTTATATCTGGAATATAACAAAGCAATAACAAACAAACAGCAACAACAAAATAGAAACAGAGTCATAAGTATAAAGAACGGATAATTGCCAGAGAGGAAAGGAGTGGAAGGATAGGCAAAACAGGTGAAGGGGATAAAGAGGTACAAACTTCCACTTATAAATAGGATTGGGTGATGGGCACTGAGGGGAGCACTTTATCGGATGAGCACTGGGTGTTATGCTATATGTCAGTAAATTATTGGAGAATAAAAAAATACAAAAAAGAAAAAATAAATAAAATAGGTCATGGGGATGAAATGTACTGCAGAGGAAAGACAGGCAATAATATTGTAGTGATTTTGTACAGTGACAGATGGCAACTACACTTATGGTGAGCACTGCATATTGTATGTACTTGTTGATGACTTTACTGTACACCTGAAACTTATATTTTATGTCCGCTATACCTCAATTTAAAAAGGTCAGTTGTATTTCTATACACTAACAACAACATGACAAATAAATTAAGCAAACAATCCCAGTTGCAAAGTATCAAAAGAATAAAACACCTAGGAATAAATTTGACCAGGGAGCTCAGCCAACTGGATTACAAACATCTGGGGGACTCTTCTGCTAGTGTGAACTGAAGTCTCTCATGGGGCTGCAGTCACCTGGCACCATATGACTAGATAAGACTAGTTGACCTAAGAACCTCCTTTATGCAGCTGGTAGTTCTTGCTGTCAGCTGGGAGCCTCTACTCTTGCATGTGGCCCTTCCTTCTCCTTCCCATAGGCCTGCCCAGATTTCCGTACATGGTAATGTCAGGCAACATTCCACAAGAATAAGAAGGGGAGTTGCACCACCTCTTAAAGCCTAGGTTCTGGGGCTCACGTGATGTCACTCCTGCCACATTCTCTTGGCTAAAGCAACTCAAAAGGCCAGCCCAGATTCAAGGAGAGGGGAAATCAGTTGCACCCTTTGTGAGAAGAGTAGGAAAGTCGTAGAGGAAAGAGCCCTGTGTACAGACATGGAGGATATTGCATCCATCTTGGCAAGCAATCTATCAGAGACATGTTATCTTCACCGTCAGACTGTTGAGTTTGATCTGCTATGACTACCCTGAGACCTAGGGCCAGAGTCATGTTTGCTCACTCTCTCATAGATCCCTGTTTCTTTTCCTCTAAGTTCCTTTCTCAGCTGGAAGTTATAGATGGGAAGAAGTGATTATTAGACTAGTATCTCTCCACCCTGAGAACAGAGACTAGTTGTTTTTACTCACTCTTTTATCACCAGCACTTACGCTGTTCATATAACATAATGGCCACTGGATAAATTCTGTTTGAATTACTGAATAAATAAATGGACGAATGTAGAAGTTATGACGGGTAATACGTAAACCATATTTTGAAGGATTGCTATGATTGCAATAGTCATAGAAGAGTCAGATGAGTCTACTAATTCATAGGAAAGAAACAACGTGTGGAACACTAAATGGCTGAGATTTCAACATGAATTTCATTCAAAATTTTTTAAAAATGATAATTGGGTACAATTATTTTAATACTTTAATATAATTACTAGAACTAAAAGAAAGTTGTTATAATACACAAAATTAAATAACCTCTTGAAATAGAAAATTATGAAGCATTAATGGTAATTACATACCTAAGAAAAGCTATCAATACTACATTAGAATGCAGTGTATAACATACAAAATGAACAAGCTGAAATATATATTTTTAAACTACAAGCATATATCAAAAAGGGAGTCTATCATATAAATAAAAAGGAATAGAATTATTCTATTAGAATATGTATTATGGAAAATATTGAGGAAATACATAAAGATCAGCACAAATTATACCAGTACATATCAACATATTTGTAACAGCTACGTAAAAATAATACATGCCAGCAAGTAGGTGGACAGGAACTTTGTTTCATAATTAGTTTGTATGTGATATGCAAATACAGAGAAAATACTCCAGGGTATATGGAACAAACAAACAAACACATGGAGATATTTCTCTTTTAAAGAAACTCTTGCAAAGATTCTACCCAAAGAAATTCAAACAGAAGATCCCAATAACTTTAAGAATATCTTTAGCAACAAAATATATTATCATGCTGCAGCCTAAGAATAGAGCTATCAATATATGCATGGAGATTTTTTTCATCCTCAGTGGGAAAAATAAATGTGGCAATTTTATTGAAATTTGGAATCCTATTTACACAAAGGAAAAATAAATGTGGCAATTTTATTGAAATTTGGAATCCTATTTACAACCTAATGGAAAATAAAATTTTAGATTAATGGCACAGAAATAAATAATACTTTTATAGATAAAAATTGTTTTTAATTCTTTTTCACTAGAATAAATAAGATCAGAGAAATACTGTAAGCAGAATCTTTAAAATAAATACATACACACCTGTATGTGGTCTAATTTAATGACAAGAGAAGAACCAGAAGCAGAACCATCTTTAACGTTCATGGGACACAGGGCAAACTAAAAAATGGAGATCCCTATAATACTTGGAAATATTTGAAAGTTATAAATCATGATAACAAACCATTAAATAAGTTATTTCTATCTATTTACCTTGACAAAGTTTCCATTTTTTTATTCTGGGATTCCTCTGAACTCCACATCAGAACATGACCTACCTGTGACCTGACCTTTGGCTTTTTACTGCCAGCTTTATGGAAGACCACATGCACCTCACATACATGCAGGTCAATGCCCCAGATCAGCTGCCACATCCATGCCATTCACATCCTCTCTGGGTACTATTTCTTGGCCACCCTTTGAGCCTAAGGGCCCACATTCCAACAATAGAACATACCTGGGAAAAACACCTGCATACTTCTTGGAATCAGACATGAGGCAGACCAAGCAGATACCTTATAGGGACCAGAAGGGGGCTATGCAAGCTCAGAATGAACAGCTGCCTCCAACCCCCACACCAGTTCCATGGACTCCTCACCTCACTGACAGGACATCACCACAGTAGGGCCAGAGCAAGGCATCGTCTCACTCAGTCTAATGTGGAACTAAGCAAAACGAAGGCTGGGTCACCAGTAATCACAATGAAATCATGCTCAAGAAAAGAATCATTCTCAAGAAAGAATATTCTTGATTCTCATTACATCCATTTTTCACTTATGTTTTTTACTATTTAATTTTAAGTCTTAGAATTTCTGAGGTTTAAAGGGTTTTAAGATTTTATCTCTTTATTCATGAGAGACACAGAGGGAGAAGCAGAGACATAGGCAGAAGGAGAAGCATGCTCCCTCCAGAAAGCCTGAGGTGGGACTTGACCCCAGGATCATGACCTAAGGCAAAGGCAGATGTTCAACCACTGAGCCATCCAGGTGGCCTGGTTTAAAGTTTTAAGATGCAAAATATCTGATAATCCACTCCAATTCAAAAATATTTATCAAGGCCCATTGATGGTAGAAGATTGTGCTAGTTACCAAGGCTATAGAAGTAAAGAAACATTACTCCTGCTTCAAGGATGTGCACTTTGGCACACAAACTATAATAGACCTTCAATTCTAAAATGTTGTAACAGCAACAGAATTCATGTGAAATAGTGAAATTACATGATGTCCCACCACTTGAATGTGACCTCTACTATGCCAGAGATTGTTCCATTTGCTTGCTGCTTTATACAAGCAGCTAAACTAATAGCTGCCCAAAGTAGGTGGTCAAAATTTATTGACTGAGTGAAGAAAAGGGAAAGAGTAAACACTGGGCACCTGCTATGCCTCAGATGCTTACATAAATCACAATGGCTATTGTCCCTATTTTACAGATGAGAAAGAGATGACATAAAGAAGTAACGTCCCTGAATTCCCAAAGCTGATAAATTGCAGAGACCATTCTAGAACCCAGATATGACCATAAAGCTCATGTTCTTTCCACCTCATCCATATCAGAACCAATGCTCGCTTCCTATAACAATTAGTTGTAATATCTCCTTTATTATCCTGCAGTGAAATTTACAGACAATATATATTTGCATATACAAGTCTAGAAAAATCAGTGCAGAGTCCTGATTGTAAAATAAAGAAGGAATAAAAGGAATGTAAGTTATGATAAAGTAAAACCTACATAATAAGACATAATAACATAGACATAATAAAACAGATACTTGTCCTTCTACATACGTTCTCCTTGACTGTAAAAATTACAAGTACAGAATGAGAGAGGTGACAGCTATTGGCTCAAATGCCACAACTGGAGGGGCCACTGACTCCGTAACATTCCAAATAAAACAATGGGCAGTCTTCTCTCAATTTACATGGCAGCCGAACTCTTGGAACTCTTGGAAAATTCACTGTACATTAAAATCATGCAGAAATGCTAGACACAGAATACCTCTTTATTGTATGAAACCACCTCCCACCCGCTAAAGGCCAACAGTGCGTGCTATAGACCAACAAAAACTCCTGAAAGATTGCCAAAATGCCCCATAGAGGGCAGCACCACTTCCCAGGCAACCACCACCTTGCTGGTCCTCTGGAAAGAGCTATGAGAGTCCAAGCAGAGATGCTTTCACTCTACCTTGCTTGATCTGAGCTGTGGAGGTCAGCAAAAGTTTCACAGGGAAGGCAAAGCAGAAGGTGGGGCTCATCAGCTGAGGACTTCTCCAGCCCAAGACCCTGGGAGCACTTTCCAGAAGAAAACCTGCAGGAAAGTCTCAGGCAGATCTTGTTGATCAGAAATAGAATACAATACAAAGCTCCAGGCTATTGTCAAGTCTGTGTGGTGAAAATGTAATTGCTAACTTGGGTACATTTTAAAGACCTCAGCACGAACTAGGGAAGTCACGTTCTTCCCCCGGAGCAGTACAAGGGTATTAGCAAGTGTCCTCCCTATAAACTGGGGGATGGTGTTCTTAAGTCTCCTTATAAAGCTCATCAGTGATACAGTTCCTCAGTAACATTAGGAGCACCAAGCTTACAAAGCTGCATATTTAGAAAGAGAAGCAGGACTGTCTGTGAGGACTGTGTTTTTTCCCTATGAGCTGGGTACTGTGTCTCTCGTATTTCTGGAACACAGTCTCAGTTCTTTGACACCTTGGGCATAATCTTAATCATGATGGTATGCTTAATAAAAGTCTCTGTTTGATTTGAAGTCTCATCTACTGTATTGAATCAACATAGCCCTGCATTTGTGCCTGCATGTGTTGGAGATGCTGTTAAAGCATCTGTCCAAATTAGCACACTTAGCTTCATTTCCTTCCTTGGGGGAATCCTGTAATTTTTCTTACTCTAGAATTTTTAAAGAGGCCCTAATTGTTTATATTTCTTGTTGTGAATGAGTCCCTTGGAGCTGCTAACAAATGACTCATAATCAGTTGGACTAGATGGTCTCTAAAATCCCTCCCCGTTCCAACAGTCTATGATTTTATAAGTGGTCCGTTAATTTCCCTAATCTCCCAAGAACTCAATGTCACAGGCAGATATTGGGAATATAAAGTGATTCTGTCACATACTTGCACAATTCGGATACAAGGTACAATGGGAAAGGTGTTAAGGAACAAAGGAACTGCTTTAGGTAATTAGACCGGGGTTGTGTTTGAAAAGATTTCAGAATAGGATTATCTATTAAATGTCTAGAGCAGGGAATACTATCATGTATTGGCAAAGAGGCTTAAGGAAGTTCTACTAGAAAAATAGAATGATCTAAAAGGGAAAAGGAGAGCACAAAACAGAAACATTTGAGAGATGAAGTTATAGATCTATATAGTGGACATTGGCAATTGAGCTCCAAAAGTAGTTTTGTTTGGTCCCAGTAATTTACATATAAACAAAGAAAACAAATAAACAAAACCCACTTTAGATTGATTCCAACTCCCCCCATAGTGGACTAGCTGCTAATAAATGCATCAAAGACCCTGCCACTGTCATCTGACGAGGATTTGTTTGCTCAATAGAAGAAGATGCCCATGTTTGGGGAGAGGCCCCATTTCCCACAACTTTGCCATTTTCTATTTTCATGCAACATATAAAGTGAACTAAGTTACTTTGATTTTTATTCTTGTTATTGGAAAATAGAACTATTTCCACCTATTTTTGTCTCTCTATATGCTAGTTACATACATAATTGCTGGTTTCACAGAGCTATTCTATCCTCATTTCTGAGACCTTCATCTTTACCAGATCTTTCATTCCAAAGTGAATAAGTAATGAAAATTTACATATATTTTTTTGATTGGGACATTATTCTCTAGTCCATTGACTGATCTTCATTGGATTTCTGTATTTCTTCATTTCAGCTGCATTTCCAATTTCTTTTTTATTTATTTTTTTAACTATGTTCATCTTTTATCCTCTATATTTCTGAGATTTCCTCAAGTGAACATTGGCTCATCTGTTTCATACATTATCATTCACCTAAAATAATCTTCTTTTCCAATTCTTCATTATTTTTATAAGCATTCTGTTTGGGGAGGTGTGTCTTGTTGGTTATCCCATTGCCTCTTTATTTCAAGATCAGCCACATCTCTTCTCTGTCCTTCTGTGCCATTATTGTACTCAAGGAGCTTTTCATCTCATTTGGGTTTATGCTGTTGTTTCCTTTTCAATAATTCCTTACTGACATTCTCCCACCCTCATTCATTCTCTCTCCTCACCTGCCATCACAACACTGCTGTTGCCATGTTCCTCTCTGCCATTCCCTTTGTGACCCAACTCTGTCTGCTACCCCAACACCCAGTATATAAATCCATCCTTCTGGGCAGTCCTGGTGGCTCAGCGGTTTAGCACCGCCTTCAGCCCAGGGCCTGATCCTGGAAACCTGGGATTGAGTCCCTCGTCGGGCTCCCAGCATGGAGTCTGCTTCTGCCTCTGTCTGTGTCTCTACCTCTTTCTCTGTCTCTCATGAATAAATAAATAAAATCTTTTTAAAAAAAATCCATCCTTCTTACGCCAGCTCCCCAGTTTAACTCTCATGTCTCCTATCCTGTAATCCACCCCCATCCCTTCCTCCTGTCAAGTGATCATTTCAGTAGAGTTTATAAGAATGGACATTTTATTTAGCACTTCGGTGAAAGCAAAACCCCCCAAACCAGAATTCAAATACTAAGACACAAAATTGAGTAGAATGTACTTCTTCATTTAACAAGTACATGCTGAGTATAGCACTGACCTAGATCTGGCTTTGGGACAGAGAATTATCAGACTTGACACCTACCCTCAGGGAACTCTCTTCTTTCTTAGAAATCATAAAATCACAAACTAAACATGATTGCTCTAAAATGTCTGAAATAGAGGAGCTTGAGGTCTTAGCTTTCTGAGTAATATGTCTTACGAATGTTAAAATATTTGAGACACAGGAGACTTTCCTTGGCAAGTAGGAGGTTTCATTAAAGATGCAAATTGGTATCATGGATCCCTGAATGAAGTCACTGTAGACTGAAAAGGAGTGAAGTGATATGCATCCAAGTAGGATAGTATGGAGAAATAATGTAGTTCTTAGGAAAAAACTAAAACCCAAACCATAATGGAGTATTTATGAAGATAAAGCAACATAACCAGAACTTACTGATTTAAAACAAAATAGAAAGTTCAATAATTATAGATGAAGATTTGCTGAAATCAGAGCAGCCAGCCATACCTGTTCAGTGCTACTTCTCCCAGTCTTCAGAGGCTCTGCCAAGAAGAAAATGTGTTCACCAGATTTGCCTCCAGGGAGCCAGTGTGACCTATCAGAACTGCCAGTGATTTACCATTATACCTGCCCTTCTTCCTACATGACCTCAACCCACACACAAACTGAAGTTTTATTAGTGAATTAGTTTCTGCAGAAGGAGGTAACATCATTGTTCAAATTAACAACTGCAAGGTAGTTACTTGAGAGAATCTAGACATGATTTCCAAAGTCTGTGGAGGTGGAACCCCATGGTCTATGAACAAGAGCTCGGACCTGATCACAGATTAATAGGGTGTCTTGGAAGATAAAACACTTCCTGTCAGTGGGAGGTTTCAAGCACATGTGAAATGACTGCTTGGGACAGGGACTCTATAAAAGGCATTCATCCTTGCCTAAGAGGTTAAGTTAAATAACTTCCAGGGGAATTTGTAGAATGTATTCTTTTCACCAAAAGCTCAGTTTTTCTGACTTTATAGAATGAATCTAGATAAGTTTATTATATACTTATTCTTTTACCTTCTTGAAAATGCCTTGTTTGTGATATGGGAATATAATACTTATTTTATAGATTGTTATGCAGGTTAATGAGAAAAGTGCCAACTCTAGAGTCAATCATAGTCAATAATTGACATTTTCTTTGACTCTCATGTTTACATAGTGATAATTTTAACATATACGAAGTAAAAGATTATTCATGGAATAAAACTCTGTGCTTCTGAAGGATTTTCAATAGGATTCATGTGATAGAACACAGTTACATCTTATACCTGGCACAGAAAGCAGGCAAAATTGAAAATTGGCTGTAAAAAGGGGATTTCTAGTAAAACACAGATCAAACCTTACAGAAACTAAGTTTTCTTTCCCAGTGTTCCCATGGCTCTGGGTTTCTTCAACTTGTTTTTTGTTGGTGCTACTGAAAATTTGTTTCAATAAACCATCAATCATAAGATATTATAGGAAGATTCTCACAGCAAAAAGAAATCTGTAAGTAGAAGTACTATATACTCTGCTAACAGTCTTCCACTGCAAGTGAGAAAATAGAAAAAATGGAATCCATGAAAATAATCTGCAATATCAAAAAATTATAACATTGCACTGAGATTTTTTTTTACATTGCACTGAGATTAAAAGAAAAAAGCACATTTGAAAGAATTACAACAGGAAATAGCAAACTGCATTTCAAGAAAAACCAAAGCTATGGCTATCAAATAAGCAGTGAAATATGCAATAAGATAATTCGTAATGGGGACAGGGAAGAAATGGTTATGAAGCAGGTAGAAATGAAAAGGCAACAGAATGAGACAAGAAGAAATGTGATATGAAGGACAAGCTTGAGTCATGAGGCTAGAATGCAGCAAACTGCATTGACTCTGATTGAATTAATATCACATTTTTAATTATTACAAGTTTAGAACAAGCTTTCTATCTGGTTCAGCTATTTATCTTTCCATCTTCTTTTATAACACTTAAAAAATTTTCATATTTTCTTCCTTTTGGTAGGATTTTTCAAGATCTAACAAATAGAAACACCACTGTAATTTTATACAAACAAAACACATATTAATTTGAAGAGAACATGCATAAAATGAATTTGGCAAGTGTCTCCATTTATTTATTTTTCATCCATTGACTAAATGGTATAACTTTTTTCATGTAAGTATAACACAATTTTATTACATTTATGGCTATGTATTATAACTGTTCACCTAAATAAAGGCCCTAAAATAACTCACTCATAAAGGTGAAGCACTGGGATTATTCATGCTAATGTCACCTTTATAGTAAACACATTTAGAGTAAGCACCATTTTAGAAATTTTATCCAATAAACTAAGACTTCTAAAAAAGAGTGCAAGAAAAAAAAATCAGTGCAAGTATAAATATTTAAAATAACAAAAAAATTTTTAATGAGCAGATTCAAGGAATTCTACTTTCAGGAAAATCAACTCAAACTTACTATAACTAATATGAGGGATTTTTTTTTAGATGGTCAATTGTTCCAACTCTCTGAAGAAAGTCCATGGTATTTTGATAGGGATTGCATTAAATGTGTAAATTGCCCTGGGTAGCATTGACATTTTCACAATATTAATTCTTCCAATCCATGAGCATGGAATATTTTTCCATCTCTTTGTGTCTTCCTCAATTTCTTTCAGAAGTGTTCTGTAGTTTTTAGGGTATAGATCCTTTACTTCTTTGGTTAGGTTTATTCCTAGGTATCATGGTTTTGGGTGCAATTGTAAATGGGATTGACTCCTTAATATCTCTTTCTTTAGTCTCATTGTTAGTGTATAGAAATGCCACTGACTTCTTCTGGGCATTGATTTTGTATCCTGCCACACTGCCAAACTGCTATATGAGTGCTAGCAATCTTGGGATGGAGCCATTAGAAACGACAAATACCCACGATTTGCTTTGAGGTGGATGGAACTGGAGGGTATTATGCTGAGTGAAATAAATCAATCGGAGAAGGACAAACATTATATGGTCTCATTCATTTGGGGAATATAAAAAATAGTGAAAGGGAATAAAGGGGAAAGGAGAAAATAATGAGTGGGAAATATCAGAAAGAGAGAACATGAGAGACTCCTAACTTTGGGAAATGAACAAGGGGTGGTAGAAAGGGAGGTGGGTGGGGGTGGGGGTGACTGGGTGATGGGCCTTGATGGGGCACTTGATGGGATGAGCACTGAGTGTTATGCTATATGTTGGCAAATTGAACTCCAATAAAATTTTTTTTAAAAGATGGTAAATTGTAATAGGATTAAATTAAATTATAGATATACAGTACCTGGAACAAATAGCAATGTTCAATCTTTGTTAGTTTTTAATGATATTTCCTTTAGCTAGTAAAAAGTATGTTTATGTGCTAAAAAGTGCAAATTTGGAAGAATGCTTTGATATGGCTAAAATAGGAATTCACAGGCCATAGACCATGCATGTTTTTAGCCTGACTGGATATTGACCAATGGCTTACCAGTTTACACTTCCATCAGTAATTCTTCATGCATTTTAAATAAATCAAGTTACACCTAATCTTTAAGATCCAATTACTCCAAAAAGAGAGACACACCATTCTTCTATGCTAGCAATTGAATACTTTAATGGAATTCTCTACCTAAATATAATTTATTTTAACAGAGAAAGGTATACTAACTCTTCTATTAAAGATGAAAATTTACCAGTGTCCAGCATAACTCAATTGAAGAATAACTGAAAAATACTAAAACTCATACAGTTTCTTGTTGCCTATTCCAACTCATTAATATTAGAACATAATGAGTTCTATATTATATATGTATATGGTTATATATTGAGTTCTATATTATATATATATATGGTTCCATATTTAAGACTATAGTCTTTTCTCATTTTTATGTACTTTGCTCATTTATTAGCTCAGTAAAAATTGAAGATTAAAGTTCAGAATTGCCATAACAATTGTGTGGGGAGAGGAAATATAGGAAGAAATAGGAGGGAATAACTGACAGGATGATTGAGAAGGGAGAGTACCATTCCCATCAATATTTTAGTGAAGAAACTATATATACTATAGAGGCAATATGGAAATATGGAAAATCCTAACCTTGAACTTGATTGAAATGTTGGCTAAGAAGCCCATAACTTTGCACATAATTTAGGTAAAATAATGGTCCACTTATCAAAAGCACAAATGATAATTCAGTCTCTTTTCTGACAATGGAAGAAAGTTTATCTCAGTGTCTTCCATAAGACCTTTGCGTTTTATTATATAGCATCTCAGGATTGAAACTGATTAATGTGCAATTATACCTGTGACCTGCAGCAGTTATATAGGTTTCTAGATTGGAAATTGCTCACACTTGAGTCATGTTTTTCCTGTGCACTTGAAGCAAGCAGTATAGTAGTCTAGTGGGAGGCATGGGTGGCCAGTAAGGAAGAGCAGAGCCTGGGAGAAGGGTCCTGGGAACCTATAGTTAGGATGAGTAAAACCATGTTTGGAAGAAAGTGTAAAGATAAATGTGGGCACAGTAGAGCTTCTCAGTGTAAAGATAAATGTGGGCACAGTAGAGCTTCTCAGTTAATTTGAAGCACAGCCCAGGTCAGAACCTATGTCCCCAATTGCCACTACAATGCTTTTTTTTTTTAGCTCCATGCTTGAAGGGAGGCTTAGTGAGTGGTTGGATATGAACCACTAAGAAAGAAGAATCAAAGACAACTCTGAGATTTGAAATTGGAAGAACCATAGTACTGCTCTCATATAATTATGAATATCCAGAGGTAGTCCCTGCTAGGGTTCCTTGGTGAGAAGGTTTAGTTTTCACCGGGGAGGGAGCAGGCTTAGATCTTAGAGAAGGGATTTGTCTGTGCCTGGGGCAAGCTATTCTTAGAAGGCCAAACTGGCTTTAAAGTTTACAAATCAGTGTAGGGATTGTTGAATATTGGTGAGCAAGCCTGTGCAGGGATTGGTAAGCCCACATAGAAGAAATACACAGAATGATTAGACTGTTCTGTAAGAAGCAAATTCTGAAAAATATCAGAGTGAAAAGTACTGTTGAAACCATTATTATGAATGTATAATATTCAGTAAGAATGGTTATGTATAATTTCTGGGACATAAAGCAGTCATTTAGAGTATTTTTGCCCCAGCAAAAAAAAATGTACAGCTATTAAAATATACTGCTGGATCATTAGCAGAAATCAATTATTACCTTGGCATAAACAGCAGGGTGAGAACAAGTTAAAATTAACAGGCAGAATGTGATCCCATTAGACCAACCAGACAAGAACTGAAGTGGTTTAAACACATATGAGGCCCTTTCCTATCATTACTGCAAAGTAGCTGCCAAATTACTTAAACTCATCCAGCAAGAATGGGTCAAAGCATAATTGACAAGAAAAGTGGAGACAAGGGGAGGGGAGGGACAAAGTAATTAGAAAGGAATAATTAGAAGAAAATTTGGAGAGGTAATTATTTGAAGTATATTCAAGGTATCTAAATCAGATTTGTAATTAAAACCCAGTAAGTGTCCTTCAGATACCTCTGAGTAATTCAAGGAGTCAGAAAGCAGAAAAGTCCCCCAGACGCTAGAAATCCAGTGAAGCTGTACACATGTCAGGCATCTATGGCCAGACCATGTTGGGTTGTCTCAGTGCTGAGAGGCTTGCAGAAAATGTTTCTATTGCCCTCTGGTCAATGTCTAGCCCGAGGAGAAACAGCAGCAATGAACAGAACTCCACACTGACTTAGGAACATGATCAGGAGTATATATGGAAATTAGTTACAAAGACTTCTAGAATCTTTCAAAATTTAGGAGGACTGAAGACAGCCAGCTTTTTGAGTCATTAGAAACACCTATGAATCTACTTATCTATGACAAATCTAAAGGCAAAATTAAATAATGACCCTTAATAGTTTGAAAATTAAATTAGACCCCAGAAAAGTGGGGAAAATGAAATGTTTGGTCTCTTGAGATTAAATAAATATAATAAAAATGGATTTCCCTTGGAATTTAATGTCTAGCTCATAAATGTGTTAGAAAAATATCACTCATTTCAAGAGAAAATAATAAACTCAAGAAAGAAGGAATAAAAACAAATGGACCTTTATTAAATATTTCAATGGATTTTAAAATACTATAATTTTTCAATTCACAAAAACTATTATAAGAGATCATAAATAAAGTTAAAGGAAACCTAACGTGTCTGCATAGGGAAAGAACTCACAAAATCAAGCCACATACATTTGCTCATAGAAGAGCATTCTAGAAAATTTCATCCTCAAAATACTGGAGCTCTTAACCAGATAGCACAAATGTCAGCAATTATTCTATATTATATTGCTTTGAGTCTTCTTTAAATTAATATTACTCAGACATATTTCAGGGAACAGTAAATCTTCACATCCAACAAAATTGATAAGAATTTTAGAAATGACTGTATACTTTCCCTTTTTACTCTTCATAAAAGACATATTACAATATTTAATTCCAGTTATTGGAATTTGTGACCAGAAAATAAAATAAAATAATAACAGAAGTCAACAAACAAAAATTTCATTAAAAGTTTTCTTTTGACTTTGAAATTAGCCTTTCCCCAACATGCAGAGTGTGAATCATGGGTCCTGTAGAAAAGAGTGCTTGAGACATTATTTTGTAGTAGGCTTTTTAAAGATAGAAACTTGCATAAGCACTTCCACTTGAAGATATAAGAAAAAGCATGATTTCAATAGTGGCAGAACCTTTCTAAACTATTCTGAACATAATCACTCATCAACTTATACCACAAGTTGGTTTTCTTCAAGAGGTTAAAACACTGGTCATTTCCGTGCCTTTGATAATCAGAATATCATACAGAAGAATTTAGCTGACTGGGTCTTTTGAAAGTTATGGTAAAAAAAATGAATATGGTTCAAATGAAATAGATTGGTAGACAAGGGTTATGTGGAAATAGCCATTAGGGTGGTGAAAATGAGATTCAAAATTAATTCAGCTTAATCCAGCAAATGTTTGTTAGATTTATATGTAAGGCTAAAGAGGTGTTCTAAATTAGAAAGATACAGAGATTAATAAGGCAAGTTTCTTTCTCTCAAAGTCTTCACAGCTTAGAGGTGAAGCAGATATGTAAACTCTGTAACAAAAGTATAAACCACAGTGTTATAACAAATTTATAAACCCTCAGAAGAAATTTATATTGACTAGGAGACCTTTAAGGAAAAGGACAAGACCTCCAGGGGCAGAAAAATTTAAAGAAATCCTTCAGTGGAAAGAAATAGGATAAAAAAAAAAAAAAAAGCATATGTGTTCTTGGAATGACAGGTATTCAAATGGGATAGACACAAAGGGTGGTAGGGGATATAAGTCTGACCAGAAAGTTTGGGAATAATTGTGTAGGGCTATTAAGTTCTAAGCCAAGGGCTGGCACTTTGTTCTGTAGGCAACAAGGAGACAGCACAGTCTTTTGAGTAGAACAAGATGATTAGATCTATATTTCAGGCCAAGCATTTACACAGCCGTATGTGGAGTGGATGGCAGCCAGGAGTGACTGCCTCAGGAGGCCAGTTCCAGAGATTGCTGCAAGACTCTAAGTAAGAGGATATGAAAGCAGTGGCAACAGTAAGTGGGGTATGGCCAGAGGGAAATGAAATGAGGCAATGGGTACAAAGTCAGACGACAAACTGAAACAATAGGACTTGTGATCCTATTAGCTTATAGGAATTAGCAGTGAAGATAGAAGTGAAGATACCTGAAATCACTGCCTTTACTTATTTGGAAGTGATTTCAGGCTTGCAAAAAGTTATAAAAAATTAAAGAATTTTAATTAGGTTGTCCAAATGTTACATTTTATCATTATTCCCTTTTCTCTCCCTCTCTCTTCCTCAGACACATCACTATAATATTTTTCTGGAAAAAAATAAGTCCTTGACCTCTAAATACTGAACATATTTGAACTTCTGAAGTTTGAGGTATTGGAAAATTTGTGACAACAGTAATCTAGTGCGTGAATATGGAAGAAGAAGATCAGGATGGTTTGTGGACTATACAGTGCAATGAGAATAGGAAAGAGCACAAAAATGTCCTGCAAACCTTATATCCTCATTTTTACCTTACCAGTCAGTGTTCCTTTCTCTGACTAGAAAGTTTATCCTTTTCTGGCAAGGGTAAAACTGAAAGGATCACAGTCAGAGCAGTGATTGAGATGGAGGGGGATTCACCTCTGCAGTTAGTTTAGTCAAATGCAATCTGGTGATCAGATATTGCTAGACATTATGCTAGATATCTGTCTTCTCCCCAGATCTGAATCTTTCATTTATTCACTCAGTAGATATTTATTAAGGGCTTAATATGTCAGACACTTCTACACACTGGAAGTTCAGCAGTGAACAAAATAAAAATTCCTGGCTCTAATGAAATTTATAAGCCTAGTGGGGAGAAAGAGACATTAAAGAAATAGATATGCATCATGGGATAAGAAGGACTATAAAGAACAATTGAGCTGAATTAAAAAAAATAGTAACAGGGACTCCTGGGTGGCTCAGGGGTTGAGAGTCTACCTTCATCTCAGAGCGTGATCCCAGGTCCTGGAATGTAGTCCTGCATTGGGCTCCCTGCAGGGAGCCTCCTTCTCCCTCTGCCTATGTCTCTGCCTCTTTATGTATCTCTCATGAATAAATAATAAATAAAATCTTTAAAAAATAGTAACAAACCAGGTTTAGGCAGCATCCTTAATTAAGAGGTCAAGAAGGGCTTCTCTGATTACGTGGTATTTGGACAGAGATTAAATAAAATCAGAGAGTGTATCACATAGATATTGCAGAAGGAGAACAGAAGAGGAGAGAAAACAATGGCACTGGACTGGGAACATATTTAGTAGGTCTTGGAAACAGCAAGAAGACTTCTATTAAATTGGATATATGCCTAAAGCAACAACCAAAACAACAAAATGAGGAATTACAATTAATAAGCTAACAGAGGAGATTAAATGAAACTATAACAAATCCTCAATCCCAAAGAAAGCAGAATCAGAGGAAAGGGGAAACAATGAACAAATGGCACAAATACAAAACAACCAGTAAGATGATAAGCTCAAACATAATCACATCAAAAATTACATTAAACATAAATGATATAGATACCCAAGTAAAAGGCAGAGATTGTTGAGAGGCAGGAACAACGTAGTATGGTAGCAGGTTCCCAAGCTCACTCCCTCCCACAGATAAACCAATACTACAGCTAAATATAGAACAACTATCTACAAAAACAAATTGAAGACTAGCATAACAGACTTTACACAACTAAGGATATACAGGTAAACCTCAGAGATATTGTACTTCCATTAGACCACTGCAAAAAAGCAAATGTCACAATGAATTGAATCAAATGAAGTTTTGGTTTCCCATGCATATAAAAGTTGTTTGTACTATATTGTAGTCTATTAAGAGTGCAATAGTATTATGTCTTAAAAAACAATGTACAAATTTTAATTTAAAAATACTTTATTGCTAAAAATTGTCAGCCATTATCTAAGCTTTCAACAAATTGTAATCACTGATCATGGATCATCATAACAAATATAATAATAATGAAAAATATTGAAGTATTGATAGAATTACCTAAATGTGATGTAGAAACACAAAGTGAGGAAATGTTGAGGAAAAAAATGACAATGACACCAACAGATTTGTTCAATGCAAGGTTGCCACAAAACTTCAGTTTACAAAAACAGTACCTGCCAAGTTCAATAAGGTGCAGTAAAATAAGGTATGCCTATAAAGAAAAAGTCACATCAAGATAGATAGGAGAGGTGGAGACATGGTTTAGTTAGAACTCACAACTCCAGCATGAGGTAACCAATAAACAGGAGACTATCACAACTATAGAGGTGCTCCCATGTGAACAAAAGGCCAGAGCCCCATATTAGGCCTCCCAGCCCAGAAACACAGGAACTCATAATGTCTGGCTTTGGAAACCAGCAGGATTTGTGTCTGGAAGAGCCAGAGGGCAATAGGAAATCAAGACTTTGCTCTTAAAGGATGCACACAAATCTCACTCACTATGAGTCCCAGTGCAGAGGAAGCAGTTTAAAAAGTGCCTGGGTTACACATGGAAGAGATTCATTGACTAATTTTAGGGCATGTGCCAGCGGGACAGAGATTTGTTGGAATGTTTTCCAGAGATGAGAGTGCTGGCACATGCCATTGTTTTTTTTACATTCCTCTCTACCAAGCTGGCCCAATTGCTGGTGGAAGCCATTTATGACATTTTCCATCTAATCTGCTAGCCCTGCTCACCCTGCCTCAGCATTCTCTTGCAGATTCCCCAAACTAACCTGCCAATCTTGGCCAGCACCCCTCCCAGGCAACCTGCTCACCTCAACACACTCAGTAAGTGGCCTCAGCTCACACCAAAGCAACCCACAAGTGGCTCCCCATACACTAGAGTGCTTGCAACACTTGCAGCTGAGCCTCTCAGCCAGACAGGTTAGGAGCCAACCCTTCTCATCAGCATACCCATAGTAGGCATGCCCAGGCTCACAGAAAAACACCCAGGGGGTAGTTTTGCACATTGGTGAATTCACACCAATCATAGCCCAGCCACAATAGGGGGGCACATGCAGTTCACACAGGGGACATCCTCTGGGGAATCTGGCTTGGCTGACCAGGGAGGTTTCCTCTCCTGAACCACACATGACAACTTTTACATAAAGCCACTACCTCAAACCCAGGAGATGTATGAAACTGATCTATCTAATACATAGAAACACACAGAGTTAGTCAAAATGCAGAGACAGAGGAATGTGTTCCAAGGGAAAGAACAAGACAAACTTCAAAGCAAGAACCAGAAGAAAGAGAGATAAGCAATTTACCACATAAAGAATTCAAACTAATGATCATAATGACTTGATCATCAGACTTGAGAGAAGAGTGGATGAACTCATTGAAAACTTCAATAAAGAGATATATAAATATTTTAAAAGAACCAGCTGGAGGTGAAGAATACAGTAACTAAAATGAAAACTACGCCAGAAGAATCAATAGCAGATTAGATAATACAGAAAAATAGATCAACAATCTGGAAGAAAAGGTAGTGGAAATCACTCAGGTGAAACATAAAAAGAAAAAGAATTTAAACAAATGTTTAAGGGACCTCTGAGACAACAAGAGTATTAACATTTGCATTATAGGGGTCCTAGAATGGGAAGAACTAGAGAAGGGGACATAAAATCCATTTGAAGAAATAATATCTAAAAACTTCTCCAAATAAGGAGAAATCAAGAAGAGCTACACCAAGATACATTATAATCAAAGTGTCAACATTAAAGACAAAGAGAGAATCTCAAAAGCAGCAAGAAAAAACAACTAGTTATGTACAAGGGACTTCCATGAGATTATTGGCTGATTTTTCAGCAGAAAATTTGCAGACCCAGAGGGAATAGCAGGTATATTCAAAGTACTAAAAGGAAAAGACTTACAACCAACAATTCTCTATCCAATAAATTTATCATTCCAAATCAAGAGAGAGATTAGTTCATCACCACCAAATTAGCCTTACAAGAAATGTTAAAGGGAATTCTTTAAATGAAAAAAAGACCATAACTAAAAGTATGAAAATTATGAAAGGAAAAAAATCACATTCGTAAAGGAAAAAATAGAGTAAAGGTAGTGGATCAATCAACTACTTAGCCAGTATGAAGGTAAAAAGACAAATGTAAAATAATATGGACCTACAATTATTAGTCAAGGGATTGAAAAACACCTGAGGTAGAAATATTTATATCAGCCAAAATAGATTTTAAATAAAGACTGTAATGAGAAACAAAGAAGGGCATTATAGGATTAATGATAAAAAAAAATCACTCCAACAAAAGGATGTAACACTTATTAATATCTAGGCACCCAATATAGGGACCTAAATGCATACAGCAAATATTAACAGGCATAAAAGGAGAAATGGACAGTAATTAAGTCATGCTAAGGAATTATAACACCCCCTATATCATAGGATAGATTACCCAGACAGAAAACCACTAAGAATATATGGCTTTAAATGACACATTAGAACAGATGGACTTAATGAAATATACTGAGCATTACATCCCCAAACAGCTGAATACAAATTATTATCGAGTGTCCATGGAAATTTCTCCAGGATAGATTACATCAAAATCAAAATCAACTCTCAATAAATTTAAGAAAAATCATATCAAGTATCTTTTCTGATCACAACAGTTTGAAACCAGAAATCAATTACAAGAAGAAAACTTGGGGGAAAAAACAAATCTGTGGAGGCTAGACAGCATGGTACAAAACAATCAAAGTATCAATGAAGAAATCAAAAAGCAATTAAAAGACTACCTTAAGACAAACCAAAATGGAAAGACAACATTCCAAAATCTGTGGCTCACAGCAAAAGCAATTCTAAGAAGGAAGTTTATAGCAATATGGGCGTATCTCAGAAAATAGAAAAATCTCAAATAAATTATCTAACTTTATATCTAATGGAGTAGAAAAAGAACCAAACCCAAAGTTAGTAGAATATAGAAAATAATAAAGATCAGAGAAGAAATAAACGAAACAGAGACTTAAAAAAACACACAAAAGAAAAGATAAATGAAACTAAAAGTGCTCTTTGAAAAAATAAAGAAAATTGATAAGCCTTTATCCAGACTTACTAAGAAAAACGGTGGGTTCCAATGAGTAAAGTCAGAAATGAAAGAAGTTACAACCAATACCACAGAAACATAAAATATTACAAAAGACTATTATGAGCAATGATATGCCAACAAGTGACTCAACCAGGAAGAAATGAATAAATTCCGGGATTCCTGGGTGGTGCAGCGGTTTAGCGCCTGCCTTTGGCCCAGGGCGCGATCCTGGAGACCCGGGATCGAAACCCACATCGGGCTCCCGGTGCATGGAGTCTGCTTCTCTCTCTGCCTCTCTCTCTCTCTGTGTGTGACTATCATAAATAAATTAAAAAAAAAAGAAATGGATAAATTCCTGGAAATGTACAATCTTCCAAGAATGAATAAAAAGGATTAGAAAATCTAAATGGAGTGATTACTAATAGTGAACTTGAATTAGCAATAAAAAACTGCCAACAAACAAAAGTACTGAGCCAGATGATCTCACAGATAAATTCACAAAACATTTAAAGAAAAGCTAGCACCTGGCTTTTGGAGGTTCCTCAAAGAGTTAAAAATAGGAGGTTCTCAAAGAGTTAAAAATAGACCTGCCCTATGACCCAGCAATTGCACTGTTAGGGATTTACCCCAAAGATTCAGATGCAATGAAACACCGGGACACCTGCACCCCAATGTTTCTAGCAGCAATGTCCACAATAGCCAAACTGTGGAAGGAGCCTCGGTGTCCATCGAAAGATGAATGGATAAAGAAGATGTGGTTTATGTATACAATGGAATATTACTCAGCCATTAGAAATGACAAATACCCACGATTTGCTTCAACGTGGATGGAACTGGAGGGTATTATGCTGAGTGAAATAAGTCAATCGGAGAAGGACAAACAGTGTATGTTCTCATTCATTTGGGGAATATAAATAATAGTGAAAGGGAATATAAGGGAAGGGAGAAGAAGTGTATGGGAAATATCAGAAAGGGAGACAGAACATAAAGACTCCTAACTCTGGGAAGCGAACTAGGGGTGATGGAAGGGGAGGAGGGCGGGGGGTGGGAGTGAGTGGGTGATGGGCACTGAGGGGGACACTTGACGGGATGAGCACTGGGTGTTATTCTGTATGTTGGTAAACTGAACACCAATAAAAAATTAATTTATTAAAAAAAAAAAGAAAAGCTAGCACCTATCCTCAAAATATGCCCCAAAACTGGAGAGAAATAAGTGCCTCCAAACTTATTGTAGAAGTGCAGAATTCTACTAAGACCAAACCAGACAAAAGCAACACACACATACAAACACGCACTGGTGATCAGAGAGTCTCAACAAAATATTAAAAAAACAAATAAAAAAATACATTAAAAGAATCATGCACCATTATCAAGTGGGATTTAATCTATGAATGCAAGGATGGCTCAAGATCCACAAATCATTCAATGTGATACATCACACGAACACAAAGAAGGATTAAAAAATCATATGATCACCTCAATAGATGTAGAAAAATCATTTGATAAAATTTGACATATATTTATGATAAAAACTCACAATAAAGTGCGTATATAGGAAATGTACCTCAATCAAATAAAGGCCATATGTGACAAGCCCAGAGATAAGATCATACTTAATGAGGAGGAGCTGAAAGCTTTTTCTCTAAGATCAGGAGAAAGAAGGATGTCTGTTCTCATCACTTTTATTCAACATAGTATTGGAAGTCCTAGCCATAGCAATCTGACAAGAAAGGAAATAAAAACCATCCAAATTGGAAAGACATAAAACTTTCACTGTTATCAGGTGACATGATACTATATATAGAAAATCCTAAAGCCTCCATCTAAAAATATTAGAGCTAATAAATTCAGCAAAGTTGTAGAATCCAAAATTAATATATATATAAATATGTTGTATTTCTATGCACTAATAACAAACTATCAGAAAGAGAAGTACAGAACGTTATCTTTCTACAAATGCATTAAAAAGAACATCTAGGAATAGATTTAACCAAAGAGGTGAAACCTCTGTACTTTGAAGACTGTAAGACACTGATGAAAGATATTGAAGATGATACAAACAAATGGAGAGATATTATACTCTCATGGATCGGAATAATATTGTTAAAATACCCATACTACCCAAAGCAAACTATAGATTCAATGTAATCTCTATCAAAATACCAATGACATTTTTCACAGAACTAGAACAAAGAATCCTAACATTTATATGGAACCACAAAAGACCTCAAGTAGCCAAAGCAATCTTGAGAAAGAACAAAGCTAGACATATCATACTCCCTGATTTCAAATAATATACAAAGCTACAGTAATCAAAACAGTATGACACTGGAACAGAAACAGACACATAGATCAATGGAACAGACTACAGAATCCAGAAATAAACCTACCCTTACTTACGTGATCAATTACTCTTCAACAAAGAAGACAAGAATATACAATGGGAAAAAGACAATCTCTTCAATAAGTGTTTCTGGGAAAACTGGATAACTACATGCAAAAGAATGAAACTGGACACTTTCATGCAACACTTATGAAAATAAACTCAAAATGGATTAAAGACTTAAATTTTAAGACCAGAAACCATAAAACTCTTAGAAGAAAGCATAGGCAGATTTCCTTCACATGGATCATAGCAATATTTTTTGGACTTGTGTCCTTGGACAAGGGCAATTATAGAAAAAACAAAGGGAACTAAATCAAACTAAAAAAAGCTTTTTGAAAGAAACCATCAACAACATGAAAAGGCAACCTAAACCTACTGAATGGGAGAAGATATTTGCAAATGATATAGCCAATAAGAGGTTGGTATCTAAAATATATAAACCTACACAATTCAGTATAAATAAAACAAAACAATCCAAATTAAGAAATGGATGGAGGATCTGAATAGACATTTCTCCAAAGAAGACATCCAGATGGACAACAGACATAAAAAAATGCTTAACGTCACTCATCATCAGGGAAGTGCAAATCAAAACCACAATAAGATATTACATCACACCTGCCAGCATGACTATTATCAAAAAGACAAGAAATAACAAATGTTGGCGAGGATGTGGAGAAAGGGCAACCCTCATGCACTGTTTGCATTCCTGCAAATAGGAATGCAAAATGGTGCAGTCACTGTGGAAAACAGCATGGAGTTACATCAAAAAATTAAAATACAAATAAAATCCAACAATTCCAATTCTGAGTATTTATCCAAAGAAGATGAAACCACTAATTTGAAAAGACACAGCACCCCTATATTTATGGAAGCATTATTTACTATATATTTAAAATGGCCCAATGTCACGGGCGGCAAGTCCATCTACGGGGAGAAGTTTGATGATGAGAATCTCATCCTGAAGCACAAGGGGCCTGGCATCTTGTCCATGGCCAATGCTGGGCCCAACACAAACGGTTCCCAGTTTTTCATCTGTACCACCAAGACTGAGTGGTTGGACGGCAAGCATGTGGTCTTTGGCAAGGTCAAGGAGGGCATGAACATCGTGGAAGCCATGGAGCGCTTTGGGTCCAGGAACAGCAAGACCAGCAAGAAGATCACCATTGCCTACTGTGGACAGATATGATTAATCTAATTTGTGTTTTATCTGAACTTCCAGACCATTCCTTTAGCTCAGGAGAGCTCCCCTCCACCCTCACCTGCTTGAAATAGCCCAGAGTTTCTGCACTCTCCCCCCGGTTCTGCGGGTTCTGTGATTCCTTCCCCCAGGTCTAGCCGGATTGCAGAGTTCAGTTTATGATGATGAAATAAAACCTAAACCACTATATATATATGATATATATATATATATATCATATATATATAAATGATATATAATATAATATATAATATGTAATATAATATAAATAATATAATAAATATATAATATATATAACATATATAGTAAATGTATATGTGATACATCACATCTTTATCCACTTATTTATTGATAGACCATATTATATATATGTGTGTGTGTGTATGCATGTGTGTATATATGTGTGTATAAATATATATACATATATGTGATGTGTATAAATATATATGTGTATGCTATAGTATTTTGATAGGGATCACAATAAATATGTAGATTGCTTTGGGTAGTATAGACATTTAACAATATATGCTCTTCCAGTCCATTAGCATGGAATGTTTTTCATTTTGTTTTTGTCTTTTTCAGATTTTTTCATAAGTTTTCTATAGTTTTCAGAGTACAGATTTTTTATCTCTTTGGTTAGGTTTATTCCTAGGTATCTTAGGGTTTTGGTGTAATTGTAAATGAGATTGATTCCTTGATTTATTTTTCTGCTGCTTCATTATTGGTATATAGAAATACAACAGATTTCTGCACATTGATTTTATACCCTGTGACTTTGCTGAATTCATGTATTAGTTCTAGTAATTTTTTGGTGGAGTCTTTTGGGTTTTCTACATAGAGTACCATGTCATCTGCACATAGTGACAATGTGACTTCTTCTTTGCTGACTTGGGTTATTTTTATTTCTTTTTGTTGTCTGGTTGCTGAGGCTAAAACTTCCAGTACTGTGTTAAAGAATAATGATGAGAATGGACATCCCTGCCTTGTTCCTGACCATAGAGGAAAAGTTCTCAGTTTTCCCCATTGAGGATGATGTAAACTGTGGGTCTTTCTTATATGGCCTTTATGATGTTGAGGTATGTTCTTTCTGTCCCTACTTTGTTGAGAGTTTTTATCAAGAATAGATCCTGTATTTTGTCAAATGCTTTGTCTGCATCTATTAAGAGGATCATATGGTTCCTATCCTTTCTTTTATTAATGTGGTGTATTGCATTGATTGATTTGCAAATATTGAACCACCCCTGCATCCCAGGAATAAATCCCACTTGATCGTGGTGTATGATCCTTTTAATGAACTGTTGGATTCAATTAGCTAGAATCTTGTTGAGACCAATTCACTTGACTTAATTCACATTTAAGAGTACTCTATTCAAACACAGTATAATATATATTCTTCTTGAGTGCACACAGACAGAGCATTTACCAAAACTGAATACATAGCTCATTTCCATTACTCCAAGCAAGAGCATTCAATGATCTACATGGTACCCTCCTTACTTTGGCTCACAGGGAGCCACACAACTTCTTGTCTTCTTCTTTAAAAAAAAAATCATAGATAAAAACAAGTACAATCACAAAGTTCTTTAAACAGTTACAATCACAAAGTTCCTATTTTGTCAAAAAAAAAAAAAAAAGTCTGTGGTCTAGACCAAAACTATAGGTCAGTCCATACATCTTATTCTCCTTATCTGCTTTGTTTGGTCAGCCAACAAAACTGAGCTCATTCTAAGGTGTGATAGTCATTCTTAAATCATTAACTTCCTCTAAGTTAAACTCTAATTTTGCTCTTTATTGCTGTGTTTGAGGAATTTTCAGTATTCACTATTATGGAGTTTCAATAGCAACCATCCAATTTAAATAATCACATTTAACACCATCAAATTAGTGAAAAACACCATCTAGATGTAGTGTTGCCAGATTTAGGAAATTAGAATATAGAACAGATGCCCAGTTATATGTGAATGTCAGATAAACAGTAAGTACTTTTTAGCATAGGTATGTCCTAAATATTGCATGGGGCCTATATATTTTAGATGATCACCTGGAAACAGCAGTTGAAGACCATACGGTAAATTCTCAGGGTGGAGGACTAGAAGGCCATAGTGTCTATACGTGGCAGGGAAGTGAGTAACCAAGGGATCCAAAACAAAACCAATCAACAGGACAGAGGGATGATCAGAAGCACAGAATCAGAGCCACCAATATGTGGCCCAGGAATAACCTCTGTGACTTTCCCCAAGAGGTGGCCATTTGGCTCCAGCATGAACACTGGTACAATCAGCCCAAGTGTAGCCCTCAAAGCCTACAATCCACAGTTGTCTTGAATCTTTCTTATGCTTTTATATGCAGTAATTAAAATAATGCTGCTACTGCTATTTTTATGGATGTATATTGCTCTGACTTTCAAAATGAAAGCTTTAATCTATAATCGCACACCAAGGCTCTTGAGCAAAGGATACAGTCTTTATTCATAAAACCATTCCCTCAAGTAACCACTCTGCATGGGTTAGATTAAGGGAGAGAGGAAAAAGGAGGGGGACAAAGGAGGAGGAAGCAAGTGAGGAAATATGAATAAAATTGCTTTTGCTAATAATGAACTCGTAGTTCTAGGAGGCAAGGAAAATGGATATGCTTTAAGAATTCCTCGGGGCTAAAGCAATCGTTATTTTTACATTTTCAACCTCTAATTTGAGATCTTTCTTATAAAAAGAATAAAGCCGTGCAGTCTTAGAATAGTAGTAGGCTTATATAGCATTGAGCACACTACATTGACTGCAACAACCAAACCTTTTGAAAACAGAGACACCAAAACACCATTTGGTCCTCTATCTTCAGACAGGACTGTTCCGATATCTCTCAGGCCAAAGAGAATTGATTCTAATTTGGGGGGAGGGACAGGAAAAACTCTTAGGGGAACAAGATTGTACATCTTCTTCGCTAAATTATTTCAGTCTCTCCTGACAAAATAGGCAGGAAGTTTTTTTCTCATAACTCACCCCAATAACTCCTATTGTAGTTTAGGTTGACATTCTTTGAGATCTATTAATATATTCATTCCCTGGAGAGAAAGAACAGCTAGTTACTATCTTCTGGACAGTCCTCATTCAGGCACTGAAAAATCCTCTCTAAATAATTCCATCAGCCTTCTCCCAGATTTAATTATTTCATCTTGTAACCTTTGTTAATAAGTCCTATTTTTCAAGCCTTTGTTCATTTTTAATCATTAGTTACACCGTTGCATAAAGATCAGTGCATAAACCTTTTGAAAAAGTGAAAAACTCAAATAATTCATTCCAACAAATGAAATGCTAATGCTGTTGCTATGTAGCAACGCTAGGTTCATTAGATGCCTTTGCTCGGCATACCATCTGCAGATCTCCTTCTTTTATCCCACCAGCCTTGGAACATTTTAAAGGGTGGAATGTGTCATAACCCATTTATTTTGACTAAATACCAAATCACATCTCTGCTTTCTATAAGACAAAATGAGGTTTGTCACACTTGGACTAATAGTTCTTAATGAAGATTATGTTCTTTTATCATTATTTTTTAACATTCTCCTAAGAGAGACATTTTCAATTTGACTAATTGTTTAATTAATGACTATAAAGCAATTTGATGAAACACAAATAGCACGTAGCACAAATTCTAAATAACTATGATTATTATTTTGAGCCAAATGGGATGAATTTTCATTGCATGAAGCATGTCAATAAAATAATTTCTCATAAGCCTCAACGAGACTCTGGGCAAACTTGTAAAATAAAAAGAGCAAGTGAATATGTCCTATTAGACTCATATTATTTACCTGTGCGTTCTCTTCTCACCTTCTGAAAATGCCCTTAACCCATTATAGGCACTCAAAGCTCTCCTGCCCCTTCTGAGTGACAGGACTGCCCCAACTGCACACTCTATCACTACCCTATCACCACCGCATGCTTGAGATAGCCCACTCTGGGTCAGTGACCTAGATATTTGTCAAAACTACGTCTCGTCTAGCCTATTTGCCAAATAGACTTCTCTGCTTAATTTTGCATAACTAGTCCAATAAATTTATCTGCTCTAGTGACAAAAAAAAATCTCTAAAAGAAAAAAATCATAAAATGAGAGAATAATGTTAATGATATGAGGAGCATCCTTTGACCATTAATAGAAATATTTGGGATCATGCTTTTTCTAACTTAACTCATGAATCATCAAATTTATCTGTATTTCCATCTTTTGCATTATTTCATCATATGCTCCAGATATTACTTTAGCATTTTTTCAGAGTGGACTTACATACAGATGGACAAATTTATTCTTCCTTTTGCTGGAAGTGCTGTATTGTTGATTCACCAACACTAAACTCACAGTCAACACACTAACTCATGCCTAAATAAAGTATATCTAACACATTTTTTTTGGTAAGGTACATCACAACCTTCTTACACTTAGGAGCACTAGCCAGCACTTCAGCATTATGCTTAGTGGCCATATTAAACAGCAAAATCACCAAAACACATACACAAGAAAGGCACAAAAATGTGGAAATGTTTGCCATCCCACAAATCATGAAAAGGACAACTGATTATAGTATGAGTGCTGAAGCAGGAAGGTAGAGTGTTGTTCAACTTCAGCTAGAGGGGAACAGGTGCTTTAGGCAACTCACATTATTTGCAGCTCTAATGGTCCCAAAACCTCACAATTTGGGGATAATTATATCCCAAAGCTGCACTGATTTGGGGATAATACGCATCAATAAGAATAAAACATTTAGGCATAATTTAACTAAGAAGGCGATAGATCTACCGAACAAAAAACTACCAAACATTTATGAAAGAAATTAAAGCAGATACAAATATATCTGAGGATACTCAGTGGTCATGGAGTAAAAAACTTAAGGCTGTTGCCGCACCTGGATAGCTCAGTCAGTTGAGTATCTGACTCTTGATTTCAGCTCAGGTCATGATCTCAGGGTCTTGAGATGCAGCCCTGGATTGGGCTCCTCACTCATCAGGGAGTCTGCTTAAGGATTCTCTCTCCCTTTCCATCTCCCCTCCTGCTGCTCATGTTCTCTCTCTCTCTCTCTCTCTCTCTCTCTCTCTCTCTCTCTCACACACACACACACACACACACAAATAAATAAATAAATCTTTAAAAAAATTTTTAGAATTGTTAAAATGTCCACACTACACCCCCCAAAATTTACAGATTCAACACACTCTCTATCCAAATCCAAATGGCATTTTTCACAGAAATAGAAAAAACAATACTAAAGCAATTGAGCAAGAAGAAGAAAACTCAATTTCAAAATATATCATAAAACTAAAGCAATCAAAACAACGTGGTACTGGTATATAGACATATAGATAGATGAAACAGACTAGAAAGCCTAGAAACACATGCATAAATGATGAACTAATTTTTGACAAGGGTGCCAAGAATGCAGAATGGAGAAAAGGATAGTCTTCTCAACATATGGTGCTGGGGAAACTGGATCCAGATGCAAAAGAATGAAATTGGACTTTATACCATACAAAAAAAATCAATTAAAAATGGATCAAAGACTTGAACCCAAGACCTGAAACCATAAAAATCCTAGATGAAAACATAGGGGGAAAGGTCCATGACAGTGGTATTAGCAGTAATTTTTTGGTTGTGGCACCAAAGCACATATAACAAAAGCAAAAATAAACAAGTAGGACTACATCAAACTAAAAAGCCTCTGCGTGTGAAAAGAAACAATCAACAAAATGAAACCACAATCTGCAAAATGGGAGAAAATATTTGCAAACCACATATCTGACAAGAGGTTAGTATTCAAAATATACAAGGAACTCCTACAACTCTTTATCAAGAAAGCCCAAACAATCTGATTAATAATAGGCAAAGGATCTGAACAAACATTTCTCGAAGACATACAAAGGTCAAAAAGTATATGAAAAGATACTTAACATTAGTAATCACTAGATACCTGTAAATCAAAATCATAATGAGATATTACCCTATGCCTATTAAGGTGGCCATTATTCAAAGAGAGAGAGAGAGATAACAAGTGTTAGCAAAGATGTAGGGAAAAGGAAACTCTTAGACAACGTTGGTAGGAATGTAAATTGGTATGGCCATTATAGAAAACGCTATGGAGTTTCCTCAAAAAATTGAAAATACAACAACAATATGAATCAGCAGGCTCACTCCTGGGTATATATATATATCCAAAGGAACTGAAATCAGGATCTGTAAGAGATATCTGGAGTGCTATGTTTTTTGCAGCATTATTTATAATAGCCAAGATAGAGAAATGGGCTAAGGGTCCATCAATGGATGAATGGATAAAGAAATTGTGGTATATACATATAACAGAGTATTAATGAGCCTCTAAAAAAAAGAAGGAGATTATGCTATTTGCAACAACATGAATGGACCTGGAGGGCATTATATTCTGTGAAATAAGACAGAAAGAAAGACAAATACTCTATGATCTCACTTTTATACAGAATCCAAAATCAACACTCATAAAAGAAGAGAGCAGAATGATGGTTGCTGGGGGCTGGGAAATGAGGAAGTGATGGATAAAAAGCAGAAGGTTTCAGTGCTACAAAGTAGGTTCTGGAGATCTACTATACACCACAGTGCCAATAGCTACCAATGCTGTATTGTATACTTCAAACTGCGAAGTATTGTATACTTACAACTCTTATCCTATGTTAGGTATTCCTGCATTAAAATAACAAGCAATAGTAACAATAATAACGGTAAGAAGAGACTTTGGGAGGTGACAGATCTGTTTCTGCCCCAGATGATGACTTCACAGATGTATACTTATCCCCAAACCCACCTAGGTATATGCATTAAATATGAATTGCTTTTTTATACAAAAACAGTTTAAAAAATACAAATTAGTGAGTACATGAATTTGGAAATTGAGAATCCATGAATAATTAGGATTAACTATACTATGTCCATTGTACAGATGAGGAGGAGATGTAACTCTCCTTACAGAGAGTTTAAAGGGATAAATAATTTGCCTAAGGTTATCTAGCCAAGAAAAAAGTGGAAGTCCGCCTCTAAAACTTTCTGGATCCAAATCCTATAAGCTATTATGCCACAATGCTTTCCATATGGGTTTCATCATTGTTACACTGTCCTATTGCGTGACATCCTTTGTCTGGTCCTGGTGAAAAGTACAAACAAGCATCAGGTATCCCCAAGCTTTATATATCACAGAATACTAATATCATCATTTAGAGATGTATTCTAGCCCCTTTCTTCTCTGTGAGAGAGGAAACCTGTCTTCTGATGAATCTACATTCCTTACAGTAAGTTCAGAGCTGGTGTTGCAATGAATTAAGGGTTTCGGAGTCACACATCTGATTTTTAAATCGGCTCTTCTCTTCGCTAGTTGTGTGACCTTAAAGATCTCATGTATCCTCAGAACAGGAATTGTAATGCTGATTTCATAGGATTATCCTGAAGATTAAATCAGACAGCTAGTATAAGGAATTTAGCTCATAGTAAGTGCTTGAAAATTAGCATGTACTACTCTTCAGTATTTGTTCTTCTGGTGCCTCCCAGAACCTATTCCACAAAGGGACTTTCCATCGTTTGGTTTCTGCATACAGGCTTTTAAAAATCAAAAGTGGAAACAATTGTCTCTTCTATCATGACTATGATAATAACAGCCACATTGCTCTGCAAAACCCTACAGCTCAGCTCTAGCTATGCCCCCCTCTTTGTCAAGGGCAATATAGACGTGTGATACATGTAAAGTAGCTCAAGGGTGGAGATTCCAATATTCCATCATCAAACATGGCTTGAAAACAAACCCTAACCCCCTTAGAATTAAAGCTAAGTCTGCCATGAACAGTTGTTTCTAAACTTCCACCTCTTTAAAAAGCACTGTGTTTTGATTTTCAATTCTAGTTCAGAAATCACTCCATCTGGCCTGGCCAATCAGGATGCACAAGAAGCACCGAATTTAGTTTATTTTATTTATATATATAATACCAGAGGATGTGTTAATGTAAAAATGAAACCAGGTTTGCAATAATGCTGGGGAAAAAAATGAAAAGATTTCACGAACATTTCTCTAAACCTAGAGGGTTTGGTTAAGATGGGAGACTCAGGTGTTTCAAAGTAAAGACCACAATCCCCTCTTAAGATGATGCCTAAAAAAATTTTACTTCATGGCAGGCAAGGTTAAAAATAAGAATGACAATGCTGTTTTAAAGTATGAACCAACCACACAGGGAGAGGTACCTACGTCATCTGCTTTATCCACATAGTCTGCATAACGGAAAGATCATTTCGAATTTGAATCGCCATTCTTTTACTTACTTTGTGACATGTGCAAGTTACTTGCTCTCATCAAGCCACAGTTTTATTTATTAAAATGGTAAAAATGATAACAGCCTTACAGTGTTGTTGCCAGAATGGAAGTTAGAAAATATATGTGAAATTTCCTACAACAGAGGTCTTAGTAAATCTCAATTTTGTTCTTTAAAAATGAAGAAACTGTTGACTGGCAATATAGATTTAGGATGAGTCTTTTCATTAAAATATTTCAATCGTTTATTCAAGTTTCACTGACCTCTTCTGTGTGCCAGACAGCACGCTAAATCCTGCAAGTCAGAAATCCTTGTGTTTTGTGTGTGTGTGTGTGTGTGTGTGTGTGTGTGTGTGGGCAGGAAGGGAGTGGGTGTTGGTGGAAAAGGAACATGATACTATCCGTGGATGTCTCTTAAGAGATGTATAAATCTTATCCTTTTATGTACCATGAATTTGACATATTAGCAAGGACTCTACTCTTACAATAATCCCCAAAGGGAATTAAATGTTATTTCTTTCATTAAACTTTTTCCCCTCAACATTCTAAGCAAAAGCAATAACCTTATACTCTAAGTTCTTAATATACCTCACTTTTTCTTTTTAAAAGAACTAATGTACTCAGTTCTTCATGTGATAAATATTTACTGGATTCACAATGTAGGCAAAACATGAAACAGACACCTTGAGGAAACAGTATACCTCATATTATTTCCTGTCACCTGAAGTGTCCATTTTCAGTAAGGAAATTAAGATATACACACAAATGTGTACTTTAATTTTATAAAAGCAGTAAAAAGTGCCATGAAGCTATAAGAAGGGAAAAGATCTCTTTTCAGTGGGGTCAAGGGAGACTTCTTGGAGGATGTGTTTTAAAGGATGATTGGTAGTTTGATAAAGAACACAAAATAAGAAAACACAAGTTCTTTTGGGTTCAGCAGAGACTAGTTAAGTATGGCCTTGTGTTGTTCATTATCTATTCATTTTCACATCTTATCTTCCCATCTACTTGACAGCCACAGAGACTGAGTTTAACTTTGTTTCTCCCACATCACATGACACACAAGGTCATACGTACATGTATCAAGTGGTTGAATTTGAGGCCCAGATTGTACTAGCCTACTTCAGGCAACAGTCTGTTCTGCTTTTCAATATTCTGGGAAGGGAACCCTACAATGCTCTCAAAGTCAAAGTATTTCTGTTGGGGCCCTACAGATACCTCCAAATCCCAAAGGATTTAATCACCACCTATGGGCATGTCTGCATGCCAACTGGAATGCGTTTGAGTCAAACATGTGATGTATGCCTCTTCTCATATTCAATAGTATTTGTGGTACCTTCTTTCTCAAGATTGACAAGATGCTTCAAAGGGATGTTGTCCATCCATGGCCAGGAGATGGAGTCCTGGGCTTTGATACAGGAGTGCCTCTTACCTTCCTTGTTAGAATTTGCTCAAAGGGTCCAATTCAAACCCTGTTTCGGGGCTCACTTCATTTCTAAGTCAGTATCAAGTCATGAAGTTACTACAGTACTGAATTAGCATATGCTGTTGCAATTTTTTGGCATGAATACAGTTTTTATGTAGTTAGAAAAGGTTATTACTATGGTTTTTGGAAGGGAAAAATAAATGGTTGGGGAAATAGATATGATATCATTTTTTCAAAAACTATACATGTTCCAAATACCCAGCACCTATCTCAACACAGAAAGTATGGCCCTGAATTTTAATGGCTTTTGGACAAGAGTCCCAGCTTTCTGTGTATCAGCAGTCTTAATGTCACATCATCTATGAACTAAATGATGTGTTAAGAGAATTGGAAAATACTTTTCACTTCTGGAGATACTCTAGGATTGTTTTTGTTTTATTATTTTCACACTATCACATTGCTTTTTTGGTTCCTACTGGGGAGCCTAGAGATGAGAACTGATTCCTTATCCTTGAAAATATTTTATTATGGAGTATAAACCAGTCCATTATTATTTCAATGGCATGGTCTGGTTTTAAGCAAGAGTATAATGATCTCTCACTGAATAAATGCAGACCAAGTTTTTAGCAAAGTCAATGTAGGTCAGTAGGTAGGTTGCATAGGAAAATCTCATAGGTCAGAGTCAATGTAACCACTACTTTTGGTCCCATAAATGTATCACCACGGCTCTTGATTGTCATGTGTTACATGGATAGGAAAGATAGTGGTAAACTATGATCCTAATTTTTGAAACTTTTCCCCTGAAATAAAATGGAATAACAGAGTAATAACAGAATAAATAACAGAAACTCTGGTCCTCTTTCAAAGTACTAGAATTTAAAATGCTTCCTTGGGGATCCCTGGGTGGCTCAGAGGTTTAGCACCTGCCTTCAGCCAAGGGTATGATCCTGGAGTCCTGGGATCGAGTCCCACATCAGGCTCCCTGCATGGAGACTGTTCTCCCCTCCCTGCATGGAGCCTGCTTCTCCCCTGCCTGTGTCTCTGCCTCTCTCTGTGTCTCTCATGAATAAATAAATAAAATCATTAAAAAAATGCTTCCTTTACTCATGAAAATAATTGCTGTCTGTCTGAGTTAGAAGAAAATTCAGAGTTTAGCTGGAACCATTCTTGCTTTTTCAAAGTCTCATGGCTGGTTGGTGATGCAGTAGCTCTCACAATCCATACGTTTTAATTTAAAGTCTCTGAACTCCTTGGTAATATTCTTTACCTTGCTTCTGTGTTTGTGTAATGACAGAAGCATAATGTTTCTCTCTACAATGTCAAGCTTTCTCTATAGGCAGAGCAATGGCCTCAAAGAAGTCAAATTCTTAGTCCCCAGAACCTTTAAATACATTATGTTAAATGCCAAGGGAAGATTAAGATTGCAGTCAGAATTAAAGTTGGCAATCAGCTAGCCTGAGGTTTGCTAGAGTATCCTAGATTATCCAGGTGAGCCAAAGTAATCATAAGTGTCCTTATAAATAAAAGAGGGAGGCATGAGAGTAGAGTGAGAGTGATGCTATGTGAGAAACATACTGAAGCTATGTTGGCTTTAAAGATGGAAATATGCCATGAACCAAAGGATGTGGCATCTTCTAGAGGCTGGAAAAGACAGGGGGATAGCTTTTCTCCTAGAATTCCTAAATGAATGTAGCCATGTTGACATGTTAATTTTGGCCCAGTGAGACTCATTTTGTATTTTTGACTTGGGGAACTCTAAGATAATAA
This sequence comes from Vulpes lagopus, assembly GCF_018345385.1. NCBI lineage: Eukaryota > Metazoa > Chordata > Mammalia > Carnivora > Canidae > Vulpes > Vulpes lagopus. The sequence continues at coordinate 69,713,119 of NC_054831.1, read as the reverse complement.
ATTTGTGTGGTTTTAAATCACTTAAGTTTGTGGTAGTTTGTTATAACAGCAATAGGAAACTAATACACCATTCAATTTCCTTTTGAGCATATTGGAAGGCACTAAATTTGCTTCCTCTTGCTAGGCTTAGAGGAGGAAAACCCCCATCAGTTATTTCTCCAGGTAAATACTCATGAAACTCAGTAAAATTGGTACTTAGGATACAATCTAACTCCATCAGTTGCTCAGTGTCTCTGCACCCACCCTAAGAAACACAGCACCCAAATAAAAGGTACAAACCGCCCTGTATCAGCCAAGGGTGTAGCAGGGAACAGATGGCTCCTTCAAAAACAGTAGTTGAAGAGAGCTTATTAAAATGGTTATTTGCAAAAGGGTAGGCAGAGTTAAAAGTAGTAGTAGAGAAGGGATGATAAAGCAGCACCCAAGGAAGAACAACAGAGACAAATCAAGCCTCAGAATAAAAGGACAAGGCCTGAGAGTCATTCCCAAACCTCAGGGAGACCTAATGCTGTAGAGAGGATAGTCCAGCAGGAGCAATGGGCTCTGATACACAAATAGAGCTCTTGCCAACCTCAGAACATGGAGAGAGGATGCCAGGAGAAGAAATACCTGAGCTTTCTTTCTTTCTACACTCTGGTTTCTACTAGTTCCTCCCAATAGCTGAAACATAAAGGAAGTCAGAGGGTTTATGTAGTCAACAAAGGTCCACCCTCCAGGGCACAGACCTGGGAGAGAAGGGAGAGGCATGAATCTAGAAGACCAAACAGAGAAATACAACATCCATGATCCAACTCAATAGACCCTTCTCCCCTTGTCCACAATATGAGAAGTCAAATAGCCTTGCTCTTATCTTATATAGTGAAAGGATACTGTGTGATGGGAAAATGAAAAAAAATATTTCAGGAGCATTCAGATACAGCTCTTTCCACTATTATCAATACATAATATAGTCACAGAAAAATTAAATAATAACACAACCTCCTTAAGTTAAAAATACTTTGACACATTTGATACTGGCTTAATAAAAGGGCACTACACTGCAATCTCTTCAAAAAAGGTTGGTCGGAATCACCAATGCCAAAGATAAGATGCTGGCTGGGTGTACCATATTACTCTGGCCCAGCACACCATTTCTTACAGTGCTATGATTTATGGGATTGTAATTTTTTGGCCAGGAAACAACAAAAAATTTACTAAAATTTGTTTACTTGATCTTCTAATGTTTTAGTAAGATGGATTTCCATGAGCTTTTCTATTATACTGATAGAAGATAAAAGATAGACAATGAAATCTCCTAAGGACCAACAATGAATCCAAGAAAGTAGGCTTAGCACACTTACTAGCATTCTTAAGCTGACTAGAAGACATTTACAGTAATAATAATAATAATTAATATTAATAATAATTTAGTTCTGTAGTCAAAGTGCCATTGATCTAAAGAGACTGTACAACTTCTGATCAGCACTTCTGGGTTCATATCCACTGTTAGTACATAATGGGCCACAGTATAGAGAGTCATTAAATTTGGAATCATCTTGAATGATTCCATTGAATATGCTGGATCCCTTTAGCATCACTAAACGATACAAAGAGAAGCTCAAGGGGATGGTAATGTGAAATCAGTACACACAATACCATCATGTTGAAACATGAACCCTGGAATGTAGTCCATTCCAATTCAGCTACTGGATGAAAGCAGGAAGCTCTGCTGCCTTTAATCCTGTCACTCATCCCTTCCTAAGTGTTAATAAACACAAGAGAGAAGCAGCATTAAGATCGGCATGAAAAATCTTGGAGGTCTTTCATCATCCAGTGGCCACGGTGATGAGTAAATCCATGTCTCATAATGTGTGAACAGCCACCTGTGGGCTGGAGCCAGTGAAAATGGGTCATAGGCTTTGAGTCCATGCAAGTTACCCCCCACTTTTCACGTCCTTGGTGTTAGAGGTTAGATGTAGCCTGTGGTACATTTATACATAACAAAGGACCCAGTTCTGATAATGAAAATTGTGTAGGGGGTCACTGAGGACTGAATTTGGCTTTGTATCAAACACATACAAAGAGCCAAGTTTACCCATATTCAATTTCCTAATTATCATTTGTTTCCAAATTGGCTATACTATTTCCATTCTGCCTTTCCAAGTAGAAGAATCAACAATATTTATTATCATATAAATGCTACTTCTAACATCACTAAATTTTCTTCGAACTTGTGGATTTAACAATTCTACAAGATATTAAATAATCCAGTGCTTTGTAGAATGCCTGCATTTCCCATTGCCAAAATATTTGGAGATCATGCTCACTATCCAAATATACAGCAGAGTAAATAAGGCAGAAAAGAATGTTTTTGTATTTAATACATAAGGTGATATTAACATTAATATGTTCTGAAGGCGTTTGGACCTTCACTTTCTCCCACACACATTGGCATGATTTCAGATAGAAAAACTTTTGACATTTAATCAACTTAGCAAAAATCTTTATTTCCTACTGAAGTCTTGGTAGTCATTTGTGTTATTCACATATATTTATAGTTTTTTTCATCCCAGGTACATGGCAGGCTACATGTCCCCTTGAAGTTGGAAAAAACCATCTGACTTACTATAGTTACTAAAGAGTCAGTAGAATTAATGTGTATCAATTGTGGGCCAAAGCCTGTAAAATGTATGCATGATCTTCTTTGTTCCCACCTCCCTGTCAAAGTTACCAGTGATATTTTAGAGGTTGAGTCTCCTTCAGTCTGGGGCCTCGGGGCCCCTGCTAATCTGATGTGAACATGCAGAAAGAGTAAGAACCACACTATACGCACTGAAGCTACCCTCTCTGCTCTCTCTGGAAATGACTAAACCTTTCTCAGAATCACACACACACACACACACACACACACAAATGCCCACATGGCCCTAAGGTCTAAGCACTCTCTCACAGCTGTGCTATATTTCACAGCCCACACTGGCATTTAAGATGCTTGAGATTAGTGGGGTTATTACCAAATACAGCCATGCCTCTCCTGATGAATAAAAGACAACTTTAAACTTGTTAAAATTTATGTCTTTCACAATAAAGTGTCAACTGAGAATAGAGACAGTGTATTTGAGTGGAAGGAAGCATGAGTTTCGTAGTCACCTTGATCTGGCTGAAGCAGAGGGTTCATCACTTATCACGTCTGTGATCTTACGAAGCCACTTAAAAGGTTTGAAAAATTTACTTTTCTCATCCTTGAAATGAGATAATATGATGTCTTTTGCAGAATGCTAGAAGGATAAGTGAAATAACTCATCTCAAGCAACTAGCTCAGGATAAGTAGTAACTCTCAGTGTCTATTTTTTTCTCCCACTCTGATCCCTTCAGATAATGAAGTGTTAGAAGAATTGATAAGATGAGGGTTGGTTGGGCAAATTATGGCTGATAGACCAAAAGTGGCCCTCTGCCTGTTTCTGTAAATAAAACTTCATTGGATCACTACCACATTCATTCAATTATGAATTGTCTATGTTTTCTTTCACACTACAAATGCAGAGTTAAGTAGCTGCAACAGAGACTGTATGGCCCATAAATCCTAAAATATTTACTATTTGGATTTTTTCAGAAAAAGTTTGCCAACCTCTACACTAGATTCATTTATGACCTGGACAACTCAATTTCTCAAATTAGTCTCAGACTTATTTTCCCAGGATAGATCAATATTGTGTTGTATAGTAGTTGCAGGTTATGGAAGCTAGAAGTCAAATGATAACTGCCTGGCATTGACATTACCCAAGATTTTACAGTGAGTCATGAAGCACATGAAAGGACAATCAAAAGGTTGCTCTAAGTCTACTTCTTGAATGTCCTAAATAAGCATGTGTGTTTTCGCTTAATCATTCATTTCACAAGTATGTGTTTAAATGCCAGGTATATGCCAGTGAACTATGCTAAGCACAGGGGATATGAAGATAAATATGGTACAGTCTTGCAAACCAGAAAAGCTCCTAGTCTAGTAGAGTGTAAAATACGTAAATAAATAAATAAATAATGACAATTCAATGAGATAACAGCTAATATATAAGCATACACACATAAGCAAACTGGAGGGGATCCCTGGGTGGCGCAGCGGTTTAGCGCCTGCCTTTGGCCCAGGGCGCGATCCTGGAGACCCGGGATCGAATCCCACGTCAGGCTCCCGGTGCATGGAACCTGCTTCTCCCTCTGCCTGTGTCTCTGCCCCCCCCCCCCTCTCTCTCTCTCTGTGACTATCATAAATAAATGAAAATCAAAAAAAAAATAAGCAAACTGGAACAAGGAGATGAAAGAAGGTGGTGTCTGACCAGAATGTACCAGATTCCTTGACATAAAGCATCCCACACTGAGAACCTCTGGCTATGGGCATGTGGAAGCAAAACCTAGATCATGAAGACACTAAACAGACCCCAGGGTAAATAGAACGTGCACCCTCCATACTCTTGTTAGAGATTTTGGATAGTACCTTGATCTAGACCCTATTTTGGTTCCCCAGCTTTCATTTCTGGAGAATTTTTTGTGACATTTCTCTTGACCTTAGAGTTGGTGCCTCAATACCACCATCTCAATTTATTCTTTGTTAGACCTGACTTGGTTCTTGTCTCCTAGATCTGGACTTGCCCAGAGTTATACTGATTTTTCCATTTGGCTCAGAAACCTCACCTCAAGCTTTAGATCTTCTCTTACTGGCCCTGATATGCTCACCTCCTTACTCACTTCTGACCTAGATGTGCCAATGAACTTTGCCCTTCTCCTACTATTATTGTAATCCTACAATTTGATTCTGTTGAGTGGAGTGTTATCAAAAGAAAGATTTTTCCAAGGAGCAAATGCAGACAGTTCTTACAGTTGCATGGAACACAATATTTAAAGTTGCAGAGATGTGAAAAAGGAAGGTGGGTTTAGTTACCCAAATAAATTTCATATGGATAGTGTATACTGCAGAGCAAAGAGTGACAGAAGATTAAACTAAAAAATAATCAAAAGCCAGATTGTGGAGGACCTTGGAAATCATGGAAAAGAAGATGTACTTCATTCTGTGTCTGGTCAAGAATCACTGTCAGCTTTTAAGCAGAGAGGCATATGATCATATTTGTGTCTTAAAATGTTGCTCTGGAAGCAATATGGTATATGACTGCAAGAGGAGCATAGAAGCTTTAAGAGAAAGAAAGGAGTTACCTAGCAATTGTCATATGCCTGGTAAAAATGAAAGCCTAACTTGAAAGCAGAGAAGAGAATGAATTTGAGATATATTTGAGAGGGAACTGGAGATGGTGAGGAGAAAAAATCTAGCTAGAACAATGCTTCTCAAACTAGCTCAGTGAAGTCCTTATAGAATTCATAGCCACTGTGGAGCAATACTTTTGTAAAATAAAACAAAAGAAAGTGATCATGTGCTTGGATGTTGCAAAAATGTCAACCTGCTATAAAAGTTTCTAATGCTTACTTTAAATTTGTGTATTTACCATGCCACAGTGTAATCTGTGGTGTAACACTCATCCACAGACCACACTCTAACTAGCATGTGCTAGAAGGCCTCCAGGGCTTCTGGTTTGGATGACTAGATGGATAGAATGGATGTTAGCCAAGTCAAGGAACAGAGGGAAAGTGGATTTAGAGGTTGAGGATGAGTTTCATTTTAGATATGTTATTCTTGATGTCCCAGTGGAACACAGATGGAGAAATCCATGAGGTTGCTGGCAATTCAGCTTGTATGCGTTTCATTTGTAGAGAATGTCTCACATATGGTAGGTAGTTAGTGAGGTTTTTTAAAATGCATAAATGGAAGCAAACTTCCCATTTATTTGTCTGCAAGGTAAAGACACTGTTCCTGTTGGAACAAGCAAGACAGGATATTGGAATAAATATCATCTAATGATAGAATTCTAATCTCCGACTTCTGTGATTACACCACAATCTGAAAATCGGAAAAGGAAGACTGTTAAAACAGTTCAGAACATGTAAAGTTGACTTTCTGCACTAAGGAAAAATGGGAAAAGGCAGTCTTTTTTTTCTCTCTCTACGTCATTTGTTCATCATCAGTAGCGTACTTCATGTGTCTGCTACACCATAGTGGACTGGGTCCAAGTTTACTGAGCAATCACAGAAGTTAGCCGAGTTGTTTTGGTAGAAGGTACAAATCTCAGTCCCCACAACTCAAGTGCACAAGGCATGTGATGTTTTCTGTATGTAATATCACTTTCATTTGTAATCCATATTGTTTCAGGAGAAAAAAAAATCACTCTACCTTTTATCCAAAGTTGCACCTGAAAACTGGGTTCCTGTAGAGTGCTGGCGTGGTGTGGGCTATCTGGTTACTGGTGGCCGACACTGCCTGACCTCTCCCTGCCCTACACTCAGTTACTTCAATGACCCTCATTTCTTGGGTCCCATCACCAATCCACAGCATTCGCTGCGGTGATACCCCTTGCTCTGACCTCACAATCTCTCAGACATTTCTTAGCCCTCCTCCATGCCTCCCTGGTCAGGGAACTTCATGGGATTAAGACTTTCTGCTACAATTATGCCTTTACATGCTTGAAAAATCATTCCCCTGCTTCCTACACTGTACTTTGCTCATTCAACAATCTCTACTGGTGAGGATCTTCTGAGCACCTATTATGTTCCAGGCCTTTTCTAGACTCTTGGGGAACTTCAGTGAGCAAAACTGACTAAAGCTTCTGGCTTCATGAAGCATGTGTTCTAGGATGGCGAAATATATTATAAATAATAAGTATAATAAATAAGTCTAATAATACAGTATGTTTGAAGTTGATTGAGTGCCATGGAATAAAGCAGAGCAGAGTAAAGAAGATTTAGGAGTGCAGGCCAGGGGCTGTGGTTTGAAATTTTCAATAGGCTTGTCAGAATGGAGCTCATTGAGAAGGCAGCATGTGAGCAGATGAGAGAAGTGAAGAAGTTGGTCAAGTGTAGTTAGGAAAAAGGCATTCCAGGCAGAGGGAACAGCAGGTGCAAAAGCCTGGGGATAGGAGGAAGCCTGTTCAGGGAATAGCCGGGAGGTCATTGTGGCACAGTGAGCAATGGTGAGCAAAGCAAGTGACACATTCAGAAAGGGAACGGGATGGACTTTTACTCTGGGTGCAATGGAAAATTCATGGAGAGTTTTGAGCAGAAGAGTGACATAATCTGACTTGGATCATAGAGAGACTGTTCTGGTTGTAATGTTGAGAAAACACTACAGGAGGAAGTTTGGAGCAAAAGGTCCCATTTCAGTGGCAACGGAGGTGGGGAGAAGTTTTTGGATCCCAGATGTATTTTGAAGGTATAGCCGATAGAATCTCTTATTGGTTTGGACATAGGGTGCGAGAGAAGGATGAGTTGAGGATGACATCGATATTTTACCCTGAACACTGGAGGAATGAATTACCATCAGCCTCGCAGGGCAAACTGTGGACAAAGAAAGAGTTTTGTTGAACAACATCAGGAGTTATACTTTTGCTCTTAGGCCATGTTTCTACACATTGGTATTCCCATTGCTAAATACAGTGCCTACCGCTGGGTAAGCAGAAAATACATGCTGAGTGGGCAAATGAGTGAATGGATAATTAAATACAATCCCCACAGGGCGGGCAACCTGAGGTCTTGCTGCTTTCTTGGGTAGCACCCAGGAAGCACTGGGCAAAATTGCTCTCCGCTTGCAGATTCCTAAAAACCGCCTGAAGTTCTTTCACCATGTTTCTGGTGGGGACTGTCAGTCTGGTACAGGGGGAGAGTACTGGCTCCATTCTCAGAGACAAATATCTCGGTAGTCTTGCTTCCATTCCAGCGATCCTTCTCTACCCACTTGTCCAGACAACTTTTATCTATTTCCAGGAAAAAAATGCTTACTTGTATATATCTTCCAAGTCCAAAGATTTTATGCCTGGGTTTCAGCTTTGAAGACACCCAGAGTTAAGAATCATAATCTCGTAGCACCTGGCTGGCTCAGTATGTGACTCTTGATCTCAAGGTTGTAAGTTTGAACCCCTCATTGGGTGAAGAGATTACTTAAAAATAAAATCTTTTAAAAACAAACAAAAAAAGAATTTCACTCTTATTCTCTGAGTTTAAATCAAATGATCCAAATGGGGCAGGACAAATATTTTAATGTATTAACCAGTGGCATGCTGCTGACCAATTTCTGGAAAGGCAAGAGGTTCGAGGGGAATGCCAGGAATGAAATACACCAGCTAACACATCAGATATTATGCTTTTACTTTTTGATCATTTCGATGAAGCCGATTTGCCCCAGAATGGGCTCTGTCTGCACCATCATCTTGTAATTGTTATCAGCTTGCCCATTGATCCAAAGTAAATTAGGCTGATGATATTTAAGCAAAACAGATCCGGTCCAAGAAATTATGCAAAACGTAACAACGTTGACACTGGTCATACTGTGCAAGCTAATAATTAGACACTGTCTATGTCATTTTCTGAACTTTCAGAGAGAACATTAAACAGCAAGGCATTTGTTAATGGTAGAACATTTCCAGGGGAAAATGGCTGGCAGGAGAATTGAGGAGCAGGGATCAACAGTGCGCAGTGCAGAGAGGGAGATGCACAAGGGGCTGAGGAAAGAGCCAGAAAATAGATGCCTTGACAACAGGACAGAGCATCTCCCACCTTCACATTCCACCAGTGCTATCATCCTATCTAATTAATTCTTTTTTATAGGTTAATATCTACCTCTTGTTTATGAAGATGCCAACTCCTTGTGTGCTCATTAAATGATAACAGATTCTTTAACTCATGAGGGAGAGTTTCTGAAACCCTTGAAAATCACAGATTCATAAAGATCACCGTAATATACCATTTTCTCTATACAATGTACTTTCATCGAACTGCAAAAGTATATGTAAATGATCCAAATCTCACTTGATGATCAGCTTCTGTCCTGGCTGCAAACACTTGACTGAATCCATTTCACAAATCTCGCTTTTTATAATTTTCCTAAAGAACATATGGCTGGCTGGTTTCTATAATAGCTTCTACTCACCAAGGAATTTACCATTTCACTCTTAATCCAAAAGGTCTATTTTCTGCCAAAGAACTAATAGTACTTTTTTTAGTCTCCTTTACCTACCCAATCATTCTAGAAGTTGTCTTGGTTTTAGGCTACACATATAATATTCTCTTGCAGAAGTAAAATATTTTCATAGACACATGGGATCGTAAGTTGAACCCCACCCCATTCCTAAACACACGCATCCCAGCCTGCACCCTGGCTTCTGGCCACATTAGTCTCTAAGATAGTGAGTCCTGTTCACCAACTTCTAAGATTCAAATTAATTTCTCAGCAAAATTGCAAATTATTTCAGGTCATGAACTTATGCATTACCTACAAAGAGATAACCACAAATGTTAAATTCATGAAGACAAAGGTTTTACTCTTGTTTCCTTTGAAAATAGAGCAATTTATTTGAAGTGAGCTTACACAAAATCATAGTAGCATAGGCTAAATTTGAAGAGCTCTTCATTCATAGAACAAAAATCCAACATAATCTCTTAGGTACTATGCATCAATCAGAGATGATTCTCTTTTGGCTCCTGCCCCCAAAGAGCATACAGTCTGCCTTGAAATTTAACCACTTATTCAAAAAATGTTTGTTGGAATACCTGGGTGATTCAGTGATTGAGCATCTGCCTTCGGCTCAGGGCATGATCCCTGGGTCCTGGGATCAAGTCCCACATCAGGTTCCCTGCAGGGAGCCTGCTTCTCCCTTTGCCTATGTCTCTGCCTCTCTCTGTGTGTCTCTCATGAATAAATAAATAAAATCTTTTTTTAAAAAAGCAAAACCAAAAACAAATGTTTGTTGAACAGCCACTATGTCCCAACCACTGTCCTAGATACTTGGCATGTTGTAGTGAGATAAGCAATGCTCATAGGGAGGAAGGGAAGGTAAACATTTAACAAACAAATAAATAAAATAGTAGGTAGTGATAAGTGCTGTGGTAGAAATATAGCAGGATATTATAACTCAGAACGAACAAAGAAGCTTCTTCAAATGAAATCAGAGATAAGGCACACTGTGGTCTGTGCCGAACCCTGCCTGCCATCTTGTTTCTGTCTGGCCCATGAGCTAAAAACAGTTTTCACATTTCTAAGTGTAAAAAAGATCATTGGCTTTTATGAGAACAGTTGCTCAAAGCATTAAAGACATTGCCTCTTAGCCTGCAGAGCCTAGAGGCTTCACTATCTGGCCCTTTACCAGAAAAAGTTTGGAGACCCTCAGATTAGGTGGTCAAAATAGGACTTTCTGTGGAGGAGATGCTCAAACTAAGAACAGAACAGCAAGGAAGAGTCAGCCATGGAGAGATGAGGAAAAAAACGCCAATTCAAAGATCTCAAAGTGAAAATGGAATTGGCATATTTCCAGAAGAAAAAGAAAGCTAATGTAGTTGGAGGGTAGGCAATGGAAGAGTTCAGAAATGAAGTGGGGGCGGGGGGAGCTCCATAGTACAAACCAGGCCTGAGTGAATGGAGATAATTAAATTTAAAATATTGGAAGTGGCGATCCTTGAAAGCTGCATAGTACTTCATCATGCTGATGTTTCCTGATTTATTTTAACTCTTTTCAATGGATGGTACTTCAATTATTTCCAGATTTTCTGATTTATAGATAAAATTTCTGTAATAGCACAATGTAAGTATCTTGACAAACTTTTGGAAGTAAATCAATGAGGTAAGTTCTTGACAGGATTTTAAAAATTTGATAGCAAAGTGGCTATCATGGATATTGGGAGAAGAGAAATAGGAGAGAATTTGTAGTAAAAATGATGTGAGCAAAGATTAGGAGTAGGAACCTCACTAACATGCATGAGACCAAGTGTCAACACTGGGTGGGCTGAAGCAAAGAAAGTGTAATTTAATGGGGAAAAGGATAATGTAGCTTTATAAAACATAGAGAAAGTCCTGATATCCATGGATCCAGATAGAGTAGGATGGATGACCATAATACTTACATGTTCCCTGCTTCTGTGACTGATCTGAGATTGGGGGGGTGGGGGCGGGGAGGAAGTAGCTGTGCTTTTGGGTCTCTTGATACTGATCTTAAGAGTTATCTTCAGAAGATGTGGACCCATGGTAGTAGGGGAAAATGGCAAATGTTCTGAGTAAAAGACCAAGTGGAAAGTATTTAGATTGGTTATAGAAATTTAAACAATGACCTTCCTTAACTCTTATCTTCCTCAGCTTCCATAGTTTAGCTCACATGTGTTGAGCTTCTATTGTAATGTGAAACTGAGAGTTTCAAAGAGAGGAAGGAAAATAAACTGAGCTGCTGCCTTCAGTGAGCTTCCAATCTAGTTGATTTCCTCAGGAAGAGTTAGAGGCTACCTTTTTTGCTGGAGCCTCAACCTGTCTATACCCCTCTGTCATAGCACATCTCACACATATTTTATGACTAATTGTACAGCAGATCACCCCACCGTGAACATCTGCAGGATTGTACTTCCACCTTATATATATCATATCCTCAGTACCATATCTAGTTGTTGGTACCTACAAGGTGGAAGATACATATTGATTGAATGGACAGGCGAGTGATTAAATATGATCCCATGGTCATTCTACAGAGGTCACAGGGGAGACACACACTCACTCATTTCCTATCAATCTGTGGCTTTCAGGTGACAATGAAACAACCTGTCAACTCAGTTAATTCTGTATGGGCCAGGGGTTGGGGGTTGGGGATTAGTTAATTAAACTTGTCAAAGTTGATCAACCTCTCCATTTAACCTGTAAGTCTAGTTTCACTGGAAGATAAATCTCTCTGGACTCCAGATTCTCATCCTGAGAAGCACATGAGCAATCAGAATAGCAAATGTTGGAAAGCCAGTGGGCCAGCACTCTGAAGGTCAGCCCCACGATTGCCTTAGGCAGGTTTCTCTGTACCTCCGTTCTTAAGAGAAATAAGAAAAAAAAAGTCAACCTCAAAGAACTATCTGGAAATAAAAGAGAATAACGATTAACTCAGAATCTAGGACAGAGGAGCTGTTGAGTATATACTGAGTGTAGATCATTCTCATACTCAATATGTATGCCCTTCTCCATTCTTAACTAGATTAGAAGCTCCTTGAAGACAGAGCCCATGTATTACAACTCTATATCCTGCCTTGATTCATAGCACAGGAAAGTTGGTGGCCACTCAGTAAACATTTGCTGAATGGTCTGAAGAAAGGATTTCAATAAGCTAAAGAATTCTTTGTATATTTCTTTTAGAAAATGGAATTTACCATCTTCTAATTATAAAACTAGTATATGATCATCATATGTAATTTTTAAAATACAGAAAAGTATACAGAATTAAAATCACTCATTATCCCAGATCAGGAAGCAGAAATAATATCTGAAAATGTTTTGATCTATTCACTTCCAGCCTTGGTTTTTCCTATACATTTTATGTATGCACACTTTTTTCTTTAAAAAAAGGACTCCTAATGTCCCTATTGACTTATAACTTGTTTTTATTTCTCTGCTTTGCAATGGATTATAAGTATCTTCAAATGGCTCTCCTTTTTTGAAAAACATGATTTTTAATGGGGTAATAATATTCTCTTGTACAATAAATCATTTACCATTTTCAACTGTTGGACATTTATGCTGTTTCAAATTTTTCACTATTTGAAATAATGCGAAGATGACTAACCTTGTACTTAAATATTTAACCACATCTCTAATTATTCTGTTACATTCACACATTCCTGGGAGGCCATCTAGCATAGCAGTAAAAAAAAATTCCGAATATCTCATCCTAGGTTAAAAGCTGAGATTTACTACTAACTACAGCTATGTGTCCTGAGGTGGTTACTTAACCTTTCTGGGCCTCAAAAATGCATAAAAGGAGAAGACATTTCTATATATGCTTATTTGTGAGTACAAGTTTACAATGATGTGATATAATTACATAGAGTGAATAGATGATGTCTACACAGATTAGTATGTCTACATATGCACGCTATACCAGCCCTTGTTTTAAATATCAAGGCACTTATTCTTAGGGCAGTTGAAACTTAAGTTAGGTACACAGTCTAGGATTTTAGACACTTTCTTTACTGTAACTATTGTTCGTGTGTTCAAATAGATGAGTAAAGGTGAGAAACAAGTGGTATGTTTCACTGAGTGCTGTTAATTGAGTGATTTTGCTAATTAATATACTACATTCTAACAGAATAGTTAGAGATGTTAATTGTCTTCTTTATTACAAAGATGGAGTTAATGCCAAGGATTTGAGACAAATAGCACTTAACCCCCTGAACTCTGGATGAAGAGGGAGATGGATGTTTGCTTTTGATCATTCCAGTCTTTTCATGATCTGAATCAATAAATACTCCTTATAGCTTTGAGTCATGGTTCTAATTAGAGTTCTCCTGGTCCTGGTTTACGAAGTAAAATATAAATCAAAAGATTATTTGTAAATTCCAACAAGCTTTCTGGGCTCGTGCCACCGTCATAAAATAGTTTAAATGCCACCCGTTTGTTAAAAAATGCTTTCCCTATGCCAAAATATTTATACTAGCAAATTCAAATTATATTTGAAAGGAAAGGGTATTTTAAAGCTATAGCTGTATTACGTAATGCTATCACAAATAATGGGGTATATGATAAGTAAGTTCATACCTAAATGGAGAAAATGTATTCATATATGTTAAGAACTTCAAAGCAAAAATTAATAGGAGGGTGTGATGATTATGAAAGGATCGTGTAGGTGGCATGTCTAATCCAGAAAAAAAAATTCAAAGGAATTTTCACCCACAAAAATCCCTTGCTTTGCCAAGGTACAGAAATCAAAACATAGCAAAGTGAACATTGGCCCTGAGTTTTGCCCAAACATCTAAAATTTTTTAAAAATTAAAGGGAACATTTTATTCCAAATTTGTAAACTCCTTTAAGTGAAATAGAGGAGTCTATACCATAGGTAGGGTTAGGTAGGAATCCATCCTTTGCTTGTGAAAGGTGGGTGAGATACTTGTAGATTAACAGTTCAGCTTGAGAATTGCCAATTCTCCATTCCAGGTATAACCACAACGCCTACTCAGTGTGCTGCTTGAATGAGTCATTCATATCTTTAATTGGTTGTTTGGTGTGTTACAGGGATCACCCCAGCCTCACTAGACTATCACCCTCAGGGGAGCAGGGACAGGACATCAACCTTACTTCAGCATGTGGAGCAGAGTACGTGCTCAGTGCATATATGTTGCATGAATGAATAAATGCATGAATGAGTTGGTGTGTGTCTTTCTTTCACCCTCCCTCCTGTTTAAGTCAGTGAGAAGATAACTTCTATTTCCTGTCTCTTGAAGGTTGCAGATTTAGATTCCTATTTTCTGAAGTTGCCTCCTGTGTTTGCCCTAGTACTACCCCATTTTGTAATGGACCTGCAATCTGCTTCTAAATACAAGTAATGTAAGGGATCAAAATGATTGCTCAGCAGTGACAAAGTTCTTTTTTTTTTTTCCTTAAACAGTATTAGTGTAGCACACTGTATTTGTAGTGCCTGATATAAATATTGCCATATTATATGTAAGTACACACATGTTAATTGCACACATATAATCTAACAACGCAATACAAACTATTAGTATCTCATGTCTTCTGGTATCCAAAGGGAAGACTCTAGGTTTCTTCTACAAGATCTTAAATTCCTACAAATTACTGAGTTCTGCCCCCTCCCCAGATAAGAGGTTTTCTTGTGAGTAAACGGTCCATACTGGCTCTTGCCTGATTTTTGGCTCAGGAGGCCCAGGAGGCATCAATTGCATGGATATTTAAGTCAAGATTGAATGAGCTGGTTCCATGGAATTCCCAGAGTTGCACAAAGCCAAGAGGGAAACTACAGGCTCCTCTTGAAAAAAAAAATCCACTACCACTTTAGCAGCAACATATTTGCTTCACATTCCTCATAGCCTTTAACCTCAAGCAGAATAATTCATGTGAACCCTAGCACAATAAAAACTATCATGTAAGCATAGACATGTCATGTCTTCCCTTCTCTTGTGTCATAGGGACTCACTTATTGTTATGCTTGTTTTGATATATTTCTGAATGTACTTTCATTGTCCAAAACAGTTATTCATAAATATCCACTGACCTTTTTTTAATTTTTAAGCTTTATCGGTTAGCAAAGAAATTGCAGTATCACATTAGTTTGAAGAAAAGACTTGATAGGAATCCTGAGTCTCATCGTTCAACAGGAGGAATGATGGTTTCTTGGACTCAGGGTGATGAGGAATGTTATCGGGCTTATTCTTATTTCTCATTTTAGTGTTCACCGTGAAATAGCATATTGCAAAATCAGTGTGTTTCTTCGTATCGCAGTCTTACTACCTCTTAAATGAAAATGAGATTATTCCCCCTTGTGTCACAAGGATAAAAGGGACCCTGGGAAGACTTAAACAGCCTCTAGAAAAGTCTCTCAATAGACTTGTGCCTCTGAAAGGCACAACGTAGCCTTGTGATCAGGGAGAGTGCAGGACTCAACAGTACAGCAAAATAAACTCATGTTTTTGCAAGTGACCCATCTCCTACCCTTCATCCTCTCTCCAGTTTCAGAAATCTCTGTCTCTGTCGGCTCTATCTGATCCTAACTTTTAAGCTCTCAATTTCAGTTTATTATGTAGGAGGCTCTATAGCTTAGGCTTCAGAGTTAGCCAACTCTTGTTCAAATCCCTATTCCTCAACACTTAGCTTATGGTGTGACTAAACAAATAACCACTCAAAACCTCGGTTTTCTCATCTGTTAAATGAAGTTGCTCATATACAAAGGAATGTGGTAATTACTCAATAAGTGTTAATAATATTAATATCTCTTAGCTAAGGGACTTGGGTATAAATTATCTAAATATCATTGGGATAATGAAGGGCAAATGGAAGATATTTTTTTCTCACTACCTAGGATACTTGTATATACAGGTATCCTAAGTGAGTGGAAACAACTATGATACATCAGTCCAAGTTAATGTCAACAACAAGGGAATAATTAAAACTGCGACCTATAGCTGAAAATAAGGGTCCTATTTTTTTCTCCCCTACTTTTTAAATAGTCTAGACCACTATCAGCTACGTGTTGAATATCTATACACTATCCTGGTGCCAGAGAAACAGAAAATGGTATAAGATAGTTTCCCAAAAAGAGCAGATAAGGCTGATACACATCAAATAATTAGAAAAAAAATAGCACCCACAATAAGGTAGCTAAGACTTTAAAACAAATTATACTAGTTGGAAAGGACTTTTGGGTTTTAACTTGATCAGTGGAGTCAGGGTGAACAAAAAAAGAGGAAGAATATCTTGAGCAAAACTAACACCATAACCATAGATTTGGAGAGAAATAGTAACATGAAATATTTTGGGACATAGGTGGGGAGGGTGCAATGCTGACTGTTATGTATATTGAAGGTATGTTGCAAAGTTGTAGGGACAATGCTTAGATAAGTGGGCTAGGACAGCATTGAGGAGAGCACTGAAGGCCTGCACTTGGTGCACCATTCATTAGGAATAGGAAGCAAGAGAATAAGCAAGTATTTTAAGAATTCCTCGTATGTAGAATGGGGTAGTAGCAGAAGAGGTAGAAAGCAGGAAGAGTCAGTTGTGGGCCTGTACTTTTCACACTCATATCGTAACTACTTTATGCATAAAAACTGTACCTCAAAATTTGGTTTTTAATTAATTTGGCCTTTTTACATCTGCATATCAGTGGAGCAAAGATAAACCAAATGCCTAATCTGGTTTAAAACACTGTCCTATCTAATAACCATCTACACAGTCCTTACATCTCTTGCTGAGTATCTCTTAGACAATGGCACTCAGTCTCTGAGACCATCTCCATCTTCTAAGATGGTGTTCAAGTATATGAAAGGAGGGAGGTGACCTGTGTTCCCATGAGATTCGGTGAGGAGGGGGAAGGCATTTGTGTTGGTTCTTGGGTAACCACTGGCCTGCTTCCACTGACCTCAGCACTAAAGTTTTTTCCCTAAGATTCACCTCCCCAGCTAGACTTGAAGCTGCAATCTGCCCTTTTATGAATCTTGTAATCTGATCTCTCTCAGTGTATCCAGAACTTGGGAAGACACCTCAGCTGACCTGGCCTCATCTTTTTACTACTCTACCCACAGAAGTATCATACCATCCTGTCTCTAACCTCTACTGCCAGTCCCTTTAGCTGCCATGCTCTGCCCAATAGCAGGGTTTGAGCCAGGCCAAAACTGAGAATGCCTACGGACAGACAATGGAAAAGCATGGGAACCCTAAAACTCAGATCCTCCCTCTGTTTGATATGTCATGCCACCTAGTTTAATTTACTGTGGCTGCACTCCAGATTGACACATGGCAGTTCTGCCTGCTTTTGTTTGAATCTAAACTAGAGAAGAAAAAAATTGCACTTCAATTATTTTTTTAATGGGGAACTTATACAAGTTTATTGAATGACATTAAAGGCAACCACATAATTGTCATAATATACCATATTCATGGATTGGGAGACAATACCATAAAGGTATTATTGCTAAACTGTATTATACTTACAATGTAGTTACTATAGCAATTATTTTCTGAAACTTAGCAAGCTAATTCTAAAATTAAATCATCAATGAGATATTATCACAATCAACAAATTAGCTAAAATTAAGATGTCTGACAGTAATAAGTATTAGAGGAGGTGTGGAGAAATTCAGTTTCTCAAATATAATGGCGGCCTGTTAACTGGCACAACCATTTTGGAAAATATTTCAGCATTATTTACTAAAAGTAGATAAATACACATTATGGGTGGAATTGTGTGGCCTAAAAAGATATGTTCAAATCTCAACCCTAGGTATTTGTGAATGTGAACTTATTTGGAAATAGTGTCTTTGCAAATGCAATTAAGTTAAAATGAGGTCATATAGGATTGGAATGGCCCCTAATCCAATGGCTGATACCTATGTAAAAGGAAGGAGAGAGGATTCAGAGAAGAGGCAGAGACACTCAGGGAAAGGTATGTGAAAATGGAAATAGAATGCTATGCTGCCACGAGCCAAAGGTTTCTGATGACCCCCAGAAGCTAGAATAGGCAAAGAAGGATTCTTCCCTAGAGACTTCAGGGGGAGCATGGCCATGCTGACACCTTGATTTCAGACTCTAGTCTCCAGACTGTGAAGAAATAAATTTCTTAAATTGCCCAGTTGGTGGTACTTTGTTAGGCTGCCATAGAAATTAATACAATATGCACACTCTAACCCATCAATTCCACACTTTGGATATACTGTATAAATTAATACAATATGCACACTCTATAACTTATCAATTTCACTCTTTGGATATACAATTCCACTCATGGATATACATACACCATGTGTTACACATGTATGTCAGATGTAAAATGATATTTACAGCAATGCTCATAGCATTGACCTGGAAATAACCCAGATGTTCATCAATACCAAATGGATAAATTTTATCATTCAACACTATGAACAGAATGCTTATTATACACTAAGCACTGTTCTGGTCCTTTGTAGGATTTATGTTCCATTTGGATAAGACAGATGATAAAAAATATATATACAGGTATAGATGAAATTATATATGCTGATAGAAACAGATCAGAGCTATGGAAATAAAAATGTACAATAAGGTATTGGGGATTGGAAGTACCAGGCCGGTGCAAATTTCAACATTACATGAGGGCTCAGGTGTTATGAACTGAATTGTGTTATCCCAAAATTCGTATATTGAAGCTCTAACACCCAATACCCCTGTGACTATATTTGGAGAGATAGCTTTTAGAGAAAAAATTTAAAATGAGGTTCTTAGGGTAGACCCTAATCCAATCTGATTGGTGTCCTTATAAGAAAGGACACACACACAGAGGACACACAGAGAGACATCAGCAATGTGCATGCCACAGAGAAAAGACCACATGAAGACACAATGAGAAGTGGCCGTCTATATGCCAAAGAAGAAATCAAACCTGCTGACACCCTGACCTTGGACTTCCAGTCTTCAGCACTGTGAGAAAATAATTCTATTGTTAAAACCACTGGGTCTGTGGTATTTTATGACAACCCAAGCAAACCAATACATCAGGTATTTCTCACTAAGAAAATGAGATTTGCACAGATATCTGTAGGAGACTCTGGGGGAAGAATGTTTGAAGCAGAGGAAACAGTCACAATAAAGAATCCTGAATCAGGAGTTTGCCTTATATATTTAAGGAGCAGCAAGGAAAGCAGGTATCTGAAGGAAAACTAGAATATGAAATGGGTTAGGGGATATTAGAAAGAGTTGAAGAAACAGAGTAATAAGAAACAGTAAGTAGGGCACCGAATATGATTATCAGGACTCTGGCTTTTGATCTGAATGGGATAGGAAGGCATTTCAGGAGGTTATAGAGGGATGAGATACCTCATAAACTGCTAAAGGCAATGCAAATTGTACAACCACTTTGGTCAGACTTAGATTTAAAAACAATCATTCTTTTCTTCTTCTTTCCCTCTCTTCCTAAACAATTTAATCCAGAAGCCATCAGGTAGCACAAAGCAAGGGAGGCATTCATACCAGCAGAACAGAGGGATAGGGCCATAGTGACCCAGAATGGGTGTCAGAGCCCAAGTGAAGTGAAAAGGTCAGCTACATGGGAAGCCTGCCCAGCTCACATTGTCAGAGACCAAGCAGGATAAGGAGGGCATCTATGTGGCCTGACCAGGGGGTACTGGGCCCAAGCATGATGAAGAGAACCACCACTTGGGAGACCCAGTAGGAAGAATCAGAGTCTAAGGGTCTATAGAAGGCACTTCTACAGTGAGGTAGTTTAGTGTGGGAATCAGAGCATCTGTGTGTGGGAGGCGTGGGGTGCAGCCCAGAAAGTGCTATTACAGCCCAAGTTGGGTGAGGAGGGTGTCTATGCTAGGGAGCGGGCGGTAGTGCAGATGGAATAGTGGTTACAAATAGTGAAATATATTAGAAATAATGGGAGCCAAGTTTCTCATGGTTACAGAAGGGAGTTATAAATATTAAGGGAAGAAAATTAGAGAAAACCCTGTGGTGTTGGAA
Organism: Vulpes lagopus; assembly: GCF_018345385.1. Taxonomy (NCBI): domain Eukaryota; kingdom Metazoa; phylum Chordata; class Mammalia; order Carnivora; family Canidae; genus Vulpes; species Vulpes lagopus. The sequence continues at coordinate 69,693,087 of NC_054831.1, read as the reverse complement.
GGTAATTGTAAAAAAACAAAACAAAACAAAAAAACCACTTCTTGCTTTTTAATATATGTATACTTATGAAAATAATCTAGATGTGGATATGTGTATACACAAGCACACATAAACAACATACACACATACATTCCCTAATACTGTCCACTTGAGAAGACTGGAAAAAATGATACCCCAACAGCAATGAGTACATTTAGCATCCAAATCACGGCTTCTAAATGCTGTATTTCACCATAAGGGAACTAGGGGTGTTTGGAGAAGTGCTAATTCCAAACCTGGTGCAAGCAATGCATATGATAAGACTGGGACATCTTCGTGTACTAGAAATCACAGAATTATTAAAATAATATGTTAAAAGGACACAGAAGTTAGCTGGAAGGGGTTGCCACTGGCCAAATATGGGGCAATGTGAGCATGATAATAATACAAACCAATTATAACTCATTAAATAAAATAGAAATCATAAGTCCATACATTTTAAATACCTGTAAAGTGTGATGATAAATGGGATATTTACACAGTTTCAAAGCCGCTCCGCCCTACAAAATTCTTAATAATTACAAACAGGAAGAGAGTACACACTACCAGCAGTTGAAATCATGTAGCATCGGTGAGGACACAGCATTATTTCTATGATATCCTTAACCAAGATATATAATCTGAATCTAATCATGAGGAAACATCAGCAACTCCAAACTGAGGCCAAAGAAATCACCTGCCTATAATCTTCTAAAGTGTTATATGAGTAAAAGACAAAGGAACTATTTCAGACTAAAGACTCTAAAAAAGACATGACAACTAAATACAACACATGATTCTGCATTGAATCCTTTTTCCATAAAGGACATTATTAGGACAACTGGCAAAATTTGAGTGACGTCTGAGGAGTAGATGGTAGTAATTTATCAATTCTGGTGGTAGTGTTACTTAGGAGAGTATCCTTGTTTGTAGGAAATATACCCTAGGGTAATAGAAAAAGTTGGGGCCTAAGGACAGCAACATACTTTCAAATGATTCAGGAAAAATGTTTATATTCTTCTTGAACATTTCTATAGGTTTGTAGTTGTTTCCATTTTTCTTGCTCCTTTTTAAATTTAAATTCAATTAACATAGGATGTGTATTAGTTTCAGAGATAGAGTTCAGTGATTCGTCCACTGCATGTAACACCCAGTGCACATTACATCCACATGTCTTCCTTAATCCCCATCTCCCAGTTACCCCATCCTGACCCCTACATCCCCTCCAGCAGCCCTCAGTTTGTATCCTACAGTTAAGAGTCTCTTATGGTTTGTCTCCCTCTCTGATTTCATCTTATTTTATTTTCCCTCCCTTCCCCCATAGTCATATGTTTTGTTTCTTAAATTCCACATATGAGTGAAGTCATATAATTGTTCTCCAATTGACTTATTTCACTTAGCATGATACCTCAAAATTTTAAAAAAATTAAAAATAAGAATTAAAAACAGGTACTCAAACAAATACTTGTGCACAAACATTCATATAAGCACTATTCACATCAGCCAAATTCTGGAAACACCAAATACCCATCAATGGATAAAATGATAGGTAAAATGTGGTGTACAGAAAGGGATATTATTCAATCATAAAAAGAGATGAAGTACTGATACATACTAGACCTAGATGAAAGCTGCATATGGTATAAATGAAGAAAGTCACAAAAGATTATATATTGTATGATTCCATTTTTTAGAAAATACCCAGAATAAGTAAAATTACAGAGATAGAAAGCAATTTGTGGTTGGCAGGGAGTGCAAGGAACAGGGAGGAGAGTGATTGTTTAATGGGTGTGGGGTTTTCTTTTGGGATGATGGAAATATTTTGAAACTTAATAAAGGTAATATTTTACAGATCATGAATGTACTAAGAGGCACTGAATTATATACATTAAAATGTGTTTTATGTTAGCTTCATCCAAATAAAAACAAATTAACCTCATTCTTTAAAAAGAGAGAAAGAGATCATTCCAATTGCTATATTGAAAAAATTCTGTGTAGTGGGGTATAAATATAAACTCCAGTTAGCACCCTAAGGCAGAAAGCCAGTTCAAGTAGTGAAAATGGAGGTAGTAGGAAGTAGTTAGAATCTAAATGTATTTTGAAGGTAGAGCCAACAGAAATTCCTTAGGGATTAGATATGAGGTGTGAAATATAGAAAGGAATCTAGTAATTCTGAGGATTGTGGATTTACCAAGTGAAAGAATATGGTTGCCTTCAATTAATATGGAAAGGCTGCAGCAGAGGCTGAATAATTAGAGTTAAGTTTGACCACGTTGAGTTTAAGGCGATTAGAAGATAACTGAGTAAAGATATGAATAGGCATTTGGGTTTACAAGTCTAGAACTTGAGAGAGAAAGTGGGCTGTAGATTCAAGATTTGGTAGTTATTGCTGCAGTGATATTTAAAACTGATACAGACAATGGGAGCATCAGTGAAGACACAGAAAAGAAGAGGAACAGGGACTGAACCCTAAGACATGTCTGTATTCAGGAATATGAGGAAAGAGATGTTCAGAAAAGGTACTGAAGGGTTATGAACCAGTAAGAAGTTTTAACCCTTGGAAAACCATGAGAATGTTGTCCTGGAAGCTATGTGAAGAAGACAGCAGGGAGGACTGTGTGATAAAATTTGTGTCAAATCTTGCTAATATCTCTCACAAGACAGAGATTTTTTAAAGCTACATATTGGATACAAACTCATTTGGGATTGTTATCGTGTTTTTTTCTTTTTTAATGAAATTACCCTTTTATCATTGTGAAAGGTCCTTCTTTACTTCTGATGAGGTTCTATACCTTAAGTTATACTTTCCAATATAAATGTAGCCACATTAGTTTTTTTAATACTGTTTGCATAGTATAACTTTTTAAATCACTTTACTTTCAATCTATTACTGTCCTTATACATAAAGTGCATCTTTTATAAACAGGACATAGTTGGATCTTGCTTTGTAATTCAGACTAATAGGAACTGACAATAGAGTATTCACTCCTTTTGCATCTAATGCAATTACTGTATGATGTAAGCCTATGATCTAATTTCTAGTTGTCCACTGTCCTTTGTTTAAACTTCCCTGCCTTCCTTTTAACAAAAATTTTGTTTTTTCATTGTGGTTTTTCTTTGTTGACTATATACTTCTGTATTTAGTTCAGTGGTTATTCTTGACATTATTATATGTACATGTACATTTTCAGTTTACCTTGAATTATTCTATCGTTTCATGTGTAGGAACCTTGCAAATGTCACTAACCCCTCCTATCCTTTGTGCTACTTTTATGTGTTTTACTTTCACATATGTTATAAAATACATGAATAGGAAATTTCAAAATCCTTCAAAATTACTTCTTATGTTACTCTTCATTTGTATAGATCTACAATTTGGGAATGTTTCTCCTTTAGCCTGGCAATTCTTCTGTATTATTTCTTATAGTATCAGATAATCTCAACCTAAGCATGTCAGAAAACACCTCTATGTTAGATTCATTTTAAAGCTTATTTTTGGTGAGTAGAGAATCCTAGGGGAGCATTTTTTTTTACTCAGTACTCCAAAGAAGTCATGCTAGTATATTCTGGCTTCCATTATTTTTAACTAGAAGTCAATCTCATTTATTTGTTTTTCCCCTGAATAATGTGTCTTTTATCCTTTGGCTGCTTTTAAGATTTTCTCTTATTCTTTGCTTTTCAACAATTTGACTACGGCATGCCAGGGTGTAGCTTTCCTTGTATTTTCCCACACTGGAGTTTCATAAGCTTCTTGAATTAGTAGGTTGATATTTATCATCAATTTTAGAAATTTTTCATCCATTCTCTCTTGAAATATTTACTCTGCCTCATTGTCTCTTTCTTCTCCTTTAGGGGCTCCAATCTCAATTATTAGACCATTTGTTATTGTCTTTCATGTCACAAATGCTATTTTCTCCATTCTTTTTCACCCTCTATTTCAGTTTAGATCATTTATATTCATTTTCACATTTACTTGTCTTTTCTTTGTGTCCAATTGGCCATTAAGCCTTCCTACCTGGTGAATTTCTAGCTTCAGATATTGCATTTTTCAGTCCTATATTGTCAATATGGTTCCTCCTTGGCATTTCATGGGTCTTTTAAAATTATCCATGTTTTCATTGACTTTTCCTATATTTTCATGTATTTTCTTTAAAAGAATTATAATTGTTGGAGTCTTTAATCTGTTCATTCCAACATCTGAGTCATCCATGGGTCATCTTCTTTTAACTATTTTCCCTCTTGGTTATTTCTCATAATTGTTTGCATGTCTCATACTGTTTTATTGCATGTCAGGTATTCTGATAAAAGAATTGTAGAAACTGGAGTAAGTAGTGTTGTAGTGTTCTCTACTGGAGAGGAAATACACTTTCTTGTGCCTGACAACTAGTGTGAGTAACTAATTACCTTGATCCAAGCAGGGATAGCACTGGGTTGGAGCCGAGTTTCTCTAGTTAGTTCTGGTTCACTTCTAGTTTCAAATGTTTTGAAGGCAAGGTCTGTTCTATGTGTATTGATCCCTCTCTACTTCCTAGCTGCACGTTCAGTTTCTCACATCTATTTGTACTCAGCAAATGCTAGAAAGAGGCTAGGATAATAAGCAGGAATTAAGGAGAATGAGCACTGAAGTTGAGAGGCAGCTCCATGTTCCAATCCATCACCAGATCATTTAAAGTGCTATTGGCCACTCTTTACCCCAGAAAAAGTCTGTCAGCCTGTAGCAGACTTTGCTATATATAATTGTCCTGCCCATGTTCAGACCTGACAATTTGCCCCTAAGATGAAATTGCCTTTACTCACTTAGGAAAGGTTTGCCCTTTTCTGGAATGTATTTCCTTTAGATTTCTTTGCATCCATAGTTCTCTGCTAGCTTTAAAATATATAGAGATTTTATAGTTACATATTCTATTATGACAGGAGCAATGGTTTGTCATGTACTTTTCATCCTGGCTACAAGATAAATTTTTGACCTTTATCTTCTTATTTCACTTTCCTCCCTTTCTCTCCCAATTTCCTTCCCACAACCCAGGAAACAGAGGTGTTTTTATATACCTCCTCCTTTCCAATTCCAAATGCCTGCCTAAGCATTAATCACAAATTCTGGTAGTTTCTATATATTTTGAGAGTACTTTATGACCTGAATCCCTGGTTTAGCACTTTACATGACAAAATGTAGGGAGATTAGTGCCAAAAAAATTTATTAAATTTCTTTTCAACTAAATAGATAGGCTTACAATATAATTATCTTTGTTGCAAAGATGTATTTTGAATGCCAAAAGCTGACATTATTGCTGTACATGTAACAAATCCTAATCCCTAACTCCTACAACCAGGAGATGGATGTCCCAAGCCAATTAGGGTCAAGTTTGTGGATTTGAGATAGTAAAAAAGATTGGATTACACATTTTAAAAATATTAGTTTTGTACACATTTAAAAATATTAGTTTTGTACACTAGAACCTTACATATAAGAGTAACGATGAGAACTTAAAAAGAGAGAGCAAATGCAAAAGGCTGCTTGAGGGGCAGATTCTTTAGGAAAGTATAAACTTATTTCCTCTTTTCACAAAACATTAATTTTTTATAGTTAAAAATATATATTTTATATTTTATATTTATATTTTAACATATATATATATATGTTAAACAGTGTTCCCCCAAAATTCATCTCTATCAGGAAGCCAGAATGTGATCTTCTTTGGAAATAGATGTTTTATAAGTGTTATCAAATTGAGATGAGGTCCTACTAGATTAGGCCGGGCTCCAAATCCAATGACTAGTGTTGCTTGAAGGAAAGGGAGATTTCGAAGGTACACAGAGACATGAGGAGACACACAGGGAAGACAGCCATGTAAAGAAGAAGGCAGAGACTGGAGTGATACAGACAGAAGCCAAGGGATGCCAAGGATTGTCAGCAATCACCAAAGCTAGAAGAGAGACATGGAACAGACTCTCTCTCAAAGCCCCTCAAAGGAACCAACTCTGCCAACACCTTGATAACCAGACTTCTAGACTCTAGAACTCTAAAAGAATAAAATTCATTTTTTTAAGACACCTGGCTTATGGTAATTTGTTAAGGTAGCCCTAGGAAACTAATCCAGTCGTTAATTTTTCTAAAACAACATCATGTAGGGGGAAAAAAAAAACAAGAAAATTTATGGTTTTCTTTTGTTTTTCTGATATTGTTAATAACTTGCAGTACAGGGAAAGGATTATTTGTATATACATTTATCACATGTATCTATACAGGAGAATCAAATTTCTAACTATGAGAACAAAAAAAAATAATAAGGAATCAAAGATGATATCAACATGCTTGGCTGAAAGACTGGTGACAATAAGAAAATGTTCCAAAAATATTAGGTAAAGGAGACAGTCTGACAAATTAGCAGGTTGATGAATGTGTGAGGCCTGAGAGGGCAACATGAAGTCAAGTGAGGAAATTACACACATAGTTAAAAATAACACAAATCCACGTTACTACTAATTACAATGATACCATTTATTGAGAACTCCCCTGCACTCTGCTATTTGCTTTACATCATCTAATTGGAAAAAAAAGAAAACAAACCTATGCAGTAGATATTATGATCCCAATATTCAAATGAGAAAAAAATGAAGCTCTAAAATTTTAACTTGATGCATGCCACACAGGCAAGTAGCAACTCCAGGTTTTGAATTTCAAGTCCGTAGGATTGTAAAATCTTAGCCGTGAACCTTAGCTTCTGTACTCTACCATCTCATTTCGAAGGGGGGGGGGTATCTTTTTTTTCTTGAGTATTGGTTTATATGGAAATTTCAGATTCTTCCAATTTTCTTTGAAGAATATTATAAATGATTCATAGGGTTCTTCCCTAAATCTTTCCTGAAGCCATATTTGACTTGATATTTGTTTTTTAACTTCTAATTCTCTTACAGAAATAGGGACCTTTATTTATTATGGGGCATACTCAGAGTTCTTGATGGGTCCATTCTGAAAAATAATTAGGCTGAGTGAAGCTTCTCTGGAGAAGTTGAATGAGTCCTGACAAATTGATACAATTGAACATTTATAACTATATCTTTATGTCAGAGAAAAGTTTTGCATGAAAAAGCTACAGTATTTGAAAAGGAAGGAAAGATAGTAATTGTAACTCAGGTACAAAGCAGCAATTCCAAATAACCTATTGGTTTGGAAATCAGATATTCTCACCAATCGATTTTCTTATTTGGCCTGAAAAGGAAAAACATGGAGCTAGAAGAAGGGTTTACTTTGGATTCCTTTAAATATTCGCATCCTTTTCAAAGAGTAAATATCCTCTCAAGTTATACAAATTACAAAATGATGTCACGTATCTTGTCACCGAGTATGAGACCTTAAGCCTACTGAGGATTTCCCCCAGATGGCTATCATGACTGATTGTCAGTCACAAGCCCTGCCTGTACTGATTCAGCGCCTCAATTGACCAGACATTGAAACCTGCCACAACCCAGCTCTGACGAAGGGAGATAAATAGCTGAGTATGGTCAGTGAGCTGATCATTCCAGTGCCAACATCTCATTTCCTGAATGGTATCATGGCACATTTAACAGGAGAGATGGCTAGATGGCTAGAAATGGATCCCCTGTGCACTCACTGAGATAAAGCCCTCTAGATCAGAAATACCATTGCCAAATGTTATGGTGTCCAATTATCTGTGGCGCCTTCTCCATAGTTGCTATTGCCACAATACCTAAGCAATTAAACAATTCTATTGGCGTGGAGCTCTATCATCCTTCTTGTGCTTAAATGACAGAATTGATTGTCTGAGGTCACACGTAAGGTCAGTACTCAACAATCACTACATGAATACTTGATGGTGTTTGTGATGAAGTCAAGTGAGTAACAAATTGAAGAATACAAATCTCTGTCTTATGCTTTGCTTAGACTTTGAGACAGACTTCTAATACAACCCTTCTTCCTGGAAACACAGAATGAGAAATACGGCTCCAGACAATTAAAATAATAGTCATTAAATCTACAGTTATCTAAAAATTAAAAATTCATTTCAAAAAGATAATATTGAGGCCCCTTTTTGTTGGTGCTTGCTATATTGCTGTTTTGGCCATTTGAAACTGCTAATCAATATTTTATTTCACTTTTTGAATTCTTATCTGTTCACTTGACATTTATTGCTGTTGATGTTAAAGATGTTTGAATAATAGTACATGGTTGGTCTGTTTCATGGTTATTTATATTTCTAAGAAATCACTATATGGTAAGAGCAGAGAATGGCCATATAAAATGTTAGGTCAAAAGGATATGGCTGGTTATTACCTGACTATTAATTCCTATTATATGCATTTTAATATGTCCATGAATTAGTTAATACCTAGAAGTGAAAAGTTTAGGATTAAGAAGAACACATTTTCAAAAGGCCATATCTTCCTATTATTATAATACTACTAATTTTTGTTGAGTTTTATTTAGAATAAAATTCCTTCCATTCTGGTCATTTTGCACACTTTCAGCTGCGTTAAACAAAAGGCAACTCAGAATAGCATAAACAATAAAGACATTCATCACAATAATGAAAGTCCAGAGGTAGGTCTTTTGCAGAGATGGCTAACTTGGCTGCTACATGATATCAGCAAAGACCTAACCTTTTCTCAGTTTCCTGAAATGATATTGGTTTTAATATTTAAAGCTCAAAGTCCTGGAAACAACCCCAGTCCTGGACAAATGGGATGGTTGGTCACTCTACTAACCCCTCCATCCTTTTTTTTTTTTTTTTTTTTATGATAGTCACACAGAGAGAGAGAGAGAGGCAGAGACACAGGCAGAGGGAGAAGCAGGCTCCATGCACCGGGAGCCTGACGTGGGATTCGATCCCGGGTCTCCAGGATCGCGCCCTGGGCCAAAGGCAGGCGCTAAACCGCTGTGCCACCCAGGGATCCCTAACCCCTCCATCCTTAAGCTAAAGTGTTAGCTTTAGTCCTCAAGCTGTATCTAAAAATGGCTATATCAGCTCTAAAATTCCTCATTTAAATGCATTCAGAGACAGAAAAGAACAGGCCTCTTTCTCTGCCTCTATATGAGAGCAAACGAGCTCTTAGAATCTGTCCAGTAGACTTCCCCAACATCTCATCAGTCAAAACTGTATGACATCCTCTGCCCTCAACTGGTCATTGGCAAAGGAATTGGCATGATGGACTTAACCTAATCAATGGACTTAGTCTAATCAAGGTTCAGCCCCTGGGGCTGGGGCTGGGGCTGGGAAGCCATCTTCTCAAAACACAGTAATAAAGAGAAAAAGGAAGAAAGATACAGGGTGCTGATGGATTTGGGTAGTGTCTGTGCCGCAGGTACTACTGGATGCCATGGGATTTTATTTTTTAACTTATCCCTACCTCTCCAACCCAATAGATTCCTTGGGGTAAGGAGATCCCTTCTCCATCCACACTTTGTAATATCGGGGGAGGGAAGGAGTGGGACTTTCCTAGGTGATTCTAAGACTCCTTGTCTTCTCTGCATTGCAATTAGAAGCCATAGCAATATAAGTTGGACCTCCATGACTTCAGACAAGTGGTGCCAGTGTTTTTAGTGTTGTCACACTCCAGGAAAATCAGACTCCAACTTGAAGACCCTTTATCAAATAAAGGATTGCTTGTTTCTTTACATTGCGCCCCCAGATTTTTATAGTCAGTAGCAACATTACTCCTATCATCAACAGGCTGAAATGTCACCGTTTAATATGGCATCAAAGGCAGAGAAACCAGAGGACAGGGTGTGGGACAGGGGTCTTTCACATGATCTAGTGTTACTTTGAGAAGCTACCTTAATGTTTGTATCATAGATAGTTAGTCAATAAAAGGCTCACTAGTAGAACCATCAATTTATGTGTAAAATATCCCTCACTTGGAGGGAATGTTTTGTCTTTTCTTCCAGAACCAGCAACACTCACTTAGAATTTGTTTTCAATTTTTCCCCCAGATTCTCCATAGCCAAAACATCAGATTTAAGCCTCAATGCTTTTTAGTTGTAGCATTTCAAAAAGGTAGGCTGAAGTAGCATCTAAGTTACAGGTTAAAAAAAAAATTATATACCAAAGGTGTCAAACATTAAAGTAAGCCATTTTTCTGCCTAAACTGGTAGCTATCTTTGTGAGATTTAGAAATGACTAAAGTAACACCTCCAATATTTTCAATGAACTGCAATACAATGACCCTGTTAGTTGCTTTTTCGGCCTGTGCTGAGGATTTCTATCTACACTAATTCTCCCTCCCCGGAGGACCTCATATGCCACATCTGCCATAACACATCAACAGCAGCAAATGTCCTTTGCAAATGCAAATATTTGTAAAATATTCTCAGAGTAGGTGGGGACAGAGTTTGCCGATAGTTTCAAATAATTAAAGGGGCTCCATGTGCAAATGTCAAAATAGGAAAAATTTAACAGAAAATGAAGCAAAGTGACAATACAAATGGCCAGATCTCCCTATTATCACTTGCTGTACATCTCACAAGACAGCTGATTCCCCGCTCTGTATGGGTTCTAGCATTCAGTGATTTATTGGGTAATTCAGCATTTGCCAGTATGTCTTGTGCTAATTAAATGCATCGCACTCTATTCAGAAATGTCACAATTGATTTGTCTTCTGCAAGCACTGACTTTATTTCAATCTTCTGAAAAAGATTTTATGAGCCCCAGATAACTTATCCTGGCACATTCATCTCCCTGGGTAGCTTCTGTGTGTGAGGGCAGTAAGAGAGGAAACCCTCCGTGAACATTCAATACAAATACGTTTGCAGACATCTTATTTATCCGTTATGTGCCATATATCTGAGAAACAGCATAGGTAGGGTAAAATTATAAACTGCCCCATTAGCCTGTAAAAGCATTTAAACATGACAGAAGTTAATGTAAAATGATATTGGCAGATCTCATTGGATGATGTTAGATCAATCCAAAAAAGATGCACTTTGAAAGTGTGTAATTTATTATGAGGTGTTTACTTATTCACAAATTGATTTTGACTGAACTTAGCTATTAACTAACTTGCATACGAGAGGAAATCACCTAATGTCATTTCAGGGACAAGGAGGGAAAATGCAGTTTAGTGTTTTTTAGGAGACATACCACACTTCACACTCATGTAGAATAACAAAGGTGGACAACTGATTGTTGGCCCTTATTTAATTCCACTGCACTCCACCCTATGAACCCAGAAACAACCTCCATGTTCGTATCTTCATTAAGGATGAACCACAGAAAAACATCTGGCTTAGTCCAAGGGAAATAAAAATTCAGTCCCAGTCACTGCTTGTGAACATCTGTGTCAAAGAAAAAAAAGAAGACCATATATGTCCAAATGTAAAAGAACAATCACTGCATCTATGTGACAAGGAAAAGGTTACTCAAAGAAAAGATGCTATCCCATCTTTAGCAAGAAAGTTTTAGAGGACATTTTTCTGGAAATGAGTACCTCACTAGCTTGTATTATTCCATTTTTCTCCTTGTTTATATTAACATTTGGGTTTGGGTACAAAAATGTATGACCGAATAGTAAAAATATCAACTTTCAGAGTCACTTGCTCTTCTGGTAAAGACAGTCTCTCTCTCTTTTTAAAAAACTAAACATAATGCTAATCTAAGGGCAGAGCTTGTTATGGGGTTCAAGAAGGTAATCCATTGAAATGTCCACTGTCTTAGTTTCAATCTATTTTAGGGAAAGTGAAGTCTATGTGAGACTATTAATTTATTCAGAGATCCTTGAAATTAACCATTTTACCCTGCTTCTAAAATAGTGCAGTCAAATATTTTTAAGAGTTTAATTACTTTTTTTTTTTGAGAGAGAGAGAGAGAGAGAGAAAGAGAGAGATAGCATGTGAACAGGGGGAAGGCCAGAGGGAGAGGGAGAGAATCTCAAGAAGACTTTGAGCTGAGTGCAGAGCTATTGTGGGGCTTGATCTCATGACTGTGAGATTATGACCTCAGCCAAAACCAAGAGTCAGATGCTTAACCAACTGAGCCCCCCCAGGAGCCCCATATTTTTAAAGTCACTCCACAGGATTGAGTTTGTTATAAAGTAAATCTATAAATGACTACAGAAAGTCCTTCAGCAAAAGCTACATTGAATATTCAATGTAGCAGTTTACCAATGAATTTATGTTTTTAAATTTTAAGATATATAGTTGACCCTGAAAAACATAGGGATTAAGAGTGACCACCACACCCCTGCACAGTTAAAAATCTGTGTATCACTTGACTCACCCAAAACTTAACTACTAGTAGCCTACTGTTGACTGGAAGCCTTACTGATAATATAAACAGTTGATTGACATATATTTTGTATATTATAAGTATTACATATTATATTCTTAGAATAAAGTAAGCTAGAAAAAAGAAAATGTTATTAAGAAAATCAAAAGGAAGAGGAAATACATTTACAGTACTGTACTACATTTATCAGAAAAAAAAACCTGCATATAAGTAGACCTACACAGTTCAAACCCATGTTATTCAAGAGTCAACTATACCATTCATTTCATTGACTTCAGTAGGAAATTGAGATGCAAATTCTTTCTTATGTGACCCTCCTTACAAGTATACAAAGAGCTGTAAAATGGCAGAACTGGAATCAAAAACAGCCTTCTATCTTCAAATTCTACCTCTTTCTACCATAGCACATCATAGTAGAGTTGTACCTGTGTTGTAGGGCACTATATAAACAAATTGAAAACATTACCAAGGAAGATGGATGGACTGACCCAATTCTAAATCATTTGGTTTATTATCATATTTTCTTAAACACAGAACCATAATGGGTGTTCAGATGTGCTGTCCAGGTCTCCCCCTTGAGAGTTAAGGCCCTTATTCCAAGATGCTGGAATTATTGGTTACTGGATTCTTAGCTCAGTCCCTCTCCAGGAACTGCCATTAGTCCAAGGTCACACACCCTTCCAGAGGGAAATGCATATCCAATAGCTGGCCCAGAGATGTCACTTGTCTTGAAGATCAGAAGACTCTGAAGATCATTTCGGTCATAGAAGTTCCTGTGGAAATCACTGAGGGTTCAGAGATGACATAAACAATTGGAAAGATATTCCATGCTCTTGGAGTAGAAGAATATTGTTAAAATGTTCATAGTACCCAAAGCAACCTATAGGTTCAGTGCAATCTCTATCAAAATACCAAGAGCATTTTTCACAGACTAGAAAAGAGAATCCTAAAATTTGAATGGAACCACAAAACCCCCAAACAGCCAAAGGAATCTTGAGAAAGAAGAATAAAGCTAAAGGTATCACAATCTCAGATTTCAAGATATATTTTAAAGCTATAATGATCAAAACACTATAGTATGGGCACAAAAACAGATACATAGATCAGTAGAACTAAGATAGAAAGCCTGTAAATAAACCCATGTTTACATGGTCATTTAAATTATGGCAAAGAGGACAGAACTATAAAATGGGGGAAAAAATCAACCTTTTCAATAAATGGTGCTGGGGAAATTGAATAGCTTCCTACAAAAGAATGAAAGTGGACCACTTAATTACACCATACACAAAAATAAACTCAAAATGGATTGAACACCTAAGTGTAAAACATGAAACCACAGAACTCCTAGAAGAAAACATTGGCAGTAGCCTCTTTGACATCAGTCTTAGCAATATTTTTCCAGTTGTGTCTCTTCAGGCAAAGGAAAGAAAAGTATAAATAAACTATTAGGAATACAGCAAAACAAAAAACTTCTGCACAGTGAGGGAAACCACCAATAAAACAAAAAGCATCCCACTGACTGGGAAAAGCTATTTACAAATGATATATCCAACAAGGGGTTAATATCTAAATACATCAAGAATTTATACAACTCAACACAAAAAAATAATCCAATGAAAAAAGTGGGCAGAGGATCTAAATAGGCATTTCTCCCAAAAAAGGCATATAGATGGCCAAGAGACACATGAAAAGATGCTGAACATCACTCATCCAGAGAAGTGCAAATCAAACCTCAATGAGATATGTCCTCACACCTGTCAGAATGGTTACTATCAAAAAGACAAGAGTGCCTGGCTGGCTCAGCTGGAGAAGCATGTGACTCTTTGTCTTGGGGTCATGAGTTTGAGCCCCACACTAGGTGCAAAGATTGCTTAAATAAATAAAACTTTAAAAAAAGACAAGAAAAGCAAGTGTTGGCCAGGATGTGATAAAAAAGGAACCCTTATGCATTGTTTGTTGAAATGTAGCTTGGTACAGACATTGTGGAAAGCAGTATGGAAGTTCCTTAAAACAAAAAATAAAACTATCATAGTAAAAACAGAACTATCATATGATTCAGTAATTCTACTACTAGGTATATACCCAAGAGAACAAAAGTACTAATTTGAAAAGATATATGCACCCCTCTGTTTATTGCAACATTATTATTTTTTTAATAATAAATTTATTTTTTATTGGTGTTCAATTTGCCAACATACAGAATAACACCCAGTGCTCATTCCGTCAAGTGCCCACCTCAGTGCCCACCACCCAGTCACCCCCACCCCTCGCCCACCTCCCCTTCCACCACAACCTACAGAATGGGAGAAGATATTTGCAAATGACATATCAGATAAAGGGCTAGTTTCCAAGATCTATAAAGAACTTATTGAACTCAACAGCAAAGAAACGAACAATCCAATCATGAAATGGGCAAAAGACATGAACAGAAATCTCACAGAGGAAGACATAGACATGGCCAACAAGCACATGAGAAAATGCTCCGCATCACTGGACATCAGGGAAATACAAACAAAAACCACAATGAGATACCACCTTACACCAGTGAGAATGGGGAAAATTAACAAGGCAGGAAACCACAAATGTTGGAGAGGACGCGGAGAAAGGGGAACACTCTTGCACTGTTGGTGGGAATGTGAACTGGTGCAGCCACTCTGGAAAACTGTGTGGAGGTTCCTCAAAGAGTTAAAAATAGATCTGCCCTATGACCCAGCAATTGCACTGCTGGGGATTTACCCCAAAGATACAGATGCAATGAAACGCTGGGACACCTGCACCCCGATGTTTCTAGCAGCAATGTCCACAATAGCCAAACTGTGGAAGGAGCCTCGGTGTCCATCGAAAGATGAATGGATAAAGAAGATGTGGTTTATGTATACAATGGAATATTACTCAGCCATTAGAAATGACAAATACCCACCATTTGCTTCGACGTGGGTGGAACTGGAGGGTATTATGCTGAGTGAAATAAGTCAATCAGAGAAGGACAAACATTATATGGTCTCATTCATTTGGGGAATATAAATAATAGTGAAAGAGAATAAAGGGTAAAGGAGGAAATATAAGTGGGAAATATCAGAAAGGGAGACAGAATATGGAAGACTCCTAACTCTGGGAAATGAATATAGCTGGGGGCATCACAATGCCAGATTTCAGGTTGTACTACAAAGCTGTGGCCATCAAGTCAGTGTGGTACTGGCACAAAAACAGACACATAGATCAATGGAACAGAATAGAGAATCCAGAAGTGGACCCTCAACTCTATGGTCAACTAATATTCGACAAAGGAGGAAAGACTATCCACTAGAAGAAAGACAGTCTCTTCAATAAATGGTGCTGGGAAAATTGGACATCCACATGCAGAAGAATGAAACTAGACCACCCTCTTTCACCATACACAAGGATTAACTCAAAATGGATGAAAGATCTAAATGTGAGACAAGATTCCATCAAAATCCTAGAGGAGAACACAGGCAACACCCTTTTTGAACTCGGCCACAGGAACTTCTTGCAAGATACATCCACGAAGGCAAAAGAAACAAAAGCAAAAATGAACTATTGGGACTTCATCAAGATAAGAAGCTTTTGCACAGCAAAGGATACAGTCAACAAAACTACTCCAACATTATTTAAAATAGTCAAGATATAGAAGCAATTTAAGCACCCAAAGATAGATATATAAAGATGATATGTTCTATATGTACAGTGGAATATTACCCAACCATAAAAAAGAATGAGCTCTTGTATTTGCAACAGCATAGATGGACTAGAGGATATTATGCTAAGTGAAATAAGTCAGAGAAAGACAAATACTATATGATTTCATGTATATTTGGAATCTAAAAAAAAATCAAAGACAAAAACAGATCCATAAATACAGAGAATAAACTGGTGATTACCAGAAGAGAGGAAAGAGAAGGGATAAGCAAAAAGGAGTGAAGGGAAATGAGAGGTCCAGGTTTCCAGCTATGGAATGAATAAGTCACAGGGATGAAAGGTACAGCATGAGGAATACAGTTAATGGTTTTATAACAAAATAGTTGTATATGGACGGATGGTAGCTACACTTGTGGTGAGCATACCATAACGATACACTTGTAATGTCACTATGTTGTACACCTGAAACTAATGTAATATTGTGCAATGAATATATTTCAATAATAAAAGAAAATCACTGAAGTGTCTGTTGTAATTGCATTGCAATTGGACTTCTCCATTGTTCCAATTTGGCTTCCCTCACTCATTCTTCATAGGTAAAGTTTGTAGTAAATCTGTTGCAATCTAATATCCACTTCAAGGCCTGTTTATGACAGAATGTGACCTATGACAATATGCATAAAATTGATCCCAAAAGTCATCAACAATTTTACATTTTGAGTGCATAAGAACTAACTATGCAGATACAGGTTTTTGAAAGATTCTTATTACCAATTATTTCTGTACTTTCACTCACATATAGTTCACACTTATTTTGTTAGCTGTATTTGTGGTAAAATTAGGTACAATCATCATTTGAGTTTTAGGTTCACAGGAAATAACACAACTGCAATAGACTGTAACCGATTAAAAATGTAAGTAGTTTTGAGAGTTTAAACCTATGTCTGGGGGTATTTCCCATAAAAAGTGTAAGTGGTTTTTTCATCAGCTTATAAAGTTATAAAATGTGAATTGAATAAACACACTTTTTTGTTGTTTTTACTTGGAAAATTAATACTAAGGTTTTCCAGAGGCTTAGAGGAAATATGCAAATAAATGTAAGAAAGCATCAAAGTAAACTATATAAGTGATGGGTCATGGTACAGTCAGAAAATAAAAGCAGGTTCTTAAAAAATAAATGAGTCTGCAAATAACAAATCTATAAAAAGTGATAGAAAGATAATCATCTAAATAAGTTCCAAAGAAGCATTTGTAAAAATGTAGTAGTCATTCATGACAACAAAGAAATACTTAACAAGTTAGAAGAGACTTCTCTAACCTGACAAAGAATGTCTCCCCCAAATCCATATTTAATTGTAAAGTCTCAAATTGAGAAAAAGACAAGGATATCTGTTAATAATTCTACTTAAAATCATACAGTTCTAACCAGTGCAATAAGAAAAAAAAAGCCTAAGAATTAGAAAGAAATAGGGTTCATTATTTGCAGCTAACATGATTTTTCACATAGAAAATACAACAGAAAACTATTAGAATTAGTAAATTTAACAAATTTGATGGTTCCAAAGTCAGTATTTTTAAAAAATTTCTAGAGATCCACAGTAAAAACTGGAATTTAAAAATTACACCATTTACAACAGCATCACCAAACACAAAGTAAATTGGAGTTTAATGTATGCAAGGTATGCAAGACTATCAGGCATTACAGGGAGAAATTAAACAAGATTTAAATAAGTGGATAAATATATTCCATTTATGAGCTATAAGAGCAATATTAAAAACATGTCAGTTAATAAAGCTCAATATATATCTGCCCTATGATCCAGTAATGCCACTCTCAGTTAAATGGAAACAAGTATCTGCAAAAAAAATCCAGTTGTGCTTATCCTTATTCATAATAACCAAAAACTGGAAATAACTCAAACTTCCATTAACAGCAGATTGAATAAACAAATTGTGTTATGCTTATATATTAAAATATTGCTTAGCAATAGAAAGAGAACAAACCACTTATAGAAACAAAAATATGGATGCATCCTGAAAGCATTATGATGAGTGGGAAAACAGACACAAGATTATATACTGTATATTTCCATTTATATAAAATTTTAGAATGCAAAGCTAATCTGTAGTGACAAAAAGTATATCAGTTTTAGCCTGGGGTTGAAGTAGAGAAGAAATAGACTAGAAACAAGGCAGCCCAGGTGGCTCAGCGGTTTAGTGCTGTCTTCAGCCCAGGGTGTGGTCCTGGAGACCTGGGATCGAGTCCCACATCAGGCTCCCTGCATGGAACCTGCTTCTCCCTCTGCCTGTGTCTCTGCTTCTCTCTCTCTCTGTCTCTCATGAATAAATAAATAAAATCTTTAAAGAGAGAGAGAAAGAGACTGGAAACGGGCACAGAACTTTTTGGTGTGATCAAAATGTTTTTTAACCTGATTTTTGGGAAAATTACACAGGTATATACATTTTTTCAAAATTCAAACACTTAAAATAGGTGTAATAAATTTTTTTCAAAAGTCAAAATAAAAAAAAATCACTAGCCATAAACATATACAGAATGAGAACTCATTCTAAATGAATTCAATGTATTCACAAGATATATAGTAATGGGCTATCCGCAGGAATAAAGAGATTCTGCAAATTTTAGATGAATATTTTGAGCTCCATATCAGGATTCCAGCAAAAGACATTACACGCTCAGATAATTTGAGGACAATTTAATAAGAATATGTATTTTTAAATAAACTAACTTATTTGAAAAGAAACTCTAAGAGAAAGTGCAGTAATCCAGAAGGTTATCACCTTAAGACCAAAGGAACAAAGAAGGGAGTGGTTTTCAGCACATAGAAGAGACTCTTACGGAGAGGTCTGCCTTGAATGGACCTTCAGGAAGGAGGTCACCAGCTAGAAAAAAACCTGTAGGGAGGCATGTGTTGGGGCGGGGGGGTAAATACCCAGACTCACCCTCCTTCTTTCTTCTTTTCTCCTGGTAGGGTCTCCATGTGCTGAACACACATGAAAGCCAAAGCCAACAGTACTCAATGATGTTTGTAAGGATCAGCCTTGGGTACAAAGAAGAGGAGAGAAGATGAAGCATGGATATGGAGAGGCAAATGGAATCCATGTAGCATAACTTCCAACACCCCCATCCTTCACACTGCCTCCTAGTTTTTTATTTGGTAGGTTAACAGTGGGCTAAGGAATCTAAAATTTTTAAAGCCATACATTCTATCCTAATGACCAAGGAAGTGCTTGGATCACTGCACAAAACTACCTCTCTGCATTGATCATTAACACATAAAATGTATAATATGGCCAAGACTCAAATTTCATGAGTCCACCTGTAATTACACTCATTTCTTAATACTTATTTGTAGGTTCCATTCACTTCAGAATGTAAAAAGGCATTCAATTTATATGCATGCTTTCTGAGAGTCTGAGAAAGCATATACCACAGGTAAAAAGCACTTCGATGACTATCAGAAAATTCAAGTATTGAAGCTAAGTCACCTGGAAAGGTAGAATCAGGCCCCTCCTTGTCTGGGAGAAGGAGCATACTTTGTGAGAGTGAAGGAGCTTACTACTCAGGTCCTTACCCTTGACGCTTCTTGGAGAGCAGCCCTGAAACATAAAAAAACACAAGAAGCATAAAAAATCAGCAACATCAAGCTATTCAACTGTTGAAGAGATAAAATGATATAGTCATCAGATAGTCATAGGCAGGGATGTCTTCCCAGGAAGGCAGCAGCTGTTGGGTGTAAGGAATCAGTTTTGCTCAGTCATCCTTTACTTATTTTTGCCTGGGGAAGTGGAGTGTCCAGGAATAACTAAGACAAATCAACTCACTTTTCTGGGTTGTTCAATTGCTACCTTCTTCATTCTAAGCCTTTCCATAGAATGAGAGAAGCCAAGAGAGAAGAGAAGGGCACTTGCTCTCAGGTGAGGCAGAAAAACTCAACACTTTTCCCTAATAGCAAGTCACAGGGCCAGGGCCTGCACTTAGGACTCTCCAGATTACTTTCACTGACAAAATAGAGTAAGGTGAGAAAAGTCAGCAAATTTCAACATCAGCACAAGACATAGTCACATTTTCACAGATGTATTTTTTGGTAGTACAAAAATCTCTGTTTAAAGTACTTAAAAGGGAAAAAAACCAGAAATTAAAATATAAATTCTGTAAAGAATGCACTTTGAAGTTATTTTTATCTTGAATTCACGTAATAACACTATGATGCATACCTCATATGAGAAGACAGTTACTAATGCATCTACAATGCTTCCTTTTTCATTTAAATACCACAGTAAGTAGATGAATAGCGTTATTTTATAGAAATAGTATATAAATATGTCATCCCCAAAGTGACACAAAATATAAGCACGATTCTAGGTAAAATGACATTTTTAAGTCTTTCTAATTTTTCCCACAATAAGACATCAATTCTTTTAGAAGAGTTGGTATTATTAATTCCATGCTCTAATTTCTTTTTGTTCTCTAGATCTGTGTTTGACGTAGTTCTACTAGCAAAGGAACTGTTGCTATAGACAAAGGCTGGGAGAGAAAGGAGAGGCAGCTATAGAAATTTCTGTGATCAAGGAGCTTCAATATGCAACCACAATTAACTGACACAGAGGGATGCATGAGTCAGCTTCTAAGTCAGTGGAGAGGAAGTGATTTCTGCCTTTGTGTCCTTACCGGTAATTTCTAGAAGTCATCTCTAGAACTCAGGAAAGGAATGAAAGTTATCATTTCCCTGTAGATGCTCCACTCTGCTTCAGTAGAGACCTACCCCTAACATTTGCAGGATGGGGGTTAAATGACAAACGGGGACATAAATCTGTCTGAACCTTTACATATTAAAATCAGGTTTATAATTAGGA
Organism: Vulpes lagopus; assembly: GCF_018345385.1. Lineage (NCBI taxonomy): Eukaryota > Metazoa > Chordata > Mammalia > Carnivora > Canidae > Vulpes > Vulpes lagopus. Next base: position 69,672,298 of record NC_054831.1, on the reverse strand, counting down.
AATAAAATAGGTTCTTCCACCTTAAAGAAACATACCTTGTAGTAACAAAATGGAAAAATGCATATAAAATTCTGGCTTTTATAACACTGAAAATCAGTAAAACAGCGAATGACTATATTTCTGTATGTGTTAGGACATTTTGTTGATGCACCAGTGAGTAATAAGATAAAGACCTATTACACATAAATTGTAAATAATTCCATATAATTTTCTAATTATACTTTTCACAAATCAATAATTATGTTGTTATAATGAAGATATTGATATAGTTTTTGTTAGTAATCACCTAAAGAATTGTCTACTGTAGTGCTTTTCAGTGATAAAATTTGAATATGTTTTCATATAAAATGTAAATTAATGTAAATGTAAAATAGCCAAAAGTATTTTTCATATACTTTTAAAACATCTTTCTGTAACAGATTAGTTAAAATAATAGGAAAATATAAAATATGTTTAATGAATAGCAATATTTTTATTTTGATCAATTTAACTGAATTGCTTAAGCAATATAATTTAAACATTTATTTTTTGAAAATGTAGATCTCATTAAACATATTTATATGACATAAAACTTTGTAATTCTAGGGTCACTGTTTATCTAATTGCCATTGTAAAGAAGTGATATGTCACTTCACACACTTAGACTTACATATATACAAATGTAAGAGTGATATGAACAATTTCATATCACAAAATGTTCTTCCACCAACACCTCCAACTATTGTGAGTATTTATTTACTTTGTAAGTAAATCCAAAACCATGGATTAGAAAAGAAAGGAAATGAGAAAGCTGTAAGTTCTACAGGGAAATTACATTTATGTGAGAGCCTATTAGATTCATGCCATCTTAAAGATTTGGTAATTTAACTAATTTAGCTTTTCCTTAATTAAGCACTTCTACTATTCAAAGCCCACCCCCAACATCCAGCCATTCAGCAACCCAACATCCCAAAGTTAGGAAACCCCTTAAGTGCAACCACCTTTTGTTTTGCGGTCAAAGGGCAGGAAATATAGATAAACTTTCCCTGGAACCTGAAGGGTATGAGTCACTACAGCAGATGTTTAGGATTATGGAAGAGCTGTGCCCATGCTAAGCACCAGCAATTACTCCTGGTAGGTATTGCAATTATATGAGGTCCCCTAAAGTTCAGGGCTGAACTTTACAACCCCACTACAACCCTCTCCACACATACACACAACACCAAAAAAGTTTATACTGGTTTCACTGAATACACAACTTCTTTTTGTATGACTAGATCAGGGATTGGAAATATGGGAAGAGGGTGATGAGTAACACAGTAGGGATGGTGGAGCCCGTGACAAACTGGAAAGATCATGCCTACCTACAGACATTTAAATTCAAAAGCTATTTGCAAACATTTTAGTGTAAATCTTGAGTGTTCTAAGTGCACACACACACACACACACACATAAATTATAACTGAGGGGATGGGTATATAATTAACTTGACTGTGGTAAGCATCTCACAAGGAATACAGTGATGAAATCACATCATATACCTTAAAAAAACACTGGATTCAACCTAAATATATATAATTTTTTGTTAATCACACCTCAATAAAGCTGGAATAACAAATAGCCTGGCCAACTTGGGCTCTTGGTAGAAGTTTGAAACCGATGTGATCCACTGTTACCGAATTATACAAAACAATTTTCTTTACAATAACAAATATGTATGTCACATATTTGATGTAATGTAAGATGTAATGCTTATAGGTGCTACTTAGGAAATAACTCATTTTGCCATCTCAACTGAAAGAAAAAAAAAGCACAATTCAACAATATATATATTTCCAGGGGGAAAAAAAAAACAATGAATGTTTTTAATCACTCCATATGTTTGACTTTTCAAGGATATTATCCAGAGCCCATTGCTTCTCATTGTTACTGCCCCTGAAATTCAGTAACATTACTATCAGGTGGGCAATAATGCCCAGCTTATGACACCATGTTCTGAACTGCTGAACAAAGCTAATATAAGATCGTTTTGAATATCAACTCTCCTACAGCTAAGCTTACAAAGAAGCATTATCTAATATGATCTATTCCTTGGCTAATATTTAAATAAAAAATATGCTTTCGAACTATAATTAATTTCTGTTTATAATGACTCTACTTATAATTCCAGATTAAGAAAATATTCCTTTATTTTCTCTCAAACTTCATTATTTGGGACACCTGGGTGGCTCAGTGGTTGGGCGTCTGCCTTTCGGTCAGGTCATGATCCTGGGGTCCTAGGATGAAGTCCCACATCAGGCTCCCCTCAGATGGCCTGCTTCTCGCTCTGCCTATGTCTCTGCCGCTCTGTCATGAATAAATAAATTAAGTCTTTGTTAAAAATAAACTAAAACTTCTTTATTTAAGGCTAATCACTATTTAGCTTAGGTTAAATTTCACTTAGAGTCAATGAAAAATGGTGCTTCCTGTAGAGTCAGGACTCAGTTTTATCTATTACTTCCCCCCACCCAATGTGGGCAGATCTTGAGTCATATCCTTGACTCCTAATAAGCATTCTAAACAATCAAGAGACTTTTATCTAGATTTTAAACATACATAAAAGCAGAGCATGAATAATAACCCTCCCCCAAATAAAATATTTAGTAATTCTATGTGCCAAGCATCCTGCTAAAATGCTCTATTCATTTATACCTCAGAACCACCCTATAAAGCCTATGAAGCATTATCACCTTTGTTTCACAGGCGAGAAGGACAAAGCAGAGTAGTTGACTTTCTTGTCCAAAGTTACATAGCTAGTAAGTGGCTTAACCAAGAAGACTCCAGAATATGCTAGATTTCAGAGCTCATTCTCCTTATCTTCTCCTTTTTGGCTTGCAGGACAATCTGTGTCTTTGATATTTCTACCCAAACAGTTTCCCTCCATTAACTCCATTTCTATTTCACCTGTTTCTCCATTCAAATTATTCTTTTTGTCATTTTTAACTTGAGTACAATGTTCAAACCTATTTATGAAAACCAATATAGCCTCATCTGATATAGATTGCTTAAAAAAAATGAACTTTTTCTATACCCTTACATTTTAGGCACATTTCAATAGAAATTAACAAGTAATTTAAAGTGATATAAACATATTTCTCCACAGAGAAGAACTCATAACAATAGTTAATATCTCCTAAGATGAAGGAATGACTTGGAAGATTAATGGAATTAACTTTAAAAAGTGATGAAATTTTCATTAAGTGAAGATTCTCATAAGGTATAAAACAAAGTTAAGTATGATTTAATGAATTATTAGAAGAGAAACTTCAGACTATCTGAAACTACTCTTAGTCCAAAGAATCCCCTGACAAAGAACTAGAAAGGTACATAAAAAGAACACATTTGCTGAGGAGTACAGAGGTCGAGGACCACTGTAAAGTAATCTTTACTACATTGCTGATCCATTTTTTGACCTGTACATTACTTTCTGCAACTTGACTCAACCAGTGGTTTAACCCAGACCAAATGGCTGACCTTTACTTGAAAGGTAAATAATCATTTGCAGAAGTTCTTGATTTAGAGATGACTCACTGGTGACTGCTGTCCATGAGCACTGTCCCGTATGGATGGGCATCTGCTTCATGATTAACCTCTGCTATGGGCTCAGTTGACTTGGAGACTGAGCAAATGATTAATGAGTGAAGAATTTGTTTTTTCCTTTGCTACTTATAGTGTCGGCACCAAGGGAGAATGCCATGGCAACCAGAATATAGAGAAGTGGTGACAGGATGTTGCTGAGTGATGACAAAAGCATTTTGCAGGAAGTATTAAAGCTATGGGAAAATGAGTATCAAATAGAAATTAAGTCTTAGGAAGGAAATAATAAAGATAACATGAAAGGGGAGAAAAGAACTCAAGAAAGCTGGACCTTCAGGAGATAGAATAAAACTTTACAGACATTAAACAAAATGAGAGAAATTTCTATATAACACAAAATAATAGCAATGAAATCCACAACTCAGAGTTTTGAGGCCATCAACTAAAATTAGGTATTTTTTCAATCATATCTGAACAGGTGTGATTTGCTAACCAAATGTCATAAACCATCACCATCATCTTCCAGAAGTGTCTAGCAAATGTCAATTGTGCATGACTGGTGAGGTTTTTGGCTTTTTTTTTTTTTTTTGCAAGAAAAATTTCATATCCTTAGTCTTTACCCAGGATGTCACTTTGGTACACATTAAGTGTACAACAGTTTGCTAAGTGTTTTGTTAGACTGACACAGACTATCATATATAGGAATATAGAATAGGAAAAAATAATCAGAAATGGTCCAAAACATATCGCTGAGGAGTTACTAAAATAAATGCCTCTTGACAACATAAATTAATGCCTATGTAAAGATGGCATCAAGCAACGTAGCCACTATATTTAACATGCTGCTTACTGTGAGGGCAAAGAGTGAGCTCTATGCTCATTTCTGGGGTCCCTGAGGAGAGGAGGGAATTCAAGAACATTTCTAGTGATCAGGCGAAAGAGAAACAGCGCAATGTCCTGAAGAGAGGAGAGTTTGAGGTGTACGAATGAAGGTATATGAATGACAGACCCTGCACCTACACTCCAGAGATAAGTAGTGGCCATGACTGGGGTATGGGAAGATATCAGGGAAGATGGAGGGATCCCTAGATCAACTGCAAAAATCCACATGGGAGGAGGGGCTGTGGATTAGAATATTCCAGAATGTAATACTTCTCTTCTTTGCTGACAATCCTATTTATTTTTGGCATGGAAATCCCAGTAAGAGAAAAGCGTTTGAATTTAGGGGTCAGCATAGTTGGAACTGTTTCAGGCCAGCCCAATCCACACTGAAGTTGGAACATCTGAGCAGAAAAGAATAGCAACCAAGGCACAAGAAATCCTGTGACCCTCCAGGGCATTTGGCTGAAGCCAAAAAACTTTAAATACTAGCCTTTAAGCCCTTCTCCAACTGGCTATGTGACCACTCAGGACAAGTCACTAACGACTTTTCCCTCAGAGCCTAAAAATACAACCCAGGATAGCTTGCATGGAATGGCAGAGAAACTAACCTAGCAGTCAAGCCTGTGCAACCTCCTAAACTCTCATTAACAGCATTAAGTATTCACCCAGAAATCACCGTAGATTGCAGTAGGAGCTCCCAGGGTGCTGTGGCATTCAAGCCAACAATGGATGTTCTGGTAGCAGAGCTGGGTTGGTTAGATAATGTGTGCAAAGATGGGGGTGAGGTTCCTGAGGCTCAGAATGGTGCCCAGGAATGGCCAGTTCTCTGTAGCAGAATCACAGCCAGAAGGGAGGAGGGAGGGAATGTGGTCTCCAGCTGCGCTGATGTCTAGTAATTGGTCTCTAAGAAGCAACAATTACTTTTCAGGTGTCCTGTCAATGAAGACCTAAATACATGCCGTACTCTAAAAATGTCCCAACTATTTGTTACCTGCAAATCCATTACTTGAAAATAGCCTATAACTTGAGGCCCTAAAGCATGGAGATTCACCACCTTCCCGCTAACTATCTAAAAAGGGAGGAAACGGACAATGGAGCCGAATATGACTAACCCATCAGTCAGGTCACTTCTGAGACTATTTCTGCAGACCCTTTGTCCCCTCTCCGTCAGGATTAACTATACAGTCCAATTAAACCGAGTGCTGGTCGCCCACAGGGATTCCTTTCATACAAAAATGCAATTCTCTCTAAGATTCTCCGCATTACCTAATGGCCTGCATAGAATCAGTCTGATGGTCTCTGGCTGGGTCCCGGGTGACAAATGGATCACCATGGCAATAATCAGAGGCTCTCACCCTATAGAGGGGCAAGGGAAAATCCACAGCGCCATAGGGGCAGCTTATCTGATTATCTCAGAAGGGCTGTCTCTTTAGAGAGGCTGCTACCGATTAGGCTGTTCGATGCAGGCATGTGGGGCCCATGCCAGAGTGTGGAATGAGGCATATGGTTGGAGATTGAGGAGGGAAAACATGCCAACTTTTGATGCGGCCCAGCTGCCTCTGCTCAGGTGGTCTGGGTCAGCGCTCTGTGAGTAAGACCTGCTCCGCCCCAGGAAAGGGTACCAACAGACACTTGCAGAAACACAACTCAGTAAATCAGCAAACCACTTTGCTAGCAGTACAGGTGGAGGCCAATCCAGGAAAACGTGAGCCTATGAAAATGTCAAAGTAACGTGAGCCTAACTGTGATTATCAACTGTTAGATTTTGCAGTACTTTTGGTGGGACCCTAACTACTAAAGGAGGAACTCTGAGTATTTTTCCTTCTATATTGCCCCCTAACTGATTTGTGACTTTTCTTTGAGACGTCCTCTGACATGAATTAGTAACAATAGAAATCTAGATGAGGAGAGGAAATATACAAGAAAATATATGTCTGTATTGTGTAATCTCTGTTGCATAAGCAGTGCCCAGGGTGCCGAACAAGACCAAAAATCTAGTTTGCCACTCCCGTGTGAAGTTGGTGTGTTCGCGCTGTACAACCAGCTGGGATAAAATTGTTCCAGGCAGAAGTTAATGTATGCACTGCAAGGCACATACATACTTCTCTTTATTACTCTACACATTCAAAGGCCTTCAAAGGATATACTCTCGAGTGTTACTTTTAGCACTGAGAACCATCCAGGGACAGTTCTCTATAGATCATCAAGGGAGGAAATATTTCCTAAGCCCTTATGGAAAGTCCCCACCCTTGGAAGGTCAGAGGCTGACATGGCACCCAGATGACAAAGACGTAGACGGGCCATCAGGCTGCTTCTCAGGGAGAACTCTAGGCAATCAGTTCTGGCTGGAGAGATGGTCCCTTACAGGACTTTAATGAGCTTACTGAAAAATCACACTGAACCCAAACACCAAATGATTTCACAATTAGAAGTTGGAATTGTCTATTCTTTTACTTCTGTGTCACATTTTTGTACTGGGTGTTAATAGGTCCTTCAGCCTCGTTTTCACTAACCCCCTAAGAAGATTGCAATTAAAGAATCTCAACCATGCTGTACCATGTAGGATAAATCATAGCTCATCTCTGTGAAAGTAAAATTTATCTTCTTTTTTCCAAAAACCACTATCTTGGGTTAAATTAATTTGCGCTAAAACGAGTGCGGATTTGACATGGTATTTTGTAGAAATTTTCTTTTTTTTTAAACTGCTGCCATTTAAAATAAATAGCAGCCTCTTCTTTGCTGTGATAGTAGTATAGATTTAACCCATTTACTTAGTCTCGCAGTTTCAATCCCTCAATCGTGGAAGAAACTGAGATTTGTGTGTTTCTCCCATGGGTTCGCGGGAAGGATTACATGCTCAGCATGTAATAGTTTCTCAAAAAAATGAGTGACCTCTCTTGCCCATTCACTCACAATCTTTTTGTACAGACTTTAAGTTAAATACCCTTAAATAATAGAATTCTATTTCAGTTCTATTTGCTAATTCATGAACACAAGGTGTAAAAAACAAACAAACAAACAAACTGTTGTTTTTAAATCCTTGGGCTCATAATGTAGTGAATCTTTGGGAGATTGATGAAAGCAAATGAAGCAGAACATATCCATTTATAAACCTCATCAGAGACACGGCTTTTGGGGCTCAGTTGGTTAAGTGTCTTCAGCTTAGGTCATGATCCTGGGGTCGTGGGATTGAGCCCCACATCAGGCTCCCTGCTCAGTGGGGAGCCTGCTTCTCCCTCTCTCTCTGCTGCTAACCCTGCTTGTGCTGTCTCTCTCTGTGTGTCAAATAAATAAATAAATAAATAAATAAATATCTTAAAAAAAAAAAAGATATAGCTTTCTTCTAGATCAACCAAATGCTTTGTCCCTTCAAATTTCTTCATTCTTCTTCATCCTCAATTCAGGGTGTGTAGGGACATCCTAAAACAAGTTGCCACCAAAATCAATAGCAACTGGGAGCCCTGGGTGTCTTTTGTGTAAGGGGTCCATTGTTACATGGGGGTTATAACCTTTGGAATGAGGCAGATCTGGGTTCAAATCCCAGCTTTACTGTATGTGGCTGGATGATCTCTGGCAAGATGTTCAAACTAGCTGAGTCTCAGTTTCCTCACCCGTGCTCTGGGTTACACACATCTATCCCTTAGCACTATTGGAGAATCAGGCAGATCTGCCGTGGAGCTGCGTGGGTCTCTTCGAGGCTCCCCACATAATACTGTACTTGGACTTGTGATTCTTTTCCTTAAAGAGCTTCTCAACATCAGGTCCCACAAATCTAATCGTATGATGATTAGATAAGATAATTAATAATAAAAGGTAATTGGTCCATAGCAATTGTCCAACAAAAGGTATTATTCTCACCAGACTCACAGGCCATATGCTTGGATCTGGCATTAGATAAATGCATAGAAGCCTACTACATAGTGGTATTGTTTGCAGGTTATACAAAGGTTAACCCTTCTTAAAATAGGCCACACTGAAGCCTGGTAAGATGCAACACATTTGGTTTCAACCTTAATATTAAATGTGTAACCATATTTGGTATATTAGAAAATGAGGCTCTAAACAAATGCATCACAGGATGGGTCAACTTAAAAATCAAGAAAGAAGTGCAAAAGTCAAGACCAAGGGATGTCACCTGCAAGGACCCCAAGGGCGGCCACCTGGAGGGTATGGGGGAGATAAAGAACAAAAGCCAAAACTGACACTCTCCATGGACTCAGTAGGACACCATTTGTGCAAGTACAGCTTGTCATCTGACTACATTAGAATCACCTAAGGAACTTCAGTGTAAATACAATTTCCTCCACCCTACCCCCACTCTACTAAATCAGGACATCCGGAGGTAAGGCCCATGATTCTGTTTAACTAGCTCCCCCACCCAGGTGATTCTGAATTCCACTAAGTTTAAGAGCCCCTGCTTACAACTGAAACCGAAACAATCGATTGGGTATTTCTCAGGATTCCCCCATATGTTCCTGCCTGGCTCAGGCAGGAAATTGGTATTCTTCTACAGTCTGTCCCTCTCACATTTAGAGGGGAAATCTTATTTGTACCTTTTCTTACTTGATAGGTCCACTACAGTTATAGATAAAGAGCCTGCTATTTAGACATATATGTCACTTTTACCATGGTTTCAGCAAGATCTCTTTATATACCCGGGGATAAGATAGTTTAACGCTAGCTGAAATGTGGATCTGCCACACAGAGGATATAATCCTCCTGAAGAAGGTGGATTAGGAGCCCCAAAAAGCCTAGAACAAAGTTTCCAGTGGAAAGGCAAAATGCTTGCTCTCTGGCTCTGTCCTGGTCAACCTTGTTATTGTTAACTTGGATGGAAACTTAGGAAGCATGCTTACAAATATGCGGATTATACAAAAACATGGAAGGAACAAATGCTTAGAAAAGGATAATGATCAAGCTACAAAGTCCAACAACAGGCTGTAATGAGAATCAAGAACAAAGCTATGGAAGCAGGAGTAAAAAGAAAAATCAGAATTGTTTCAGGAAGGCATCATTGATGTAAGTTTTGTTTGAACCAACAGTAAAATACTGTTTAATACTGTTACTGCTGATCTTTTTTTTTTTTTTTTTTTTTTTTCTGTTACTGCTGATCTTATAGGTGCATTTTTTTTTTCAATTCTTGGAAGAAAATGGTTCTAATCTATTCCGTGCTAGTTAAACTGTATTTTTTTTTTTTTTGGAACAGAGGCATTTCTGAGCATGACATTTTAAGAGAAGACATTCTCAGATTACCATGCAGCCAAAATGGGATTGCATCATGATTAGGAGTGTACAAGCTAACATACACAACCTGTGATAGTTGGGGAGGGGTGGTTAGAACCTGTCTTTCTTCAAATAATGGATTGTCTATAGACTTATGCTGTTGGTGCTAGGCAAAACCCTCAATATGTGATAATTATAAGAAAGCCTATTAAGTTAACTGTAAGACAATGAAAGAGTTAGGTAGCTCCAAAAATGCAATGGAGAACCCAGAATGGAAGTGAGCTCCCCATTGTGAAGGTAATCAAGCACTAAATAAGGACTCAGAATCACTGATTCTCTCTACTGATATTGTTGGGGAAGGGGAGTGATAAGTCAGAAAGGCTTTCAACTACAAAGAAAGGTTTCTGTGATTTGTTTTATCTTAGCTAGGCTCAGGGTTTTAGCAGCAAGTTGAAGCAGAAAGAGAAAACCAAAAGGGAATACGGGCCCTCAGTGAAGCATATGGAGCACATACTCCGTGCCAAATGCTATTCTAGGCATTGAGGATGCAGCAGGGAAAAAGCCCAACCCTACTCTTTGCCCTCATAGAGTGTATACTCTACCAGGAGACAATTATGAGAGGAGTTTAGGCAATTTCCTCACTATAAGAACACAGAAAAAGGTGAGAGGGGGACGCAGGGAGTGACAAGGCAGCATAATTGTGCCAAGAAGGACGTATCTGAATACTTTTCAGTCTAAAAAATAAAAAATCCCAAAATTGCTTATCCATGAAATCATTCTATCTATATAAGATTTCACTGGATTCTCCAGAGCATCACAGTCTATACATGTAGACAGCAGATTTTCTGGCCCCATCCCCCTTTTAAACATCCCCAAGTGACCACCTAACTCTATCAATATTGACTTCTGCACAGGAGGTCACCACCTACCAGATGTTACATCCATCACTGCAAACAAGTTCCCCTTGACATATTGATTACTTCATTTTTCTTGTCTTTTGGCCACGACCTCCTTTCCAATTAATTTATTGTTGGTGCTTTTGCTGTGTATATCTTTGATGTTCCTGAGACAAGATTGTCCACTTGAATCACACACCCCGCTGCTTAACTCATACAGGTGCTGTTTCCTAGCTCTGACGAGATGATCTTGAACACTGGCTCTGTTTACCTTGCTCTAGGAAAATTTCGAACAACTTTGCCAAATCTCAACTCCAGAATTGCTTCAGTTTACATGTGCAGACTACCAATGTAGACTATCCCTTCATTGCCCACAGGCATCTGGCACAGAATGCTCTAGTTCTGAGTCATACACAATCAGATCAACTCTTTACTCTCTCTCTGCTTTTATTTCTGATTTCTGCTCATTTCTGTTCACCTCCAGGAACAGAGCTGGGCTCTGGAGGTCAACTGGGAGGGTGTCGGAGTTAATAACCTCTGCAAGCCACTATGCATTGATCTCTAGTCTCCTCGTGCACTCATATTTCTCTCCTTGCAATTAGATGCTCAGCTATCTGCCAGGGGACCTCTTCCCAGACAGTCTCTGATTTGAACTATCTGAGGGCTCCTCATCAAGCTGTTATGGGAGACTAACAACCCACATAGCTCATGCTATGTACTCCACTCTTGGTGAAGGGTGCTGCATGCTTGCCAAGCAATCAAACCAATATCTCAATCATAGAAGATTAATGCCCCTTTGCTTATATCCTTGAAGCAGAGAAATGGCTAATGTGATTCTCTCCTTCATAAAGGCTTCTATGCAGTAAGTGGCTGGGATTAAATTATACAATCACGTCATCTATCTGTTGGAAAGGCTGTCACTCTTATGCTGCATTTGCCAACTTGTCCCTTTAGCAGAGGGGCTCAGCACTGTGAGAAGTGGAAAAAGGAGCATTATGATGCCGGGTAATATAATTCTAAATACCATCAAGGCCATAAAATGGGAAGTAAGTGATAAATAATTTATATTTATCAGAATGACTGAATCTTATTAAAAGTGCAGCAATATGATATCCTCTTGAACAGCACAGACATGGATGGGGAAAGAGATCAGAATTTCAATGGTTTGCTAGAGTTGGTTTGAATTCCTGTTTAAAATCCTATGAACCTGGTGTGAACCTTGTGATATATTTTCTTTTTTCACCAAATCCCTAGAAAACAGAGTGTCAGCCTTATAAGAAGGGAGTAAGCAAGAGGAAAAAAGAAATCCAATTCAAATAAGATAGTTTGGAAAAGATAAAATATGGCAACAAGCAACAGAGGTAAAATGATAAAAAATCATTTCTGTTTTTTTCTTCATTCCGACTCTACTAGCATAAAGCATAAAAATCCACCCATTCATTTATTCATTTTAAAAGATTTTAAGTAATCTCTATACCCAGCATGGGGCTCAAACTCATAAACCCGAGATCAAGAGCCGCACGTTCCACTGACTGAGCCAGCAGGTGCCCCCTATTCACTTATTCCTAATTTATGTCTTCATTCATTCATTCACCATCAAACACCTAAAGCGTTTAAGATACTGTGTTAGAACCTGTGAAAAAACAACGAAGGATAGGTAGGATTCTCACCTTCGCATCATTGACACTCAAGTATAGCACCCTGGCACTTTGTTAAATTTTGGGAAGCCTAGCTCCAGCTTTATAAAGGAAATGTGAGCATCTGTCCAACTAAAACACTAATGAACTTTCTTTTTCTTCATCTATTTTATTGGTATACATCCAAGTTAGAGCTGGTCCAACTTAAAAATGCTTTCCTGGGACCTGACCTCTGGTTGGAAATGTAGAAGTTCAAATCCGTTTGCATTTCTTAAGTAATATAGCCAAAGAAAAGTCATTTTTCAAATAATCAACTAGACTTTACCCCCTTTTTTATGATGGGCACAGAAATAACCAATGATCAGCAAGTCTATCTTTCTGAAAACAAACATACTTCTACACACATGACCGAAAGTTTAGGTTGCCTTTTTATGGCAGGACGTATCTCACATGAGCACACAATCATACCTAACAGTAAATACCTGCTTGATTAGGAACATCGACCCCCTGTTTTGGGCCTTTTCTGCTTAGGGGGTCAGAGATTTGCTTTGAAATAGCGTAGTTCAGTGTGTGAGGGCTCCCCCAGCACCTGGCTACCTTTTCTTTTAGGATAGGCTCCAAGAGTTTAGTTTTGGGTCCAAAAGAGTTGAGTCAATAAATTAGTACTAAGATCAGAATACACACTTCACACTAAGCACTAATACACAATTAGCACTAAGATCAGAATACGTTTCTCCCCATCCCTGCAATTGCAAGCTGCCCTGGAGGGGTGACCAAGTAGGGAAGATGGAGGGTCCTAGCAAAGCCTCCAGCTACTGAATTTCAGCAACAGTGAGCAGAGGAAAAGGGAGCTGGGTTGGCTCCCTTTTCTGCAGCCATGACATTGAGAGCTTTGGGCATTTGGGAGAAGGCCTTATCGCTTTATGACCACAACAGCCTATAAATGTATCCCCGCTCCTCCCCCACACCCTACCTTATTCTTTCTCCATAGCCCTGCTTGAATAGAACCTGGCTGTTAAATCAGCCAGTGAGTTAGCCAATTTCCCCACGTCCAGACACACCAAGCTCTTTGTGCCTTGGAGTCTGTTCTTGCGCTGCTCACGCCTACCTGGGACGGCCTTTCATTCCCCGCCCCTCTCTTGATTCCAGAACACTAAAGTGATCTTTCAAAAGCCAGTGCAGGAACCTCCCCAAGATCCTTTCTGTGTCCCACCCCACCTGAGAGGAATGAACTCTTCCCCCGGTTGGCTTCCTGGTGCAGCTATAATGAACTGCCACACATTCAGTGACCCACTGCAACCCAAACGTCATCTTCCAGTTCTGGGGGGTCAGAAGTCCAAAAATCAAGGTGTCAGGAGGACTGTGACCAGAGGGCACACTGTTTCCTTGCTTCGCCTGTTTTCTGGAAGCAGCTGGCATTCCCTGGCTCAGGACCTCTCCCTCAATCACCCTGACCTCTGTTCCTGCATTCCCCCCTCTTCTCCGGCCCCATATCCTAGACCCACCCATCTCCCTCTCACCCTCATTAGGACCTTTCTTTCTTTTCTTTCTTTTTTTTTTTTTTTTATTAGGACCTTTCTGATAATACTGAGCTCACCTGGCTAAATCCAGCCTAAGTGCTCCATCTCAAGATACTTAAATTAATCACATCTGCAAAGTCCCTTCTGCATGCAAGGTAACATATTTCCAGGTTCTGGGATCAGGACATGGGCTGCTTCGGTCAGGGGTGCATTATGCTGCCTACCAAACATCCTTTTGTTTTTGTTGTTGTTTTCTTTAAAAGGCCTTATTTTGAGAGAGGAACATGTACACATGAGCCTGAGGAGGAGGGAAGTGCAGAGGAAGAAAATCTTGAGCAGCCTCCAGCGTGGGGCTCAGTGTCACGACCCTGAGATCATGACCTGAGCTAAAATCAAGAGTCAAACGCTTAATGGACTGAGCCACCCAGGTGCCCCAGCCACACCCTCTTTTGAAGCCTCATCCTCCTTCGTCAAATATCCATGCATAACAGTCACATATATTTTGTTTATTACAGCCACTCTAACAGGTTACTGGCTCCCAGAAGAAGATACTTTGTGTTTTTATTCCTCCAGTGCCAAAAACTCTGCTTCTTACTCAGCAGTTGTTGAATAAATCCAATTGAATGTGGGAAAGAAACTCAGAGGGAAAAAAAAAACAAAAACAAAAACAGCAAGGAGAACTTTAACTGGAAGGCTATTATTTGACAATAAAGTATAATAAATGAAATTTTACATTTACATGGACACCAAAACAAATGGTTGGGAAAACAATCAAATTCAGCATTTTGACATGATGTTTAGTAGATGACCGCAGAACAAAATCCAACTGATCTAGATCAGGGATCTGCAAACTACAGCCGTAGCCCCCTGTTTTTATAAATAAAGCTTCAGTGAAACGCAGCTGTATCCATGTGTATACATATTGGCTGTGGGTGCTTTTGTGTTTCAGTGGTAGAGTTGGGGTAATCGCAACAGAGACTATATGCCTGAGAGCCTAAAATATTTCCCACTTGGCTCTTTACATAAAACATTTGCTGACTCCTGGTCTAGAAAAGGAACAAGATTAAATCAGAATTTTGTCCCAGACAGGTTGGATAAGCCATTCCGAAAGCTGAATCCCATGCTCCATCATCGTGGCAGCTGAATGCCCAACTATTTAGCTGGGCTCCCTCTTACCCATTAGATGAGTAGACTGATATTCTAATCCAGTTATAAAATTACAAAGCTGGTCAGCTGATTTGTTTTGAATGTCTCAGTGGTAACTGAGATAAAATAGTGGTGTATCCAATTTTTTATGCAGTGATCAAGCTCCAAATTTCCTAACTCCTCCCTTATGAATGTGGACCAAGTCATCTTGTCAGTCTTTAATGTAAGTGGCACCCTAGAAAATTATTTCAGTGTTCAAGATGCATCATTTTTACTTCCTACTTGCCTCCCTGAATGCATTCACAGACACTAAGGAGAAATAGCCTCTCAATTCTCTTAGTAGAAACTGACCTATTTTAAGAGGAAATAAAATGAAGATGAGAAGAAAAGTCAGAAAGTAAAAAAAAAAAAAAATCTGAAATATTACCTTTTTAACAAAGATGGCTTTATAAGTTAAAAAAAAAACATAAAATGAAAAAATTAAAAAAAAAGCCATTATTCTATTTCCATGAACTTAGAACATTTCATATGCTTGGTCTGAGAGAAAATAATTCTTGGTCAAATCATCTTGACCATATCATTTTAAACAATATCCTTTAATTAAAAAAATGTGAGACTGACCATCAGAAACCACCATTATAAAACTACTCACATATAACCTACCTTCTAATTCTCAGGAATTGAAATTAAGAGCCTCGGGTTTCAATTCCAGTCTTACTGCTGGACTTGCCATGTGAACTACAAATCACATACAGTTCTGTGGCCTCAATTTCCCCATATGTGAAATTATTCTAACAATATCTTCCTTGCCTAATTCATAGCATTGCTGTTATGATGAAATGTGGTAATCTTTGTGAATTCGTGCAAGCACTATTCCAGTGAAAGATATTATGATTTTCTGATTGTCGCCTTAACGTCTCCCCAAATTGTCTATGGCATTAAAAATGTTATGGTCATAAACATCTATAATAATGCTCCACCGTTGACTATGAAATTCTCCTTTGTGGATTCCGTGGTTTAGATTTTATTTTGATGTAATAAACGAGCATAATTAACTTTTATTGCGTGTATTATTTGTGGGAATGTGTGAACACGTTAAGTAGAGCCATCTATCTCAGCATTACACAAGGATTACCAAACTGAGAAGTGCTATCTTTAAAAATGGGATGATTTCATTTGCAGATTTGAATTTGGTTTTATTGCTGAAATTAATAAAATGTTTCTGTTTAAAATGAAACTGTTTTCTTCCCAGCACTTCATATTTTTGCTTGGTTAAAGAAACAGCAATAACGTGATTAGATGTCAGTAATTAAATATCTTTGTGGAACAGTATCTTAATAGCATATATTTAGAACACAGCCATACCAAAAACATTCAATTACATAGATGCAGCTTTAATATTTAACAGCTTGTTTCTTAACTACCATCCTTCTGGTGAACTGATGTTGACTATGTATAAAGGAAAGCAAGCAGCTTAGTGTCAAATTAAGAGAAGTAGAATATATTATAATGGTACTTTTTATGTTTTGCTATTCTCACATTCAGCCAAGTATAATGTTTTTATTTAATACGTTTAACTATCAATTCATCTCTCTTATTTTTAGCAACAGGGGCCTTCAATTTTCTCTAAGCAAAATGAAGGTTTAACTGGGGACCAATGAAGGGTAAAAAAAAAGTCACTCCACTTAAGCATCATGAGAAAACAAACTTGTAAGGAGCAATACACAGTATCCCGGCACCCCCACCCCTAAATCCCAGAAAGTAAATTGTGGAAATCACTGAAAGAGGTCTCAGAAAGTAGAGAAGAAAGCGACCTCATGCTCTCTCCTGTCTGGTCCACTTTTACTTAATGTTAGGTGTGAGTTTGTAAATAAGGGGGATTATTCCTAATTTGGAATGGTGCACTGTTTTTGAAGAGAACTCAACAACTTTCCCAAAATTTTAATTTTTATTCCAGTTTCATGACTCCTTCCTGTAAATCAAGGCTCACTGGGAAAAAAAAAAAAAGGTTCCAAAAAAAAAAAAAAAAAGAAAAAAAGGGTTCCCCATTCCATGTTAAGTAGGGTGACCTTCATGAGGGTAGGGATGTGACTCCTACTAACGTCTGGGTCCCCACAGTGATAAGGACCAGGGTGGTTCTCAGCGCAAGATGTCCATCAAGTACGGATTCATTGGTTTGATTGTGGTAGAAGCAATAAACCAGCCTGAGCAGATGCAACTGAGTCTGAGGTTAAATCACAGGTGGTCCAAGGGCAATGCCACCACTTTCTCCCTGTGTGACCCTGGGCATGTCACTGACTATCCAAATAGAAGTTTCTTACCGATGAAATGGGAGCTGATAATAGTACTCACTGTCTGGAAATGTCATAATGTTTAAGCCTTGTTTGCAATTAGTCCCCAATAAATAAATATCAGAGGAAGAGAGGCGAGACACTAGAGAAAAATCCACCAAGGAGCAACGTTACGTGGAGAGAGGGTGCCTGTGTGGATGAGAGCAGGTCTTTTGCGGGTAGGTGGGTGGGAGGCAGATGTCGCACAGGGGAGTAATGACACAATGCCTCATTGACAGGTCTGGCTCCTTCCCTCCCATTAGCTTTGGCTCTTGGGGGGACCAGAAATGAGAAGTTTCTGACTTCGGTACCATGTATCTCCTCTCCTGACCTTTGATCCTTAAGATCTTTTTTCACACCTTCCAGGTCTTTTGAACTTAACTATAATGACAATAGCAATGGGTGCAGGTCTGGGGCAGACCCCATCCTTTGCCTGGAGAGGGCTGGGTGCAATCCTCATTATTCTGCTTATTATTATTATTTTTTTTTTTAGATTTTATTTATTTATTCATGAGAGACACAGAGAGAGAGAGGCAGAGACACAGGCAGAGGCAGAAGCAGGCTCCCTGCAGGGAGCCGGATGCGGGACTGGATCCCTGGTCTCCAGGATCACGCCCTGTGCTGAAGGCAGGTACAAACTGTTGAGCCACCCAGGGATCCCTCATTACTCTGCTTATTAGCGAGCGCTTGATAAATATTTCCTGGAGCCCCACTCGGCTCACTGACCACCTGGCCGCTACTGGGCCCCAGGGCGTGGGGCGTCGGGCACCTGCGGGAGCAGTGGGGGCCTGGAGGGACTGCTCGGGGGCGCATCTGCCCAGAAGGACGTAGAGGACCCAGTGACACATGCCACCCAGCAGCTGAGCAGCTGAGGACCGCCCCCTCCTCCCTTCTGCTCTATTCTCCACCCGAGATCATGATCCGTACCCTTTAGCCCTGAATGGCTATGGGGGGAGGATGGGGGGGCTGAGATGGCAAAAAATAAAATAAATAAAATAAAATAAAATAAAATAAAATAAAATAAAATAAAATAAAATAACTTTATTTCTGTTTCATCTTTCAAGGACTCCAGAGGAGGGGAATTTGATAAGGGAGAGTGGCAAACACTGTGTGCAGGGCTGGGCGAGGACAAACACTGCTTTCCTTCAATCTGCTGGATGGCAACTAAAGCTCTGCCGAAGAAGCAATATTTCTATGAAATCCTCCCTGATCATTTCCACCAGGGTCTGCCCAGCTTAAAAGCCACACTATTTAAAAAGAAATAAGAGCGGGTATTGCTATGAATAATGTGAGCATGTAAAGGGAAAAGCACGGGAGAGTAAGTCAGGGAGATAGCAGTGAAATGCCTTTTCATATTCGACACAGAAGAAACCTTATCTTCCAAAAATAAAAAAAAAATGAAACCCTGATGAATATATGAGCTGCTAATACTCTGCTATATCTAAGGTTCCATCTTGGAGGGGAAAGCAATGATTTCATTGTGGTGTTTTGAAAAGAAACCCACAGAGAATGAAGAGGAAGTGTCTCCACTTGAAGATTGGAGAGTGTGATACCAGGTGCTGAGTTGTCTCCTGTCACCAGCCAAAATAGCACCCCAGATTTCTATAGGATTGGCCGCAAACAGAAGAAGGGGTGCAAAGAAGCACTTTTTTTCTTTTTTACCCCTCTGCTTTAAAAACAATGGCCAGAGTGAGGCTGTGCTGTCCGTCTTAGACAAAGCTGAGAGCTCTTTTTAAGTTCACAGTTACTTCAAAGTCATTAGGGTCAAAGAACATTGAGAGAAGATAGATTACGGAAGACTTTCTGTCTGTAGCATAATAGCGAATCAGCTATCAACCCATCAGAAAAGAACAAGCTGAAAATTGCTTCATTCATTTTGAAATAATTTAAATCCAACTCTTTGAACATAATTAAGTGAAAACAGTTGGCCCCACAAAGAAAGATCAGTGTAGGGAAATGGGCCATACTGAAGCAATACTCCCCCGCTCCTAAACCTTCAAGTCACCCCCGCCCTGGGTTTTCTAGCTATTGCCATTTGGGGCCAGGTCATTTTTTGTTGGCATGGAGGGACTGCCGTGGGCATTGTCGGATGTCTGGCTGCATCCTGCATCCCTGGATTCTGGCCACTAGACGCTGGTACCACTGTCCCTGGAGTGCTGACAACCAAACATGTGTCTAGACGTTGCCAGATGCTCCCTGGTGGGGGGACGGGTGAATGCAAAATCATCCCCAGTGGAGAAGCGCTGCCCTAAACCCTACCTTGCTTTTCATTGACCCACAGGCTGTGGTGCACTTAGATACCTGATAAGACTCATCGGACATCATCACCCACTCCTCAGGTATCAGGGAGGGCCTCACCTCCAAATGTGTTCATCCATTCTAACTTTGGCTCCCCCCCCCCCTCACCTTCCCTTAGATGGATCCTGTGCAGACCACCTTGCTTTCTTAGACATTAGGCTGATAGCTCCACCAAGCTGTCTCAAGGGCTCTATCTAGAGGGTATGGCCTGGGAGAAAAGGAGGAGAGTACTTGTTGCTACATTTGCTGGCCCTGGTTTCAAGTTCTGCCTCTGCCACTTGGAAGCTTGTGAGACCTTTAGGCAAGTCATTTTTTTTTTTTTTTCTGAATCTTGGCTTCATTCACTTATATATATGTATATAAGAATAATTAGATCTGCTCGGTAGCAGTGTTGCTGATTAAATATCACATGTAAAGCCCCTGCCAGCATCTGGAGGTCCTTATTTCATGATAGCTTATAAAGTTGGAAATATAGGGACACCTGGGTGGCTCACAGTTGAGCATCTGTCTTCAGCTCAGGGTGTGATCCTTGGTCTGGGGATCGAGTCCTGCATCGGGCTCCCTGCATGGAGCCTGCTTCTGTCTCTGCCTGTGTCTCTGCCTCTCTGTCTGTGTGTCTCTCACGAATTAAAAAAAAAAAATTAATAAAAATTGGAAATACATTGCTTAGACACCAAAGAAACAATTTGAGGCTAACAACAGGTGGTCCATTGGAGCTGAAATAGTATTCGATCAACTAGGACAAGAATCAAAATCAGAAGTACTGGGAATGAAGGGGTGGTCAGGAAAGATAGGCAGGAACACAGGCAGATACAGATTACACGGGCATTTGCCAGCAGGTTAGTGATTACTAGGATGGTCAGAGCCAGGAAATACAAAATTATGGCAGACAAAGATGGGAATGGAAATAGCTGATGTTGAGCGGAAACACTAACCTGTGCCTAAATTAGATACAAATGCAGCCAGGGGCAGATTGACGGGATCAATCCTTTTTGTTTGTTTGTTTGATTGCATTTCACAAGCCAACTATTTTAATCGCATTGATTTTCTTGCTGGTTTTGAAATGGTCACCTGTTTGTAAAAGAACTCCCTGTTTCCTTTAGATTAATTTATACCTGCTCAGTGTTTATCCGATTGGTTCATCACTTCAAAATCAAAACAAGTTATTGATGAAATGTGACATTTCTATAGCACCTAGTTTTGTAATACATGCAGAATAAAGTACCTGAAAATGTCTTAGTCACATAGTCATTCCAGTCTCTGTATTTTTAAAAGACGTTTATTTACTTGAGAGATAGAGAGAAAATTATTTATTTTAGAGAAAGAGTGGAGCCCCTCTCAGGGCTCAACCTCAAGACCCTGGGATCATGACCTGAGATCATGACTGGAGCCAAAACCAAGACTTAGATGTTTAACAAGCTGCACCACCCAGGCACCACCATTCCAGTCTATATTTTTAAAGGAAAGGTAACTATTTAATACCCAAGAGGAATTAGATTTCAGAAAAGTAATACAAAATGCATTGCATTGTTCAATCCATTTCTAAAATGGATTTCTTTATCTTTAGAATAGCACACTAATGACAATTAGGTAGGTTTGGAAGATAAATGCATTTGCAATCTTCCCTTTAAGTCCAATATTAGTATAAAATTTCACTGTTGCTTAATTAGGAGCTGAGATAGTAGGCCAATATATCCTTTTATGTAACAACAGCTATGAGAGAAATTATTGTGTAGCATCAAAATAATAAAGCACTAGCTGACAATTGCATTTTTCTATCAAATGCATTCCTAATAGCGCTATACAATCACTATTAGGCCAAGCCTTGGTGAAGAGGGTCAGGAAAATTAAAACAGACAGGCCCCTCTTTAAGGCACTTGGTACAATTTAGTTGGACTTAATAGGGTCTTTCTTTGGGAGTCTGAATAGAAGTATAAGCAATTCCACCAAAATTTTCAGCTCTTATTTGTGTTAGAAATGTCAGCTGCTTTTGATCATGTTGATAATGGGGCCCTTTCATTTGACTTGTACATAAGGCTGGGCTCCTACAAGGGATTATTTTGTTTCTCTACGCACTTAACTCTTTCTCTGCTTTCATTTCATCTCAGTTGTGTAAACAACTGGCCATCGGGTAATAGCCCACCAAATTATGAGGTTCCTCAAGTCGGGATTCCGTGCACATCTCATCAGCCATGCGTCTTCGGTTGCTATGTATGTCTTCACATCCATTTTTAGGCGTCATGTATGTTAGCTCTGTTCTATCCACTTTTATCACCCTATTTTTGAACAATTACAAAAAAGACTGTGCCTTTATAAAAATTGTGAATGGAAAAAAATTATTTTCTGTCTTAATAGAAGAGCAAACTTTTAAATTTTAGCAGCAAATGCTACCTCTGTTTTACTCGTTTAGAACAGCGATGTATTTCACTTTTATTGCATTGTCTATTCCATTTTTGAAAACAGTTTAGGGTGCATTTCCAGACTGTGAAACTTTCCATAGCAACAAGATATAAGAAAGGATGTGGCTTTCTTTTGCATTTTCTAGGATAAACAGCTATGAGCTACTTTGATTTTTAGCCTCTTAAATGCATTTCCATAGCATTCACAGATAGAACAAGCCCCCAAATTTCTTGCATGTCTCTCAAAATGAACTGAGTAAACTATTTCTCTTTTGCAACTACATCTTTAATTGGCCCGCGCTAGATGCCGACTTTCAGGGAGGCAAAATCCTTGTGCTGTGCCCTTACATGAGCTATGACATTATTTTCTTTATATATAATCTGGGGGACGGAGAAGTTAGACGTGCTCAAGGAAGCTAATCTCTCTCCCCGCCCTCTTCCTCAGTCTCTACCCCCTCCTCCCTCACCCCCCAGAGCTACATGATCCCCAGGATCTGAATCATGGCTGGGATTCAGTGAAGGAGGGAGTGTGGTATGTTGGGGAATATGGTGGTCATTGCTGGTGGTGTTTGGCCCTGGGGGAAAGTTCACAAGTTCTAAAATCTTGGACCTCACTGTTTTGTTTTCCCTACCTCAGGAGACATTTTATCTCCTCTGAGCTGAGAAGCTTGGCCAACTGCAATAAGGGGCATGATGACTAATGTAACATTTTCCAAAGCTGCAAAAGCACTGATCTACCAGCGGGAGACTCCTGGGTTCAACAGCGTGGCCAAGAAAACCAGACTCAACATTCACACAACCTGGTGTTCTTTTGAAGAATAGTTCTTGCGAAGCAGTGCCTGGATAATGATATTTAAAAAATGAATCATGGCATTTATGACCAAGGGGATGGGCCAGAATAAGCCATCATTTTTAATATTTGTGAATAAAAGGGATTTGCGCTATTCAAATGTGAGGAGCTAATGATAGCTCTAGAGGATAATGCTCTGGAAACCTGGCACCAAATTTCTCTGTTTGTAGAAATCCATGCCGCACACAACCCGTGTTTATACAGTTCTAGTTACTCTACCAAAGGTACCTGTTACATATTTGTTGATGTTCTCTTACCTTGTGTTGTTGATGCTGTTTTGTTTTTACATGAAGAGCTGCCGAAGTGCAGGGTTCTGTTTTATGTTTTTCATGAAATATCTATTTACTTAAACATGGAAGTCTGTAAAGAAACAGAGTAACAGCACGGGAGTGCTGCTTTCTCCAATAGAGGAGCAAAATTTACTACATATCCAAGTATTATATGTTTCTGACTTATTTTTAGTTGTTTTCACTAACAGCTGATTGGAAACAAAAGAATAATGATAACATGTACATAAGGCACGATGAGTTATGGTAAAATTGATGGCCATGAAACCACCCCCCAGGATAAGAAATAGAGTGTTTTCGGTACCTCTGAGGGCTCCTGTGCACCCCTTCATCACATCATGGGGATTCTCCCTAGAGAAAACCACTGCCCTGAATTTTGGCTTGTCATCCCCTTGCTTTTCTTTGTAGTCTGGCACATATGTTGATATGTTCAAACAACATGCAGTTGAGTCTTGAATGTTTTGAGGGGATATAAATGGAATCACTGAATTCTTCTGCAACGTGATTTTTTTTTTTTTACTCAGTATTATTTCCTGTGATGCATACAACTGGATGTGTATTTTGTTCTTTTTCACTGCTGTATGGTACTTTTTACATCATTTATTTTTTAAAAATGTAAGAAGGAAAATTGGCGGTAAAGTATACATCTTCAGTATTTGTTGTTTACAAGAACTTCTATTCATTTTTATCTTTTGGTTCAGCTTTCTGCTTCCTCTGGAGAAGAAGAATGATATATTGTTTATTAGTGCTCAAAGGGAACTAAGATTATTTGGCTCAGTTGTGTATGAGGTACCTGAAACCCAGGTAAATGAAGGAATCCATCCAAGGTTACAAAAGTCATGTCTTTGGGCATTTAGTTCTTGCCTACATTTCATACCTCCTCCAAAGAAAGAGGAGCTCACCTCCTGCCATTCTCTTGTACCTTCTCTTTTCTTCAGGAATAATTCATCAATATACTGAAAGAGAGACTGTGTCTAGACTCACTTCAAAGTGGCCACAGGTCCTGTTTTTTAAGAAAAAAATACAAAGACTTGATAGTATAATGCATGTTGATACTCTTAAGTACTTCTTCCATTTTCCGCCATCTAGAAAATAGGCTCTTTGTGGATTGCAAAGTTTTGTTTTCCCATTTGCAATAAGGGAAAGTAGTGAGAAAAGTAAGTTTTAAAAAAATTAAGTAGCTCTCAAACTTCAGTATGTGCAAGAATCTTCTGGAAATTCAGAGTCCACACTCAGAAACATTGATACAGAAGGACTACAGAAGGGTCCAGGAATCTTTGCTTTTAACAAGCACCCAGATGATTGACATGGTCATCCAATAGCCTTGAGAAACTATATAAAGGAAATGAGCTTGTGCACTGTATTGGAAAACAGGCAAGAATATTCTTGGTTCTCATGAATAAAATGGGAAAAAAATACAGAGAAGCAAAAATGGGGAAAAAATAGGAGCAATTAGAAGCTTGATTTCAGCAAACGTATGGAAAGAGGATGGAGAATAGCAAGAGTACATAAAGATACTATTTTCTTTTTTTTAATTGAGGTATAATTGACATATAACATTATATTAGTTTTAGGTGTACTATGAAATGATTTGATATTTGTATACATTATAACTTGATGACCCAGTAAGACTAGATAAAACCCATAACCACACATAGTTATAAAACTTCTTTCCTGTGATGAGAAATTGTAAGATCTCCTCTCTTAGTAAGATACAAATATGCAATAGAGTATTATTAATTATACTAAACAAGCCGTACCTTCCATCCCCATGACTTATCTATTTTATAATTGGAAATTCTTGCCTTTTGACCACCTTCACCCATTTTGCCCACCCCCTGTGCTGCAGCCTCTAGCTACCACCAATCTGTTCTCTGTATTTATGAGCTCATTTTGTTTTATTTTTTAGCTTCCACATATGAGTGAGATCATATGGTATTTGTCTGTCTCATTTCACTTAGCATAAAGCCCTCAAGTTCCATCCGTGTCGTTGTAAATGGCAAGATTTCCTTCTTTTTTTTGCAGCTGACTAACATTTCATTTTACATATACCACATATTCTTTATCCATTTATCTGTTGGTGGACACTTAGGCTGTTTCCACATCTTGGTCCTTGTAAATAGTGCTCCAGCATGGTGAGGAACTTCTGCAAGTCAGCACCGTAGGATGATCCTGAACTCACGTCCTCCCACGGACACTCCAAATCTATAGCTACCGCTCTGAAAAAGATTGGAAAACTAGATGAATTCTTCTCCACAATAAAGGATAGAAAGACCACATCCAGATGGGTAGGAGAGGCAGAGACATGGTGTCACCAAAGACCCCAGCCCTGGAGTGGCAGCGTATAACAGGGAAGGGTCTACCCAGCCTGGTGCTTTTCCCATCAGAGCAAGAGTTTCATGACCCACATTAGGTACCCCAACTCCTGGGATCTGCACAGGAGACATGAGCCCTCAAGATACTTGGCTTGGAAAACCAACAGACCTGATGTCTAGAGGACCTCAGTAGAAAACTGAGATTCCCCTTTTAAAAAGGGCTCAAGTGGGGTCTCACTTGCCTTGAGACCCAGTGAAAAAACAGCAGATAAAAAAGCGCTTAGACTATACATAGATGGCTTTGGATGGGTTGATATATACTGGCATGGGGATGTGGTTTTTGTCTTCTCATGTTTTTCTAAATAGAATAGCTTGCTTTCTTAGAACTTTCCCTTAGAAATGATTTGGATTATAATAGTAACTTTATCTGCTTAGTATTTTTCTGTTATAAAATACTTTCATATTATTATAACCCATGAAATGATATGCTCCATCTATATTGCCTTTTACAGAGGGGTAAAGTGAGACTCAGTGGAGTTCATCAAAGCTGATGTTTAGTTGAATACTATACATTTTTACATTTATATTTAAAATTAAACATTTTTTAAACTCCATTTTTAAAAAAATAAGCATTTTCTCTAATCTGCTTTCACGAGTAATGTTTGAAATCTCTGAGCAATATTTTTAAAGAATCACATTAAAGCTAAGGAAATGTAGGGTACCTGGGTGGCTCAGTGGGTAAAGCATCTGCCTTTGGCTTAGGTCGTGATCTCGGGGTCTTGCGATCGAGCCCAGTAGAGCGCCCTGCTCAGCAGGGAGTCTGCTTTGCCCTCTCTCTGCCCCTCTCCCACCCTGCTCATGCTCTCTCTCTCTCTCTCAAATAAACAAATAAAATCTTACAAAAAATAAATAAAGCTTAAGGAAATGTAGTCAAATACACCTTTTTCATTGTTTTCGGACAAACATTAAGATTCTAATATATTTCTTTTTCTACAATTTTTGTTTTTAATTTGTTTTAGCTTTGGTTTGCTTTTGGAGAACAATGTCTTCCCCTATAAATTCTCAAATAATGGTTTAACGGACAAATCCTCCTTTCTTCAGTAAATTCTTAGAGCATTATTTTCTTTGCAAAGCAGTGCTTACTACTTACTTTTCAACAATAATTATACATCCTACAGTAGTTTCAGTGGATAGCATTTATGCTTCCATTAATGTAGCTCTTTCCAACCTCTTCTAACTTAACCTACAGATGAATAAAATGATTGATGACATCGCCAAGAAGGTTTGGATTCACCAGCTGACACAAATCCCCGAGGTAAACAGTTGGTGTACAGTCCAGACGTAGTTGCTGATGGGGTTGTGTAAAGGGGATCCTAAGTGAAAAGCAGCTCTTTTACTGCTCTGCCAAAAGCACAGAGAGAGATGTGATGTCCTGTGGACGGTCTTTCCATTCTAACCTCAAATAATGCAGAGAAACTGTTCCAAATAAAAGCCAGCCGTCTCACAGGCATGCAGACTTGGCCAGTTCTGCTTTGAAGTGGCAACTTGACTCGTCAGAAGCAGCCACAGCACCACCCACACAGCTTCTCCAACAGAGCTGACACATGGCCAGTGAAATGTTGTGTCTCTCTTCTCTACATTACAACAACGATTGATTGCTGGTCCTACAGGATTTGATTTGGTGGGAATATGCGCTGGAAGCAATGACTCTTAATATCACAGACTCTCTTTGCCAGAGGAAGAGAAATGGTCAAAATCTGGTAAGAAGAATCAAGATAAGGCCTTTGCAGACAGAAAGTACACACTTTCTTTCTAGGAAGCAATACTCACTCCTCTTCTTAAACAAGCCACTGAAGAGAACTTCAACTTAGTGACGATATCATGAACAGGTGAATGATTCATTTACGTAAACCTAAAACCAGAACTGATCACACATTACAGTGAACTGGGTAAGAAAGCCAAATACTCATAGGTAGAGGCAGCGACTATCACACAGTGTGATTTTAGAAGAATTGAAAGAAAACCTAATTCCAAAATGCTTACACAAGGGGCATCTTGGGTGGCTCAGTGGTTGTCTGCCTTTGACTCAGGTTGTGATCCCTGTGTCCTGGGATCGAGCCCTGCATTGGGCTCCCCGCAGGGAACCTGCTTCTCCCTCTGCCTATGTCTCTGCTTCTCTCTGTGTCTCTCATGAATAAATAAATAAAATCTCTTTAAAAAAATGCTTACTCAAGGTACCACCATGGTATCTGAAATTCACACCATCAGACAAATCACTACTTTGGAATAATGAAGTATATCTGTAAGCATGTTCTCCATGGGGCATTAATAGTTGTTATACTAAGGGAAAAAAACATACATACAGATAGATATGTTCGTTAATGCTCATAAATTTGGGGAAATCTCAGGTTTCAACAAATATCTCTCTTTACTGTAGAACTTATCCATGCTTGGAAAAACTAAAAGTGTTATGATTCTCCAATAACAGACATACACAGGTGGTTTCTCCAAACTTGATTGGCCATAGGATGACCTTTTCTTAAAAAAATGTATCTTACTAAATTTTTAGTTTTTTCTAAGACTAGAAAGCACATCTTTCCCAGATGACCCCTAATAGTATACAAATGTCCTAACAAGATGGTCAATTCATGAGCTCATTATCGTTCATGAATATTGGAGCATGTTTTTCCCCCCATCAAAATAGGTCACTTCAGAGAACAGAAACTTGCAGTCACAAGGGATATACATTTGGGCATGAAAGAGAATGGGGGTTACCTAGAGGGGGCTGGCAGGGCTGAGGACTATTGCCTGACAGACGGACTCGAGTGTAGCACCAAAGAATTACTACCCCTTTCAGGGCAAGGAGAGAGAGCATAATGGGGAGTCCAGAGAACATGAGAAAATCACCAAACAGACCAGAATGGAAGTGAACAGGGAAAATGGAGAGAGTCATCAAAGGCAATTTTTATTCATGAAAATCTTTTGGTTCAAACTCCGTTAACCAGGAGAAATATTCACTATTTCTTATTTCCAGTGGCAGCCAGCCATTACAGCCATCCCTGCTTCAGAGTCCTCCAAATGTAATTCTTTCTGCTGTCAAACATAAAGGAGTATAATTACAGCATGTAAAATAGTGGAGGCCTCCAGCAATGCAAAGTTGGTGCCTAACATGCCATCTAGGGTGACCCTCCGATGCTCTGAACACCAGATACATTTGAACTCCTCCTTTGTGTGACAGAAAATGGGTTCATTTCACTCTTGTAAAACCATTACTCAGAACCACAGAATTTTTATAGGATCTCGCCCATCTGTTGAATTCAAGAAGCAAAACAAAGGAACAAAGGGGGAAAAGAGGCAAACCAAAAAATGGACTCTTAACTATAGAGAAGAAACAAGGTTACCAGAGGAGAGGTGGGGAGGTGGGGAGGGGAGTAGGGGAAATAGGTGATGGGGATGAAGGAGAGCACCTGTGATGGGCACCAGGTGACGTATGGTGCTGAATCACTCTATTGTGCACCTGAAACTAATAAAACACTGTATGTTAACTTCACTGGAATTAAACATTTTTTAAAGCTATAGAAAAAAATAAGGGTATTAGTTAAAAGTGTATATAGGGAATACTTAGGAAAAAAACCCACAATTTTTTTAACCCCACAACTTTTAATTCTGTATTTCACGTGTATTCTTATGATGAGAGTTTTAGATTCTACTCCTAGGGATATTAATTTTACTGCATGACATATTAATTCTCCTGCATGAGATATTAATTTCTCCTGCAAAGTGACGTTTTAGTCAAGACTTTTGAGTTAATACATAAATAAATACCATTCTCATTTTAAAATTAAAATTCTCAGATATTTCGAAAGATTGGGGATCCACTTGAACCTAAAAGCAACTTTGGTGCATTGCCTCTCATTATAGAACTGAATACGGTTCAAAAGTGGCGACAGAGGCTCTATTTTGGGAGATGAGCACGTCAGCACCATAATCCAATGAAGACATGATACATGTGTGGACTGTTACTTTGAACTGCATCCTTCCCCAAGTGAAGGAAAAATGCGTCTTGCCACAGCAAGAGGGTTTTTTTTTTTCCCTTCTTCCCACTTCAAGTCATGTTTTCCACCTTCATACTCACATCCGATGAAATATTTTCATGTGAGGTTTCCACCGCCTGTCAAAAGGCCCAATCTGCCTGTTATGTGATGTGCTGAGATATTTGTACTTTATCAACTGTTAATTAGAGTGATGGCCTGCAAGTGTTTTCTTTTTTTTCTTTTTTAAATTTAGTGCAGCTTTTGGCATCCTGGCTTAGGTTAAAAGTGCAGGCTGACATAACTACTCTCCTTTCACACCTACCCCATGTTCTCTGAATGCTGACGAAATATTTTTTATGCTGATAAGTCAGGCTGTCCTGTTATCTGAAAGAGGAAAGAAGGCAAGCAAAAAAATTAGGGAAATAAACATTTCCATGACTTCACTCATGCCAGAGGAAAGTAATAATCCCACCTCCGAGAGGCCTAAGGGATCACTTATTGCTACACGATTTATTTTTAAAATACTGAATGTGTCTGATGTTAAAAAAACATACTATGTTGTTTTCTATTACCGTAATCAATGATGTTAAGAGTAGCTTGTCCTTTTAAATAAGTCCTGGATTAGTCTCAAATCCTGTATTTTCCACCTTGCTTCTTCTTTATCTTTCTGTCTGCACCCCCTCCCCTCCCCAACCTATTACAGAGTTATCTTCAAATAAGGCCGGTTTAGGATCACGAGTCTGAGCCATAGGAATGACTCAGGGCAGGTACATCTGCAAAGTCAGGCATGAGCAATGAAGAGTCCGACTAGGTTTTCATGCAACTCACAGGCAAAAAACAGCTTCCAGACAAGGCAAAGGGACTTCGATCCGCTCAGCTGATCAGAGAGAGGAATTTTACGGCACATTCTCAATAGCTCATGGCTGCTTTTCAACAAAGCTCAGCATCAGCTGTCTTGGAGCAGATACATGTTAACCACCGGCATTGCTGGTCTGAAGGCTTTGTCAGTGCCATCACTGAACACCGTTTCCAGAGGCACCTAGAACCAAAGGCACCTAGAAATGCACCAAGATTTGTTGCAAAATAAGACACAACCGACATTACAGTCAGACCAATGATACCAAATACTGCTCTGATCAAGAGAGTGAAGCAAGTTAGTTAACACCATTGCCTTTTGTTTGTTTGGGGCAAAAACAAAGGCAGCAATTCCTGGCATGGTCTCTAATCCACTCCCCCACAAGTCACATGCCTTCCTATCTCAAATACTCATTCTTCATGTTTAATGACCAGGTCAGAATGTTTAGTAGGGAGGGGCCACGCAGAACGGAGATGGAGCCCCTATCATCGGTGGTCTTCCTGGGACACCACGGAGTTGACCGAGGTCCAGCATGACCTCCCAGGGCAGGGAGGCCTTCCCCGTGCCCATCGAAGCTCAGGCTCTCCAGATCTGTGCCTGCCCTAAGTCTAGCCGGGAAGCCAGTGAGGTCAGCCCTGCTGCTAGCAACTTAGGATCCTCCCCACATAATTTCTTCACCCCACACCACACAGATAAAAAGGGGTCTTTGTGAGAAGTGTCACACAGGGCCTCACTAGTAAAGGCTTCAGATCTCTGATTTAAAAAAGAGAGATGGGGCACCTGGATGGCTCAGTTGGTTAAGCATCTGCCTTCAGCTCAGGTTGTGATCCTGGGGTCCTGAGATGGAGTCCCCCATTGGGTTCCCTGCTCAGTGGGGAGCCTGCTTCTCCTTCTCCCTCTGCCATTCCCCTTGCTTGTGCTCTCTGGATCTCCCTATCTATCAAATAAATAAATAAAATCTTTAAAAAAATAAGAAGAGGAATAAGCCAGGAGGCTTTCCTCTTCACCCCAAATCTGTGATTATTTCTACGATATAATCTTTCTCACAAATGCATATTTTGTGAATTTGTGAAGCCTCTGTCATTATACTTGTAATGTTCTGAATGTTACAGGATTTTGAGAATTAATGTTAAAATAGTCTTCTCAAGATGTACCTGTTGTAGACATTATTCCTTGGGGAATTATAATCCCTTATTATAAGACTGAGACCAAGTCAAGTTTATTTATTTGTTGTGGAATTTAACTAGCATCCTATGTGCTTAATTCTGTTGTGAGAGAACTTTTATAAGTTACTTCTACCTTATTTTTTATGTCTCTGAGAAGTACTATTATTAGGTAATTTTCAGAACAAGTCAAATTTGGCAAAACCGTGTTAAGAGGGATGGCATTTCCTGTCACTTTGCAAGTCTGATTTATAACAGTAATACTGTTCCTACTCTTTGGAATCCTGCATCCAGGATATGGTGTGGTGGAGGTGCCTAAAATATTGAAATACTTGATGTCTTAACAGTAGGAGAGTGGCTGCCTCTCGGGGGAAGGGAGCAATGAGACCAGAGAGGAGAGTGCACGGGGCCTTTATGGTATTGGTAGTGGTGGGTGGTGAGTTCATAGATGTTAATTTTATTACCAGGCTTTATAACATCCCTAACGTTCATTGAACATATTTTTCTATTATCAATTACAAATACCATGTGCTTGGGGGGGCCTGGGTGGCTCAGTCTGTTAAACATCCAACTCTTGATTTCGGCTCAGGTCATGATCTCAGGGTCTTGAAATCAAGCCCTGTGATGGTCTCCAAGATGGGCATGGAGCCTAATTAAGATTTTCTCTCCCTCTCCCTGTTCCCCTTCCCACCCAACTTCTCTCTCTCTGTCTCTCTCTCTAAAATAAATAAATAAATAAATAAATAAATAAATAAATAAATAAATAAATAAAACTACAATGTGCCTGATACTCAAATAGGACTATCTGTTAAAGCTTCCACAAATGCATGTACCTTATGTTAAAAAAAATAATAATTCTGTATTAAAATGACCACATCATCCTTACATCCTATTACCATGAAAACATCAGAATAATAAAATGCCCTATTTTAAGGAACTTTAAGAAAAGGATCCTAAAATCTAATATAGATGTTTTCCTGTTACATCTGTTACTCTTAACACAAATGCTAACCCTAATCTCACACATATGCCATGATTATGGAGTGCTTTGTGACTCACTCGGTCTCTCTAAAGTTAAAACCTTTTTCTGGGACTTCAGATTCTTTGAGCTAAGAGCCCTTTTGAGTTTGCTTATTTCTCAGCGGTTGGTGATTTTTAAAAATCCCAGCAAATGTCCTTTGCCTCCTTCCGAGAGAAGAGAGTTGGATACTAGATTGTTTTTAAGATCTTCTGACTCAAAAAATCTGATCCTGTGACAATCCAGGGAAAAAAGTGTTAGATGCTTTTCCATACTTCTCAAAGTATCTGGTTCCTTCTTTACACAATTGAAGAAAAAAGAAGAATGCATGGAATTAGAGATTACTTTGCTCCCTGACTTCTCACTTCTTTACTTTTCAATGTGAATCACCAGCTGACCACCTCCTATTTCCTCCCACCTCTGTTACACACACACACACACACACACACACACACACACACACACACACACAGTATATAAGGAGCCTGGCCTCATGGATTTGCCAGCTTAGGTCCAATCTTATTCTTGCTGTTACTCCTTCCCCTGTCTAGATAGTATCAGCTAACATTTCTTGATCCTTTGCTATATCCTGCACTAAGCACTTAACTTGGATTACTGGGGCATTATTCCTTAGCCTTTGGTTTTTGGAGTCAGCCAGTCCTTGATTTACATCTCAGGTTAGCCCTTTAGAAGCTATGAAACCTTGAACAAAAAAAAAATTTCACATTTCTGAGCCTCAGTGTTCACATCTGTAAAATGGGGGATTATAAATATAAAATCTTAAAAACATTTACAGAGGGCTACTAGAATTAGAGACTGGCACACAGACTGTCATAAATGTCAAAAATGCTATTTGTTGTTTTTATTATTAGCATTACTGCCAGTGCCATCACACTGACCAGTATTCCTAA
Organism: Vulpes lagopus; assembly: GCF_018345385.1. Taxonomy (NCBI): domain Eukaryota; kingdom Metazoa; phylum Chordata; class Mammalia; order Carnivora; family Canidae; genus Vulpes; species Vulpes lagopus. Next base: position 69,638,978 of record NC_054831.1, on the reverse strand, counting down.
ATCCCTGCTCCTAGGATCCTCACTCGCAGCTCTGATACTTGATTTTCTTGCCCCCGGCCTGTGTGTCAAATCCCTTCTCCTGACCTTTGGAACCCGGGCTCCCCACATGGGTGATTTCTTAACTTGCTGCACCCTGAGGCCCACCTACTCTTTTCACATCATTTACTGTGTTCTCTTTGCTATATCTGACTTCTCTGTACTTAAATCCCCATCAGGCCTTCTGCCTAGCACACACTCCCAAGATTGTTCTATAGACTCCAGATAAGACGTGTGCGTCGTCCTCCCACTTAACCCACCCGCAAACCCTACGAAAGTGCAGGGTCTCTGCCATCCTCAACAAGCAAATTCCATCTCTTGTCCCAAGGCCAGCCCTTCAATTCCCATCATCTCCCAGCCAGCTGGGGCACGGACCAAATCTGCTAAGTCACACGGCCAGGCCTAGCTGCCAGAGAGGCTGAGAAGTATACCCTGAACAGGGTGGCCATGGGTCCTGCTGAATTATTAGCATGAAAGCAAAGCAGAACAGATCTTCAGGACAGCCAGCAAGCTGCCAGAGACCGGTCAGAGTATTTTCATTTCATAGGTGAGAGTGTTTTCATTTCCTCTGACTCAGGGAAATTAAGAGGTCCCCCAGCCCGGAAGTCAAGGAACCAGGAATTGAAGGCAGGTCTTTCAGACTCTGGAGCTATGCCTGAAAGTACCTGTCAGGTACCTGCTGATTCCCCACTTTCACTGATAATGTAGATGTCCCCCACACCCTCCGTCAGGAGATTTGTCCTTGATCCCCATGCCCCTCCCATTCTACCTGGAAGATTGAAGCAAACTCTTCTCTTTAATTATTTTAGCTACAACATGGTTTTCACATACCCTCATATAATTTTAGATATCCCAGCATATTTTTAATATTTACTAAGTGGCATGATCTTGCAAATTACTCACACAGAAGAATTCTTTAAGAGTTAAGGTTGCCAAGGCTGTGTTCCTCACACAGTACAAAATATTTCAAACCTTATTTCAACCAGGTTTCTGAAGAGAGATTTAAATTAATTTCATGGGGGAAAAAATTACACACACACACATACACTATCAAAAAATATCCTGAAATGATAGCAAGAAAATTATCCATTTTACGTAAAGAGCAAAAAGTCGAATTATTTGAATTATAAATTCAAGCCACTGCTTTAACGTTTGCTTCAAGTCCACGTTGTTTTGTTTTTCAACACAGAGATGACTACTATTTGGTATTCTTCACAGACACATATGCCTGGACTTACAGTTAATGAATAGCTTCCCTGCTGACTTTTTTGGGTTTAATTTCATTCTGTCTAACTTAGCTCTCAACACTGTATTTATTAGAGATCAATAATCGCATTATTGTGTGCTAACAGATGCCTCTAACACTTAAACAATTCTCTCAAGGATTTGGGAAACCATCGTGGAAGCCATTTAATATTCGTTATTAATATTAGCTGGCTAAACGATGGTAGTTTTTAATTTGCATATAGAATGACCCTATTCTCTTACCAGGACAAATACTATACTAATTAGGGTCAACTATCTGCTGTAACAAACAATCCCCACATCTCAGTAGCTTAAGAATCTAAAAATCCGATTTTTCACTCACGTTTTCTCACCATTAGGGTTGGTAGGGGGCTTCCGCTCCACATGGCCACTCAGGTGCAGCCTGCTTTTCTCCTATGGCTCCATTTTCCAGGTACTAGGAATTCTCTCCGTCCTACCCATGAATGGAGAAAGAGTGGAGAATACTGGGTGGGTGGGAGGCTTTTTGATGGGCCCTTCCAATTCTCACTCCCACCACGTCCCACTGGCCAGCACCCAGTGGCCAGACCACACCTAACTGCAAGGGAGGCTGGGAGGTAGTAGAGCTACGTGCCCAGGAAAAGGAGCATCACTTAGCCACCAAATAAAATTGAGTCTCTGTCACAAATACCAAAAGAAACTGCTGGGCAAGAAAAAATAATAGGGAATTCAATTTAAAAAGTATTTTTTTTAAATTAATGATGATATAACTGAAAATCATGACCTTTTATTTGTAGTAGCAAATCTACTGAGAGTAGGAGGTGTTCTAAATTCAAGTCAACTTTTCACAAGTCACTCACAAGCAGCTAAGGTCAAAATTTTTTTATCACGGCAAAATATCTCATAACATAAAATTTAACATCTTAACTGTCTTTAAGTGTACAGTTCAACCACATTAAGTACACTCCCACTATTGGGCAACTGTCACCTCTATCCACCTCCACAAATTAAAACCCCGCACCCATTGAACACTTGACTCCTCATCTCCCCTCCTCCCAGCCTCTGGGAAACCTCTATGAATGTGACCATTTTAGGAATGCACCTCATATAAGTGAAAGCATACAGTGTTTGGCCTTCTGCAGCTGGCTTATTTCACTTAGCAGAATGCCTTCAAAGTTCATCCACCTTGTAGCATTATCAAAATCCCCTGTGAGGCCAAATAACACGCCATTGTATGCATGTACCGCGTTTTGTTTCTCCATTCATCCACCAATGAACCCTTGGACTGTTGCCACCTTTTTTGCCTACTGTGAATCATGCTGTTCTGAACATGGGTGTTCAAGGCCCTACTTTCACTTTTTTTGGATACACACCCAGAAGTGGAGTCGCCGGATCATTTGGTAATGCGGTGTTTAATTTTTTGAGGGACTGCTCTACTCTTTAACCACAGTAGCTGTTAAAGTCATAACAGCTCCAGAGACCAACTTGTAATTGGCTTCTACAAAAGGTTGTAATGACTCATTTGTAAAGGTACAGTCCCCATTAAAAAGTTTCCTGAATTGAAGGATTGTGTGTTTTCAATTTAGCTCTTTAAGAACTAGAAAAGTTTTGGGATCCCTGGGTGGCGCAGCGGTTTAGCGCCTGCCTTTGGCCCAGGGCGCGATCCTGGGGACCCGGGATCGAGTCCCACGTCAGGCTCCCGGTGCATGGAGCCTGCTTCTCCCTCTGCCTGTGTCTCTGCCTCTCTCTCTCTCTCTATCATAAATAAATAAAAAATTAACTTTAGTTGCCTACTTTCCAAGTCAAGTCACAGAGCCTCTTTCCCTGTAGGCAGAGAAAACAGGACATGGAAGGATTTAGAAAAACAGATACGATATCATCTCCATTTGACAGCAGAATTTAAGGCATGTACTATGCAATTGGGCATTTAAAAAAAAAAAACTAGAAAAGTTTTAATTTCATTTTTCCTTTGCCTCTAAGTGAAGTGATAAAACACAGCGAGTAATTAGTTGTACTCTCTGGGAGGTGTAAAGAATGGGAATTTGCTAGGAAAACGTGTGTTGGAAGCTCTGTCCTAGCCCTCTTGTGACACTGGTATCTAATAGATTTCCTGGAAGTGATGGGACTAGTTTATCACACTAAGACTAAAAATTAAACCAAGAAAATCTCTGCGGCACTGTCAATTTTGACTTCCAATTAACAATTAAAACCTGACAGCCGCACCATTCACCAACTGATATCGTTGGCTGTGCTTTGTTTCTGCGGCTCATCTGATAATTATCTGGGTGACTTCGTATTTTGACCTCTTTGGATTTTTTTTTCCATTGACTATTTTTGTGTAAATATTTAAAACAACTAACTAGGGTGATGAAAACCTAGTGCTTTCCAGAAGTTTCAGCCAAACAGCGAGGGGTTTTGGATGTTTGGTTTTGATTTCATTCTCTCTGCCAATTTAGGGTTTCTGAGTACAAGTACTGTCGAAATTCAAAGATACTATAAAAATGAAAAGCAGGTACTGTGGAAATGAGAGCACATTTGAACTGAACCCTTCTCTGAGAGATTGATTTGGAAACCTTTGGTTCCTTAATAATATGATTTTTAACGTGGCTATTTCATCACTGGTGTACGGCAGTTTCAAAAAAGATCTCCAAGTTAAGCTTTTCCAGGACAAAAGGCTGAAAAATGAAGTTGGGCCCAAGGTTTGATATCAGATTATCATTTTTGATGGCAGCACATCATAAAAGACCCCTTCTTTTTTTTTTATAAATTTATTTTTTATTTTTGTTCAATTTGCCAACATACAGAATAACACCCAGTGCTCATCCTGTCAAGTGCCCCCCTCAGTGCCGGCCACCCAGTCACCCCCACCCCCCCGCCCACCTCCCCTTCCTCCACCCCTAGTTCATTTCCCAGAGTTAGGAGTCTCTCGTTCTGTAAAAGACCCCTTCTATCCATTCTTGTCTGCGAGTCCTCAGGGCCGGCAGATTTGGGGGGTCAGCATTGGAGAATGTTTAATTATTTTTCAATAAGAGAGCGTTTGGTGCTTAACTCACAACAGTGCTTACATCACTTATGATGTGAAATGGACTTATGCAGTATATACTCAAATACTAGATGCCACCAACGCTTCTCACTGCTATACACTGGATTTGCATGGCGTTTGCTCCTCTTGTTTGAGCACATGCGTTCACAGGACTTTGATAACATTCCTGATATAAGTCACCTACATATTATTTTGAAGTTCCTTTGAAGGTATTTCTTGGGAGGAGAAATAAAATCTAGACTAGTTTCTCTGTAACACTGTCTTTTAAGGAGTAAAGCCACAGATGTAAGAGCCTGCCTGTGAAATCCATCACAGACCTTGCACTCTGCATGCAGTGTGAGCAGTAGAGAGTTTAGCAACTTCCATAAAGAAAAGCTGACGTCATTTTTAACCACGGATCTTGTGTATAATTTCACATCTGGCAGCAAGGACTAGTAAAACGCGTAGCATTATAAATACTGGACTTTGAGGCTTCTTCGCTTCAACAACCACCGTCAGGTACACATTTATATGGCTTCATGGTGGCAGCACGGACAAAGTGGTAGCCAGCTCCGAAATCACTCTAGAAGCTTCCCTCGATCCATCTATTCATTATACAATCTCAGAATGAGCCCCAGTCATTCCTAGTGATATTCAACTCTCTCAGTACTCATCCCTCCAGAGTTCTTAACCTCTACATTTATTCTCCTCTCTCGCACTCTTGGGCCCTATTTTTATCCAGTTCTCTGTTCCTAGGATTTGAGCAGCTGCCACCCTCAAGGATCATTGTCATCATTCAGTTTTGTCTCTGCCTATCCTTCACCGGCCGACTTCTCATAGTTTTATCCTCCTTAAAAAATGAACACACACACACAACTTCATTTCCTTTTCTTTTTCTGACTTAAATATATCAGTTAATTATCTGGCCTCCTATCAAACTCCGAAGGTATGGTGTACTGACACCGACCAAAGTGGGTTCTCGTCCTGGCCTGGCACAAGATACTTCTCTCTTGGGATTTTTTTTCTCATCTGTAAGGAGAGAGGAGACAATGATCCTACCACATGTACGGTGTTCTAAAAGTTAAGCATGGGGCAGCCCTGGTGGCTCAGCAGTTTAGTGCCTGCCTTCGACCCAGGGCCTGATCCTGGAGACTGGGGATCGAGTCCCATGTCGGGATCCCTGCATGGAGCCTGCTTCTCCCTCTGCCTGTGTCTCTGCCTCTCTCTCTCTCTCTCTCTCTCTCTCTGTGTCTCTCATGAATAAATAAATAAAAATCTTTAAAAATAAAAAAGTTAAGCAGGATAGCATATACACAGCACCTCTAGGAGCAAAATTGGCCTCATGAAACATTTATTATTATTATTATTATTAAATGTTGACCTTCCTTTCAAATGAAAACTGGAGATTCTTCCCAGCAATCATCCTCTTTTTCCCAGGTTTCAGGATAAAATTAATTTAATACAGTGTAATGCTTAAAGGTACTACTGTGTAACATGATGAGGGTTCCTAGGGCTGAGTTCTGTGGACAGCTGCACTCACTTCCCCTGAGTCAGCTGCCACCAGAGGTGCTAAGGCCACAAGTACTTTGCAGAGATGAGACACCTTAGGCCCCAGCAGAAGGCAGTAGGGAAATAAACCCAAAGTTGCTTTGTATTCAGAATGATGATCCAAATCCTGTTCGAGACACTAAATTGAAAGCTCACCCCGATTAGTTATCCTTGGAGGAAATTAAAATCGCTACTAAAGCCTCCACGTTCCAGGCTTTTCTATAAGACCTGAGATCTGGGGAAATGCAGCCGTTTCCTTGCCCCCTTGGGGGATCTGGCCCCTAATCCTGTCGACTCAGATGAACTAGAGAGAGACGAGGAACCTCTCCCGCCAGGGTATTTGGGGGTACAATAGACTCCTAACGCCGATCGGAGCCTGCAGCTAGTAGCTCGTTGCCCTCCCCGAGGGCTGGACAGGCCCGAGCCTGACTGAGCCTGCACTTGGCCTGCAGGCCCCGGAGGGGGGCGGAGGGCGGGGTCGCCCCGCTGGGCGTGGCCTAGGGCAGAAGGGGCGTGGCCGGGGCCGCAGGACGTGACCTAGGGCTGGGTGGGGCGTGGCCGAACTTGGCCCCGGGACCCGGGCGGGGATAGGCCCGGGGCGAAGGGGGCGGGGGGCGGGGAGCGGGGAGGCCGGGGCCCCGCGGGCTGGCCGTGCCGGGGTCCCGGGGAGAAGGCGGCGCGCGGCCGGAGGAGGCGAGGTGCGCGGGGCCGAGCGGGCGGGAGCCGAGGGCGGGGCGGGGCGGGCGGGGAGCCGCTGCGGCCGGGGCCGTCAGTCCCTGCGGGGAGCCCCCACCCCCCGCCAGCGGCGCCCCCGGGGAGGGGCCCGGGGCCGCCCGCGCCTTTGCGAGCTGCGCGCTCCCCGGGGCGCAGGGGAGCTGCAGGGCCGGGGCGGGAGGCGGCGGAGGCCCGGACCGAGGGGCTCGGGGGCCCGCGGCCGCTGCGCTGGGCCGGGGCCGGGGCCGGGGCCGGGGGCGCCTCTTCCGCGACGTCCACCTTCCATCTCCGTTCAGAAGCCTTGAAGTCGTGCCTCGCTCCGCGCCTGGGGCCTCCGCGCCGCCCGAGCGCGCCGTGCCAGGGTCGCTCCACCTGAAGCTGCCCAAGCACACTCGGGACGCGAGCGGGGCTGGGACACCTTCCGCGGGGCCTGGGGGCAGGGCCCCTCCGCCGGGGGCGCATCCACGGGGACAGCGTCCTCCCGGCGACACGTGTCCGTGAGTCCTGAAGTCCCGCCGCAGGGAGGAAGCGCACAGGCGCTCGCTCCCGCCCTACAGGATCGCCCTTTCACTGCCCAGTAGAACAAACGTCGGTGAGCACCGAGCCCTCAGACTTGCACCGACCTGGCCCGGTTACGTTTTCATTTTGCATAGACAGCGGGGTACAGCGGTTACCCTAAAATCCCGGTGTGACTGCGGAAGTAACCAACCGCCCTTAACAAGAAACCTCAGTGCACCCTGCAAAGAAAAGGAGACCAGACAACTTGCTGTTGATAGCAAGATAGCGACTTAATTTTAAAGAGGATACTTCGAACACAAAATTCACAGCGTGCTACTTTATGAATTTATGTTTTTCATTGATGGAGGCTAGATGTGGCCCGGTCGTTATGAAAGTTACTAAGAGATCTGTAACATAGATTTGGGGCATAAAATAGCAAAATGCATTTTATTTCCATTCCTGGATCTTAGAATTATAATAGGAATAGGAATGCCCAAACCTAAACCTATATATATAGATATATAGATATGCAATATATATGCAATATATATGCAATATGTATGTGTGTATATATATATATATCTATATATATAGCCAGTTAGTAAAAGTGAATCGCCAGGGGTCTTCCTTGAGTTGCCCAAACCTATATATACATATTTTTTTTTGCATATATACATATGCTACACACACACACATATATATATTGTATATATATATATACACACACAAATAAACATATACAATACAAATAAAAACAAATATATATATATATATATATATATACATTTGCCAGTTAGTAAAAGCACATTGCCAGGGGTCTTCTTTGAGTTCTGTGCACCTGAATACTCTGCACTGCTCTGTGAGGTATTCTGGGGTTACAGAAGAGGAAAGAAAGGCACAGATGGGTAAGCCACACTACTGGAAAGCTTAGGGAAAAAAGTCCATATCTTTCTAACTCCAAAATCTGTGATCCTACCACTTAGCCACTCCATACTTTTGTTCTTCACGAGTCTGCCTTTTATGCAACAGGAACTGCATGTACACTGGTAGAAGGGGCAGGAAGCCAGGTTGCTGGCTTAAAGAACTCTGAGGACTCATCAGTGGAACTTAAGGCTATTTCTGATTCCAGCTCTGCAACTTTGGATGAATTACTTATCTTTGCTCTGCACATAAAGGTCATTGATCTCTAGGTCTCTATACTCGATCGAAAAGCCTATAGATTTGTGAAGACAAGATTCTGCTTTTACCATTTAATGATATATGTGGTCACACTTGGTGTTGAAATTACAAGGTGGTCATGAAAGGTTGGTTTATTCATTTAGTAAATGTGTATGGTATAGCTGGACGTGCCCCAGAGCTGCTCTAATACAGAGCAAGACAGGCAAGGATTCTAGCCTCTAGGAGTCTATATTTTGGTTGGAGGCAGAGAAGCCTGAGGAAACAAAGAAGGAATGAGCAAACAAATTAATTCACCAACAGCTACAAATTGTAAACAGAGGGCTGCGATAAAGGAAAATAGAGCAGGGGGCGGGAGTTGGGAGGACTCTGCATGTGGTGCTGAAAACAGTCCTCATGAAGACCTTTTGATTTAGAAGAGTGAGAAGGACCTGGCGATGTTCATTGCTTGCAGTGGGACCTGCTGAGGCAAAGCAGCCATGAAAGAACTTGGCATGTTCTAGAAAGTGCCAGAACGTTGTTGTGACTGGAGCTTGGGTGATTGGTTCAAGATGAAGTTGGAAAGACAGGGCGGCACTAGGTCACACAGGGCTTTGTGCAGCCTGGTAAGTGCTCTCAAGCCTTGACTGGAGCCTAAGTTCTGCTTCTTAGCTTCTTCATAAGGCTGTTGACAGATTTTAGCTTGCTGTTGGCCAGAGACTTCAGTTCCTTACCATATGGACCTCGCCATAGGGCTCCTCCTGATGTACCTTCCCCCAGGGCAAATTTTCCGAAAGAGAGAAGAGAACCGGAGGTAGAAGCCATCTTTTTTTTTTTTTTTTTTTTTTTTAACTGATCTCAGAAGTAGCATCCTGTTGATTCTGCTGTATGCTGTTGATTACACAGACCAACCCTGGTCCAGTGTGTGTGTGTGTGTGTGTGTGTGTGTGTGTGTACAACACAGGGGTGTGAATACCAGGAAGGATGGAATTGTTGGGTGCCATTGTGGTATCTGCCTACCACAAGGTCTATGAGATGTCCAACGGGAAATGTCATATAGGCTGGTGGGTACATTATACCATAGCTCATGGGAGAGATCTGGGCTACAGATAATTATTAGGGAGTCATTAATCATGATATATTAAGCTGTTGGAAGTGTATAAAAGGACTAGGGAGAGAATATAGGTAGGGAAGAGGAACCTCGAACCTGTGTCCACGAGCCCAATGCTAAGAGGTCAGTGGAGCCAACAAAGGAGGTTGGCCAGTGAGGCAGGAGAACCAGTACAGCATGCATTGTGGGGGTGGGTGATGACCTAATGACTTAATTGAATGACAGGTTTCACTGGACAAGTTCCCCCTTCCCCATGAAGGGTACAACATACCTCGAATATGGGGCTGAAGTGAAAAGGATTTCTGAAAAAAATGCAATTTAATACAGTTTGAAACATGAATAGTTAAACTTTAACCCAGATAGAAGCAGAGAAAAGGAGAACACATATATGGGATAGAACAGAGTTTTGAGGAACCTGTCTAGAACCTTAGTGCCCTCTCGGTCTGGGATTATAGTTGGTAGAGAGCCCCTATGCAAGGATTTTAGAGGTTGCTCTAGGAATTAAACTTGAAGACAAAATAATGAACTATATAACAGAAGGACTACTGGCCTTGGCAAATGCCCATCCTTACTTCCATATACACTTTACAGCATTACTATAGGAGAAATCTTTCTCCGCAAATGTCTTAAATAGCCCAGTAAGCCCTACAGTAACAATGGGGAAAATTAATTCCTGATTAAGTGGTGTCCTGCTCAGGAGCCCTATGAACTTCACTGTTAATAGAAGGACAACCTAAGATGGTTAAATATATTTTTCACACACCAAATATTCTTTAGGGTGTATTTTCAGGAGTCCAAGTTTTTCTAAGAAGGCTTTCATTAAAAAAAAAAAAAAAAAAAGCAAAAAAGCTTTTCATTCATAGACATCTCCCTCCCTTAAAAAAAAAAAAAAATAGGGGAGGGAAGAAGAAGAAGAAAAATAAAACATCTGCTCCCACCTGGCCTAAAGCAGCTGTGGTTCTGAGTGCCCCTTCATGGAAACAGTGTCTGCCCGAATACGCGTGCTTCTCTGCTCTGCATGGGAGTCCTGAGTCTCATCCACTTCTCTGTCCCCTTCCAGTGAGGTATGGCCATGTGACTGACTTGCTTTGGCCAATGCAATGTAAATAGAGTGACATGTCACTTCCAGGTAGATGCTTTAAGAGCCATTGAGAGGGGGCACCTGGGTGGCTCAGTGGTTGAGTGTCTGCCATGGGCTCAGGGCGTGATCTTGGGGTCCTGGGATCAAGTCCCATATCGGGCTCACTGCGGGAAGCCTGCTTCTCCCTCTGCCTGTGTCTCTATCTCTCTCTCTGTGTCTCTTATGAATAAATTAAATATTAAAAAAAAAAAAAGAGCCAGCGAGAGGTCTGTCATCTGTCACACTTTCTTTCCCCCTGCCACCGTGACCATGAATTTTCTAGATAGAGGCTGTTCTGTCTGCTTGGATCAGGACATGAGGACAGAGAGCAGAGCCCCCCATCGACCTGTGTTAGATATGTCATGAGAGCTAGAAATAAACGTTTGTGTTTAGACCCCGAGATGCGGGCATTTGTTGTTACCACAGCATAACCTAGTCTATCCTGACTAATGTACTCAGTAACTGCTGAGCCACATGCATCCAGGGATTACTGATTTCCAGTTTACCAGACACACGGAGGCCTAGGAGGGAAGGTCCCGTAGAAGGCTCGCTGCTGGGACTAACGCTCCCCTTACTCTTGGGGAGACAGCAGGGGTACTTGTTTCCATAATGCACAACTCAGCCTCATGATTTTCATCAAAAGGGACAAAATGGCATTTAGGTGTTTAATTACACCCTGTAAGGGCAGCCATTGTTAAAGTGTAAAAAACAGAAAGGCTTAATGCGTGGAGGGATAGTGATTTTTATTTTGAAAAACACTCTGTATGTGTGTGTGTGTGTGTGTGTGTGTGTGTAGTGTGTGTGTATTTTTTTAATTATCAGCTCACTTCCAAGTTTTCCAATGCAAAGGACATGGGTTCATGGGTTCAGTGTTAAGAGATGATTCTTCCCAAATGGAATTATCCACAGATGCATTTCAGAAATGATCTTGTCACCAAAGGACATTTGAAATGCATCATCCATACGCATTTTTTAAAGCAGCTTCGATGATTTTAAATATGGTTTGCTGGCTATCTTATTTTTGAACTAAGGGCATCAGACCTAGGTTTTGCTCTCAATGTCCCGGAGGCAACGTGTTCACACTTTTACTGAGTTAAACAGAAGCGAAGCAGGGAACATTTTGCTTTGGGCAGAACTGTGCTGCATTCTTAGGGATGTTGGCTATAAATCCATTCTCCCTAGAGGTTAACAATCAAAGTTCTCCCCCTCTCTTACTCAGACGAGTGATATGATGATGATAAATTGCTTGGACATGACTGCCCCAAGCACTAGCATGATGAATTATGTTGTTGAGGGCATGACCACAGATTCTCCATTGTCAGTCTGCAATATTGAATATTGGCAGGATTCATAAACAGCCTTCTGCCAATTTTGGTCACCGCTTTGCATATTAAATTCTCTGTTTTCACAGGTCATGGTTCTTAGTTCTTAATCAACTCTGTATCTCCCTGAATTCACTTAACTAATCAACCTTTTGTTTTTTTCTGTTTCCTATGCACGAAACGGATGGGGTGTTCTCACAGTTGTGTTCAGTAAACATTGAGACTTTCTTCACAGAAAGTGTTAAAATAGTAATTATTAGTCCTTTTCACTAAATCCAGAGTAATAACAGCTTATCTTGCAGTGGCTTAATTGGGTAATTATTTAGTGTTTGAAAAGCACTTTGAAGAGAATATTGGTAAATATTGTTGTGAATGTAATGCTCCTTTGTGTAATTCCAAGTCCACTGCAACCAAATACTCCTTTGCATTACTGTGTACCAACAATGATTTCTTAATATTGCTTACTATTAAAAAAAATTGCTTACTATTTTCAAAATTACATAGGTACTGATTTTTGAATTTTTTTTTTTTTTTTGAGAGAGAAAGCTGGGGGAGGAACAGAGAGAGAGAGAGAGAGAGAGAGAAAATCTTAAGGAGGCTCCACACCCAATGAAGAGCCCGACATATGGCTCGATCTCATGACCCTGACCTGAGCCAAAATCAAGAGTCAGGTGCTTAATTGACTAAACCACCCAGGCTGCCCCCTGATTTTTGAAATATTTAAAGTCTTTTCATAAACTCCTCAAGTTATCATGTTTATACTGTCACATTTCTACATGTTGTATCTATTACATTCGTTATATATCTGAAAAGTTAAATGTTATTGTCTTGTTCTCTAAAGTTTGGAGGAAATAGAAAGGCCAACCCTCAGCTCAGGGGTATTTCACATGATACGTCTTCTACATAATCTGTGTGTAGTATCTGCTTAACTTTTCAGCAAGCTGGCCTATTATACCATGACAGATAACTGAAATAAACAACTCCGAGTCCATACACTGAGCCATCACCTGATTATCATCGAAATTTGTCACAAAAGTGTTAGATTGAATCACACGTGCCTGGCCAGCCCTTTCAACAAATTTTCTACTCACTCTGTAGACCCAGATCTCCCAGGTGTATTTAAAGGTCACGTCCGTAGCTTGGATTAGGTGACCTCCATTACTGATGGTATTAGTTTGCTAGGGTTGCCATAACAAAATATCACCAGCTGTGTGACTTCGACAACTGAGATTTATTTTCTCACAATTCTGGAAGCTGAAAGTTCAAGATCAAGGTGTTGGTAGATCTGGTCTCTTCTACGGCCTCTCTTGGCTCGGCTGCCTCCTCCCTGTGTCCTCCCATGGTCTTCCCTTTGTCTATGTTGTCTGCGTCCTAAGCTCTGCTCTTAACTACATAAAATCGTCATATTGAATTAAGACCTACCTACAAAACCCCATTTTCGTGTGATTACCTCTTTAAAGGTCCCATGTCCATATCCAGTTATATGCAGAGGTCCTGGAGATTAAGACTCCAACATATAAGGCGGGGACACAATTCAGCCCACACCACTGAGCTGTACTAATGGTCTGCAGAAACTGCCATTTTTGGAATTATTTTCATTGATCATCAAATATGAGCAACCAAATGATGACTAGAAATCTTTGAAGGATCTACTCAGCTTATGCACTTCTTAACAGTACTTGGAGGAGAGTTTTATGCTTGTGACTTAAAACAATGAAGTAATTAGATAAAAACTGTAGCAGCATTGTTACATGCATTCTATGCACTCTATTAAGCAGTTGACCATAAAATGTACATAATTAAGTATACCTTGCCATCTGAACTACCACCATCTAAATATTTGTTATAAATATTTATACTCAGAATCTCCTCTTTAAACCAAAACTCTTGCTATGATGAGTCCACATACTTGTGCCATCAAAAAGGGCAACAAGATGGAATGGACACCATGGAGGAAGATGGAATCTTCCCCCTGGAGGGGAACATCTTGGGCTCACATTGTTAAGTGTGTTGTGCACTTTTGCTTTCGTGTTATCAGCTGAAAATGTCTAAGAAAGCAGGAGAGTTCTAAAAAGAGATGATAAGCCTAAGAAGCTAGGAAAAAATTGAGAAAATATTAGGAATGATGAAAGCATCAAATACCTCAGTATGACTGTTACCTGTCTACATCTACCATGGGTACCAAAGTTGTTTCTGGAAAACTTTACAGAGTGCCTTCAGAATACAGTAATACTGTTTGTTTGTTTTTTTTAATTCTAAAAAATGTCTTTCACAGTTAATTAATTGCCAGAAATCCTTAGAGGGTTGTTATATAGGTCTACAACAGTATGTTAGTAATATCTGGGATAATTGGTTGGTGGTTTTGATGGGCTGCAAAACATTAATTTTCCCCTTAAAAACTGTTTTTATTAGAATCTATTGTTGAAGCTGGGTGATACCTAGAGGTTCATCATACTCTTCTCTCCTCATGTGCAAGCTTTTAAAAATGCCCACATTAAACAGTTTAAAGCACCTGGGTAGCTCAGTGAGTTGAGCATCTGCCTTCGACTCAAGTCATGATCCCGGGGTCCTGGGGTCGAGCCCCACATGGGGCTCCTGCTTAGTGGGGAGTCTGCTTCTCCCTCTTCCTCTGCCTCTAACCCGGCTGATGCATTCACTTGCACTCTCTTGCTCTCTGTCTCTCTCTTTCAAATAAATAAATAAAATCTTAAAAAAAATAAAAAGTTGAAATGAAATAGTTTTTTAAAGAAATGAATGTAATATATAAAGTCCTGCAATGCAAAGTTCAGGACCCATCATGTTTTCAGGGAGAAATAACATTTGAATAATGAGGTATGGGTGCATATGTTAGACAATGCGTGTGTTAGTAGAGTGTGGTTTTTACTACCAATCCTCCATTGCAAAGTAATCGTTGAGAAACCCTTATCCAGGAAAGGCTATACAAGAGTGCCTTCGCTGGTTTTGACCTAGATTATTTGACACATGTTTTTATTTATCACTCCCTGGTGTATGGCATGTCTATCACTTCATGAGTCAGTGCCTTCCTACCACAGAGCTGCCCAGCCTGCATTTTCTCCAAGTGCAGTCTTTAACTTCAGACACTCTCCATTTGCAGCTGCCCAAATCCATTTCACATGGGAATTCAGGAACAGGGGCCCTGGATTCCAATGCACCATGCCTGGTGAATGCCTTCTTGTCTAGTACTTTCCAAAAAATGTCCTCTGCTACCACAGGAGGGGTCTTTACAGGTTGCCACTAAGCAAGAAAAGATCTCTGCTGAGTGTACTTCAAGGGCTGCTACTCCAAAGCCCTGTCTCCAACTTGTCACTGCCTTTGCCCATCCCAGTTCCCCCAGCATCCACAGGTAGGATCAGGGACTGCCTTGGGCATCTCTCATGAGTCTCACTCACACTTCCACAGAAGTCAAAGAGCTGACATTCATTCCCTTTAGCTTCCCTGTTGCTTTGAACTTGCCCCTTTCTCATTCAGAAGCATCTTCAAGGTGTATAAATACTTTGGAGCAGCTTAGAGAATAAGAAGTAAAAAAATCGGCTGTGTTTGGCACTGATATTACCGAGCCTTTGGCCTTAAAGCCGTACTTGATCTGTTGGCTATACGGGGAAGAGGGAGGTTCCTGCAGCTGGCGCCCAGTGCCCCTTTTTGATATAATTCCTTCCCCCTAGGCATTATGTTTTCACTCTTTGTTTATCAGGGTATGTCAGTAGAAAGATCAAAATATTTCAAGCTAAGAAATCCAGGTTTAATTTGATCTCTGTGAAGATTCTATATAGTTCTATGCATTGTCTATTGAATTTCATTTAATTGTTAGATTTAAAATATATGAAAAGAATGTATACATTAGGGACACTCCATGGACTTTTGCTACTGCTTATTCTTGCTACGGTGAAGTCAAAAGGATTAGTTTCTAAATTCCTTTGGTTTTTCATAGACCAAATCAGAATTGTAAAAAGTTTTTCATATGGAATTTGCACAATGCATTCTGTAGGGATGGTGTAGTTTTTTTGTGAACCTGTTTTCACTTCTTTAGTTTTATGTTTGTGTTAGTATTACCTCAGTAAAATGAGTTTCCTTAATGGAAACTCTTATCTTTTTTTTTTGAACTTTATTTATTTACTCATGAAAGACACACAGAGAGAGGCAGAGAAGCAGGCTCCCTGTAAGGGGCCCGATATGGGACTTGATCCCGGGACTCTGGGATCACACCCTGAGCTGAAGGCAGGCGTTCAACCACTGAGCTATCCAGGCATCCCTTCATTAATTATTCTTATATAATCTAACGATTTTATACCATTAGCAGAAAATTTCTTTACCTACATGTTGCCTCTCTACAAAGAGAGAAGTTGTATTCAAAGAGAGAAGTTGTATTCAACTTCAGAGTTTTATTCTATGAAAATTGAAAGCTTACTCAGTAGCTGTACCATGTCTGACCATAATATCTCAATCCATATTCTTGACACCATATATCATATTTATATCTTTAAATCAACATCATTTAAAATGATGTCAACAATTACAGGACCAACAAAAAGGTCTGAGAGTTAAAACTGGATGACAGCTTTCTCTGCCTAATTAGAAGTCATGATTATATTTCTAATGAGTTAGGAAGATGTTACCCCTAGAACAGGAGTTAGCTCTTTAATAGGCCAGAGAAAATAAATGTGTTACAATATACTTTAGAGGTGTTAATGCCTTTTAATTTTCACAAACTCAGAATAATGTTTATCAGAATGAAAGAATTCATCACTAATATTTATCAAATTTGTCAAATTTGATTCATTTTCCCATCATTTTTAAAGCATGTTTGCAGGGTATCTGGGTGGCTCAGTCTAAGCATCTGCCTTCAGCTCAGACCATGATCTCAGAGTCCTGGAATAGAGCCCCATGTTGGGTTTCCTCCTGAGCAGGAAGTTTGCTTTTCCCTCTCCCGCTGCCCCTCTCCCTCATTTGTGCTTTTTTTTCTCTCTCTCAAATAAATAAACAAAACCTTAAAAAAAGAAAAGAAGGCATGTTTGCTATCCCCAGGTACTACCTTTGCTAATTACTTAATATTTTTCTTTAAACTCGCCCACTTTTCTCCTCATCCTAAACAGTAATATCCATAAAAATCAGAGGGTCGCAACATTTATTACTTTTTTTCCAATACACATTAAAATAAACAAATACGTGTTTAAGACATTTTAAATGCCCATATATCACCTAAAATTGGTTTGAACCACCAGTGGGATATATATCACACCTTCTGAAAACATTGGCAAAAAACAAGCAGATGACTGACTTTTTTTTTTCTTTTACTTATCTCACTATCCACTAAGAAATAATTCTTGACTGTAAAGTTGGCACAAAACAATTTTCAGAATAGTCTCTCTACTTGCACTGTGATAATCAGACAGTGTGAATACTGGGTATGTACGTTTATAAATATATGTACACATATATACATATACACAATGGATCATTTAAGCTGCTATTTGGGAAATAGCCAAGAGCTTTCAGTGGCTTAGGCACTCAGCATCATTTATTTGAGGGCTAATAGAGCCAGCATTATTTTATACTAGGTGCCTCTATTTTACTGTGAGTCATAAGCAATATAAAGAGTGATAATAAAGAA
Organism: Vulpes lagopus; assembly: GCF_018345385.1. Classification (NCBI taxonomy): domain Eukaryota; kingdom Metazoa; phylum Chordata; class Mammalia; order Carnivora; family Canidae; genus Vulpes; species Vulpes lagopus. Next base: position 69,621,599 of record NC_054831.1, on the reverse strand, counting down.
AGTAATAATCTGGGTTGTGAGGTATTTTTATTTCACTCACCTGTTAGTAATAATCTGAAGTTTATAATAAACTAAACACTGTACTATGATTTGTTCAAGAATGGTTCAGAAAAAGAATTAGAATGATTATCAATAGGTTTCTCATTTCTACTATCTGAATATCCCCATTTATCTAAAGTCTAAACAAGGTGAACTCATGGGGGAGCCCCTGGAGAGGTTGGATAAAGGTCATTTACTGCCTTTTTGCCTAGAATCATGGAATTTGTACCTGGAAGGAACTTTGGAGACCACCTTGTTTAACTCCTTCATTATTTGGGAGAAAACTGAGACTCATATGCTAAGTTTGCCCAAAGACACACTTTGGTCATATCAAGTTTTTCAAACCTTAATGCTATTGATGAAGTTTTAGTGTTTCTTCCTATTGGGGAAATAGGGATGTGTTCATAGGACCATTATGTTGGCCCATCTGTGTGTATTCTTCCATTTTTGAAATACAGCAGTTCGACATTAATGTTTGGTGGCACTCCAGATATTTAATAACTACTGACTACTGTTTGTATCAAATAAAAGACTAACCCTACTGAACATTATCAGCAATGTTTTCTGTTGCCTTTAATACATCTGAACGAGAGAGGAAAACTAGGACACTTTTCTAAGCAGTGTCAAGATGCATCTTACAAAATAAATAAAATTTGTGTTCTTAGGGTGAGTACATTTAGATTCAAACATCTCATTCTTGGGCAGCCCAGGTGGCTCAGCGGTTTAGCGCTGCCTTCAGTCCAGGGCCTGATCCTGGAGACCCAGCATCTAGTCTCATGTCAGGCTCCCTGCATGGAGCCTGCTTCTCCCTCTGCCTGTGTCCCTGCCTCTGTGTCTCTCATGAATAAATAAATAAAATATTTTTTTAAAAAAATTTTTTTTTAAATCCCATTCTTGATTTTTTTTCATCTGTATGTCTAATGGCAAAGCAAACAACAATAAAAACTGGTGATCAGGGATCCCTGGGTGGCGCAGCGGTTTAGCGCCTGCCTTTGGCCCAGGGCGCGATCCTGGAGACCCGGGATCGAATCCCACATCGGGCTCCCGGTGCATGGAGCCTGCTTCTCCCTCTGCCTGTGTCTCTGCCTCTCTCTCTCTCTCTCTCTGTGACTATCATAAATAAATAAAAATTAAAAAAAAATAAAAAAAAAACTGGTGATCAAAGGCAATGAAAGTAAATTTTGATATGACTTCCTAATGGCAGATGTCATTGTGAAGAATGAGCCAGAAGAGGGTAATTACATAGGATGCTCAAACAAGACCTCAAGGAAGAACAGGGGAGCAGGTGCCATAGAGTTTACCTATGAAATTAAAAATAACTTCTAAAGGAAGGAAGGACGGCTAATTTTGTTTATGTAATAAGTTTATATTGCTCCACAGCTTGTTGGTCAAAGTAGTTTTGAGCACTTAGAGAGCAATCTTTACCCTCATAGTGTTCCAATTTAAAAAAGCAGTATTACTGCTTTTCCGAAACTGAGCCACTGAGTAGTTCTGAGATCTCCGAGGCCCACGCAATTCAAAAAGAGGGAAATGAGCAATCCTGACTCCTCAGAATGCTTCATCTACTAGAGCAAGAAGGCAAGCAAGTCTTTAATAATACAAGAGACCCTGCCAGTTGTGGACTCCTTGGCCGTTAATGCTATTGGAGGGGAGGTATTCCCAGTCAGTCCCCCAGCAGCTCCGAACCCACGTACCTTCCAGTTGTGTTAACTCATCCATCCATCCTGAGCGCGATCGGGTGCCTGCGATGGGCCAGTTGGGGTGCTAAACACGGGCTGGGACGTTATTCTCACTCAGACACTGAGCAGAGACGATTCCTTGAGAGTTAGGATCATCTGTGGGCAGTTCTCCCATGGTGGCCCCCGACGTTAGCCCAGGGTGAGCACCCCCCTCCATGTGAGCACAGTAGCCTGCCAGGCTCTGCAGCGGGGGTCATCTGTCCCTGACACAACCTAGTCATTCTACACATGGCTTCAATGCAGGGAGAGCTAATTAGGGCCTGGGCAGTGCTCTTCTGAGCGGCATTTCCTTTTTCTGGTCCTCCAGTGGATGCTGCGCTGCACGGTGGGCCATCTCTGCTCACTCTCTTAGAAATAAACGACAAGGCCCTGCTGCTCAAAGCTGGGTGGGGGAGGGGGTGTGTGTGCAGGTGTGCAGAGGGGGTGCTTCCTGTCACTAACCTGTTCCTTCTGCTTCCTCCGTGGGCCAGGGTCATGTCCACTGCTGGTCACTCTGGGGGCCTTCCTCCTCCATAGGCCCCGCAGGGAAGGCAAAGACACAGCCAGACTCTCCTGAACCCGGCTGACCTGCACTCCCTTTCTGCCACACAGTCCTTAGGTTTAATAACAGGTTTAACCCTTTATAATTAGCAACCATCCCTCTTCAGGAACCCCTTGTGTCCTTGGCTCTCACATCTGCTATTTAATGCCCATTACTTCCAAGTACCGTGTTTATCCCAATGGCATTCCTTGGGTTGACCTACAAGCTGTCTATAACTTGTCGCACACCTGATTAGATTATCAGCTCCTTGAGGACAGGCACCACGGCGCTTTCTTTCTTTATCACAGAGAGGGGCTGGCCTATTTGATTACTGGTAGTTTGAGTCCTAAACAAACAAAAAGAAAAACCAAAACAAAAAACCTCCATGGTATGGAAGGGCCTCTATTCAATTAAGGGTCATGTCACAAACCTTGGTGCAAAATGCAGTGACCTTTGGAAAAGTGAAATGCTTTATTGCTGAGCATCATCTTTTTTTTTTTTCTTTTTTAAGCTTTCATGCCACAATTAATCTTATATGGTAATGCAGTGACAATGAGATGATTTCTCCGGAGAATCTATGCTAATACTATTAAAATGCTCTTACAATGTCAAAATGATTGCAGTGGAAGCATGTGGGGACTGTGCTTATGTGATTATGATATTATAGTGATGGGCGATTACCATAGGAAACTACTAATTCAACCCTGCAGGGACTTGCATTATGAAGCCATTATAACATGAGATTATAATGACACAATAACTTGCATGCACACTCGTGATGCGAAAACTAAAAGCTAATTTGAATGCGAGGAGTATTTCCATTAAATTGTAATTAAACACTGAAAAGCAATGCTTGTTCAAATTTAAGACGGAGACCTACAATCCAGAAATGGAAGTCGTGGGTAAAGGATGCATGCCAGGTACGAGCTGAGGATGGCGAGAAAGCATTCCCAGCTCTGCTCTTTGGTACTTCCCGGGCATGGAAGCTCACAGCAAAGTGGCCTCTCCAGACTTTCTCTGTGTGTGCTGGCTCTCATTACCCAGAACCAGTCAGGACATGAGCACCTCAGATCCAACCACATTTCTAGCACGACCACCACTTCACATTGCAAGCCTTCCTGTTTCAGTTTTGAAGCAGGCATGATAGTCCCTAATTGCCTCCACACAGGAGACTCCAGCAATTTTTTTTTCCACTCAAAGTAACCTTTGCAAAATACAACAAAATTAATTTGTGTTCTAAAACAGATAAGCACAAAGGAGAAAAAGAAAAATAAAATGTTTTAAAATTCCATCCCCTGGCAATGGCCTGTATTAGTATCTCCGGTTATTTTCTTTCAGATTATTCTCTCTGCAAAGTAGATGCATTTTCTTCTACCAAAAATTTGTGTATTACAATGCTTCTCAAACCGATTTATCCATTCTTTCTATCCCTCCCAGTTGCAAGATCTATTTTTTATTCAAGAGAATCTGGTTGATAAGTTTTTGTTTGTCTTTTAAAGGTCAGCTGAAGCCGGATGATTTTACGTGTCGCCCAGGAAACTATATTTTACTGTTCGGGAGTAATATTCGGGAGGGTTTAGGCTCTGCATAATATCAGTTGCTGGATGATTCTATAGTAAAATTTTCTGATTCTGTTAGCAACACTAAAGGTAGTTCGTTAACACTTCTCTGTTAAGAAAGTGGTGCATTTCTGAAGTCAAAGATTTCTTGCTTATTTTCAACTAATAATTACTATCTGGCTTAGGTCAACGTAAAAAGAGATTATGAAAAACTAGGAGCTACTGAACTTGTTAGATATAACCCCGCATTAGCTTGTTCAGATGTTATAAGGACGCACAACAGCTAATATATACTCCTTCCTAATTACAACTAAAAGAGCTTATTACTCCTTGGTTTTAAATATAGTGAAGATGAGTTTTTGCTATTAAGTATTTCGTTTGTACTTAGATATGCTGTATGCTTTAGAGTTATTTTTATTACTACTTATTGCAACGACCAATTTAAGTAGGGAAGTCTAAATTACCGGAGTCCTTATTTTTATAATTAGGAAGAGGAAAGCGCTGTGCAATTAAATGGCTTGCTTGATGTCATCTGATCAACAGTGGAGTTGAGATAGGATTTTCTGATCCTAGATAATTGTAGCTTCATCCTTAAGCCAATGAGTGATGTTATCTCCAAATAGTACTTCCACACTAATGGATACAGGGTTATATCATGTGATGTTTATAGTTAATATCAACATGGTTAAAGATAAGAAACACTTGCCTGACAAGTTGGGAGGCTGGGTTCTAGTGCAGGCAGTCTGGGCTTCAAAAGATTAAACATTAGCGTTTGCACTTAAAAATGAAGTCATCAAATTCAATGACCTCCATGGTCCCTTTCTGCTCAAAAATTCTGAGATCAAATAGAATTTGATATAAACTGAAATTTATATATGTTAATTTAAAAGTTTTTATAATATTTAATAAAATCTTGATTTTACTTATTTTTAAACTATTAATATAAATTCAAAACCAGACCTTATTTAAAGGTGCCTGAGTGGCTCAGTCTGTTAAGTGTCTGACTGCTGATCTTGGCTCAGGTCTTGATCTAAAGGTCATGAGTTCAAGCCCCATGCTGGGCTCCATCTGGAGCCTATTTAAAAACAAAACAAAACAAAACAAAAAACCCTTGTATCTTATTTAGACATTTCATAATTTGATATGTTTTAGCAGATTTGTAATTTGTCTTAAAAATGTTTTTTAATTAGAAAATGTATTGAAGTTATTAAAGCTACAGATATAAATCTATCCAAAGAAGATAGTAAAATTATAGTCCTTTGGTACATTGGCAATACTGTTAAAATACGTCAGAACTGCAGTAAAAGGAAACTTTTGCTTGCATAATTGTAAATAAATATATAGATAAATACTTGTTTTGGACAATATTTAAAAGACCTGCTTTCTGTGAATTCTTCGGAAGCAGGTGACAGTAACGATTGAGATGCCAAATTAAAATATAGTGTTGGGGTGCCTAGGTGGGTCAGTCAGTTAAGCGTGGGACTCTTGATTTCTGCTCAGGTCATGATCTCAAGGTCATGAGATCAAGTTCCGAGTCAAGCTCCTTGTTGGGTGTGGAGCTTCCTTAAGATTCTCTCTCTCCCTCTGTCCCTACCCTTCCCCAAACCCCACTCATGGACGCTCACATGTACTCTGTCTAAAAATAAAAATTAAAAATAAATTAAATAAAAATAAAATAAACTTTGAAAAACATAGCACTAGATAAACCTTTCTAAATCTTCAGGGCACCTTATTTTTATGGGGAAAATACATAAGCAATTACATTCCCTTTATATTTAAATACAGATATGTGACTAGGGATTGGTTAATTAAAATTTTGTTCTTTGGCTATAGAGAATTTTCCTAATTTGGTGAGTCCTTTTTTGTAGAGAATTCCATTAGAGCATTTTTCGCCTGCCATCTCAAAGACTGGGAAGGAGAGATTATTGCTCTATGACCCATGAAGTTATTAGATTTGCCCCTGATCCCATTGTAGTAAATCCACTTTCCAGAGTAGAAATAAGCCATTTGTTATTTTATTTTTAGTACACAGAATACTAGTCTTTCCCAAAAATAGAGGTTTCTGTGTCAGGTGCCACACTTTTTTAGGACTAGGCAAAATTTGTCATCTTGCCTTATTCCTTATTTCCATTTTTAAAAAGGCTGTCTTCTAGAGACTTTCCCCCTAATTTGAGAGTCAACAACTTCTCATCAAAATGTTTAATTTTGCGTTTTTATTTTTATGAGAACCCAAAAAATTTTAAGCATAGTCTGGACCAATATAACCATCTTCAATCAAATATTGCCGTAGGATTTCATTATTCGTATCTTTGTTTTCAAGACTTCAGTGATGTGAAATTATTGCCTAAAACAACAGTATTTGCCTTTTTCATGAATTTTTTTTTTTCAAGCTGGGATCTGTTTTTTTGGGAACCATGACTTCATTTTCTGGGACGTCAGGCAGTGGTCAGATTGAGACAGTGGCGTCATGGTCTGGTAAAGTGGTATGAGCTCTTTCATTTCCTTTATTAGAAGAGGAGTTGGTTTATAAACAAGGTCCTATATGATAACTACATGCATGTTTGTTTTTCACCGCCTGACTTTTGAATCTATACCACTATCCTAAGGGTAGAACCAAGAGTCAGGGGGTTCATTTTCCACTCTTTTCAGTTTCTTCTAGCCCTGCAATTTGTACTGTGTCTTCAACCCAATCAGCTCTATGCCCAGTATTATCTCCTTAAAGACAGTGCCTACTCTTCCTTCTGGTGTTGCCTGGGGAAGTGTGGCAGAAGGAAACTATGGAAAGAACTTAGCCAAACTTCTGATTGACCAGTCCATCAACAGATTGGTCATAATGATAAATTGGGATCCTTGTCTTGTGGTCTTTTGCAAGAAAGGAGCAAGGTATGTTCTCTTTGGTGCCCATTCAGTTATTTATTAACAAATGTTGGTTGGCTCTCAAAGGAGGAACCTCAGAGGTCATGGTTTTTGTGCTATTTTCAAAGGACTCCCAGGAAACACTCCTAGAGCCTACAGCAGTGTATTTTGCCTTCAGTAAAAATGGAGGATAGCTCATCATCCTTCTCTGAAGAATAACTCCATTTCCTCATTGGTGAAATGGGAACAATAATAATAAAAAGTAGGTTTCATCTAAAAGTATGTCCTATGGTCCAGTCTTCTAGTTGGATACTTTTCGATGACTCACCTTCTGCTAATCCCTTGCCAACTTCACAAGGACATTAGGAGATTTAATTAAAGTGTGCACAGTGCCTGAAGCTCTTCAGAGAAACACACAGCATTATTATTGTAGATAATACTTTTGATATTCCACAATCTCTTGATGGTAATGAAACCAGCAATATAGGAAGCTACGGCTTCAATACGGGATTTTATGAGGACCTTCCTCTGATGTTACATTAATCATGGTCATCATGTGGCGTTGAAACTACAGAGTTCAATTACTGTGAACTTTCTAATGGTAAATATTTTGATTTAATGTTTTCCCATCAATAAGTAACACATTTGAGGGATGCCTGGGTGGCTCAGTGGTTGAGCATCTGCCTTCGGCTTAGGGTGTGATCCCGGGGTCCTGGGTTCGAGTCCCACATCAGGCTCCCTGGGGAGAAGTCAAAAGTATTCAAGTCATGCTATTTACAGTTCACTTTTAAGACTTGACTTTTTTTTTAATTTCTATTTTTCCCCCAACATTTTGTTTTAAAGTATGATTATGAAGAGTACACTGCTGCCACGATAATACTTTTGTAAGTTAGGGCAAAAAAGAGAACATTCTTCTAGGCTTCCTTTGCCCTGAAAGTTCTCCTGCTCTTAAAGTCCCAAAGGAACAATGAAAATTGCTTTAGTTTCTTGACTTCTCCGCTGGCCTCCTCCCACCAGCATTCAGTCTATACTCACACTGCCCATTTAATTACCATCCTGATGCTGGTCTCTTCCTGGGGGCCCAGTGCCTGTGTCGGTGCTTCACTGAGGACCTGCCATGCATCCTGTGTATGAGCCTCTACAGACTGCTTACAAATCCCAAAACAGGCCCTTTATTGCTCATGCCACTAGGATGCCTCCTTGTAAAAATCTTCTTTTCTGCAGCCACACCTAAATGTCACCTCCTCCAAAAAGCCCTCCCAGTCCCACCAGATGCATCTGGTGAAAGGTCTCCAGATGCAACTTCCCAGAACATTTGCTTTGTAACTTCTTTTTCAACATTACTGCATTCACTTTAATATCATAGGTGCCCCACTAATATATAAAAAATATCAAACACCCCTCCCCCTCCATTGAATGCTTACTGTGCACCAGGCACCGTGTTGGGGGCTCTTCAGCTTCCTGCAATAAAATTATTTCTTTTTCATCTTTGTGTCTCCTAGTATCCTCCTTTGGACTTACTAGATCCTTAGCAAATATTTGCCACATGAACTGAAATGTCCTCAGGTGAAATTTCTGGGTGCCTAGAAGGCAGACGTCTTTATGTTACCTTTTTTATGTGCCAAGAATTTGAAGTCCAAGCTCTCCCCTTCAACCTGTAACAGTGGCTTTTTAAAAAAATATTTCAAGGAGCATACAATAGCTGGCCGCAAGCCATGATGCTATTAAAAATATCAGAGTGGGAAAAAAAAAAAAAAAAAAAAAAAAAAAAAAAAAAAAAAAATATCAGAGTGGGGATCCCTGGGTGGCGCAGCGGTTTGGCGCCTGCCTTTGGCCCAGGGCGTGATCCTGGAGACCCAGGATCGAGTCCCACATCAGGCTCCCGGTGCATGGAGCCTGTTTCTCCCTCTGCCTATGTCTCTGCCTCCCTTTCTTTCTCTCTGTGACTATCATAAATAAATAAAAATTAAAAAAAATCCTTTAAAAAAAAATATCAGAGTGCTTTTGGCTGAACTTGCATTTCATCAGTATGGAATTGAAGGTGGGTAGTACAAAAACCGTCATTGGTTGAACAGACACTGAGCACCCACTTTTTGGCCAGTTGCTCCTGCAGCTCAGTTGGTACCTCCTTCCCCATGCTCAGGGATGGAATTGGGGAATTAGCAAAACAGAAGCTAGCTCTACATACACCTCTCCTTTTCATCAAGCACAACATGGCATTTCTCATACAGCAGGTCAGGTTTTGGAAGTTACTAGAACAAGATGAGGTGGGCCAGAATCGTTCTCTGTGCAGTGGCTCTTGGACCCTCTTCTGCAAATCCTTTTTTACAACAAATAGGCGAGTCCCTGCAACATGAAAGCACACACATGGCACTGATTCTTCATAACTCTGATTTAGCCAAGCAGGGCGGCGAAAGTCAGGACGTTTCTAAGCGAGTCTACTGTGTGGTCTTCAAAATAAAGGACCTGAGGGGATTTTGTGAGAAATGTCTTTTAGATATACATTTATTTGTGCAACTGAAAGGCTCTCCGTAACTCAAGGAAAAGTGCTTTAAAATTAAACTGCCTTAAAAAGAAATTAGTGTGGCTGATCTATACATTTAAGAAATTAGCCTTACGAGTCATTATCCAGTTTTACTCCTTGTAAAGGAAGAGCTACTGCCATGAATCACCTGCACTAATTTTACCAAGTGCTTTTAGTTTTCTGATTTATAATTGGCTTCTACCGGTTTAAATAGGAAATGTCCTTGAAGATTTGTATTTAATGTGTTCAAGAATCTTGCCCTGGAGCACCTGGCTGGCTCCTATGGTGGAGCGTGTGACTCTTGATCTCTGGGTTGAAAGTTCAAGCCCCATGTTGGGTGTAGACATAACCTCCAAAAAAAAAAAAAAACTAAAAAAAAAAAAAAAAAGAAACTTGCCCTTATTAGTAAGGGAAAGTTAATAAACAAACAAACTTATGTATTCCTAGGTAGTACTGTGCTGGGCGCAGAAGAAGAAGCGAAAATGGCATGTTTAGCATCTTCTGAGAACTTGGAGTGCAAAAATAAAGGGAAAGCTATAAAAACAAACACGGCTTCAAAATCCCATGCCCAAAAACTTTCAGAAAAGCATTTTCCTAACGTTTTAATAACATTTTTTTGGCTGCTTTGATCAAGGAAAATAATGTGAGGTGCCATAAAAGGAATTATCTATAGTCAGAAATTGATTAAATAATTCCAGGACAATTTTTTTTTTAAGCCTTTTGCCAACAGCTGTTAACCTGTTCCTCCTTTCCGGTCCTTATGTTACTTAGATTTATAATTTCCCTGCTCCTGCTTTAACATTTTTTTTCCTTCACTCTCTGCATCTTTTGTGCAAGTTTCCGCAAATCCTTTGTGAAGAAGGCTGGCTCAACACGAGCAAGCCTAGGCATGTTAATTAAGTATTAACTATGTGCCAGACGCTGTGGGTGGCTGAGAACAGACCGAGGAGCCCTGGACTCTGCCCTCCAGGAGGTTAGAGTCTAGGGAGGGACATTAACCATTCATAGAAGAAGTGAGTTTCAAGGTAAAGGTGTGAGGGCTAGAGGAGAACCTCGACTTGGCATGTTACCCAGACTGCTTAAGCAACAAGGAACAAGAACAGGGAAAGCTGAGGATGGCCCCAAAGCCCCAACCTCAAAGCCCAGCAGAATTAGGACAGGCAAAGGGTGGCGTGTGTTGGCTCTGTAAGCTCAGAAAAAAAGAGGCAGAGGCACATTCAAGGACCTCGACGCAGGTGTGGACATGCTGAGCCCGAGGAGGGCCTGCAGTTGAACACAGAGGGAGCAGAGTGGCCTCAGGGGCCTGGCCAGGCTCCAGGTTCAGATTTGGTTCTGGAGGTGACGAGGATGACCCCAAGGGACACTCTCTGAACCTGTGTTTCAGAAAGAGGGGGCTCTCTGTAGGCTTGGTGAAGGCGGACCAGAAGGGCTGGGAGACCAGGTTACAAGCTCGGGCCAGGAGAGTGGTGGTGCCAGGTGACTGGGGGGCTCGGTCGGTTAAGTGTCTGCCTGCAGCTCAGGCCATGATCTCAGGAACCTGGGATGGAGCCCCGAATCAGGCTCTGTGCTCAGTGGGCAGCCTGCTTCTCTCTCTGCCTGCTGCTCCCTACAGTTAAATAGGCAAATAAGATCTTTAAAAAAAAAATTAAAAAATAAAGTGGTGGAGCACCTGGGTGGCTCAGTGGTTGAGCACCTGCTTTCGGCTCAGGTCATGATGCCGGGGTCTTGGGATCGAGTCCCGCATCGGGCTCCCCACAGGGGGCCTGCTTCTCCCTCTGCCTCTCTCTGTGTCTCTCATGAATAAATAAATAAAATCTTTAAAATAAAATAAAATGGTGGTGTTTACAGCATTTAGAAACTGAGTCCTTTTGGGTGAGGCAGGAGTCTGGGATGACACTTGGGTTATTTATTTATTTACCTAGACAGTTGGATAGATGTAGTGTCGGAGAGAATGTAGACAAAGCAGGCCTCTAAGTTCTGTCTGAGGACTACACATGCTTGGCATGTAGTAATCCTCCACTTGGGGTGGCTATCATTGTAAGCGTAGGCTAAACTCATCTGGATAATTCTAACGGAATCCTCTAGGAAGTGCTGTTCACGATCGATATTTGGCATTCTCCAGCAGACTGGTGCAAATCGCAACTTCTCAGCTCGGTGACTCTAATAAGTTTCTTCCCTTTTCTTGGCCTCATCTTCCTCCTATAGTATCAGCCTGGCAGCGTTTAAGTGAGAACCTGCAATGAGAGAGATCAAGTGCTTTGCATGGCACCTGCTGCACAGTAGAAGCTCAGGAAATGTCAGCTTAGTGAATGAATGAATAAAGGTATCACTGTTGCTTCTCAGCCTCCCAGTGAGGGTGGGGGTTCTCTCTAATTGAGAGCACAGGGTCTTACACTTAATGGATGGCCAATAAATATTTATTGAATCTATCATAACTGCTCTTTCATCTTTTCTGATTGTTTTTCTCCTAACGTGTCGAAGGCTGTTAACCGTCTTTGAAAAATATTTTTTTAATGGTTTTGTCCTTGTGAGGTTTATCTTTTAATTAAACCTTACTTCATTTGATCCCCCTTTTTTCACTTATAAACGAGGACCCACATTTCATAATTTCTAACATTTTCCCATAAAATGTCTCCTTGACAATCCCCCATCTGCGTGCCTAACCTCACACAAAGGGACATCCACTAGTGGGATCTTGGTCCTTGAGTGACTTGACTGTGATAAGAATTGCTTGGAGTGTGGAACCTTTTCTAAAATTCTCATTGTGCTCCAGGACTTCCACTAGCAAAGATCAATCCATTAAGGATTTGGTAAAATAGCTCAAATTTAATCAAAGTGGACCAGACTTGCTGCAAATACATGACATTTGATCAGAACTATTTGCACACGAACTTATCCATTCTCAGGCGTGACTGGAAATTAGCAACTCTGTGATAATAAAGAAGAATTTGAAATAGCCCTTGAGTTCATGAATCTTTGTGTTTCAGATGGAGGATTCAAAATATGTATTCTATTATTTCACATGTGGCATTCGTATAAGCACTGACTAAGTTTATACTGGTGTGAAATGATCTTTTCCCATTTTACTCCCTTTTACTGGTTATAAACGAAAGTAGATAAACATTTTTTAAAAAACTTGCCCTGGAAAATACATTAAATTGTAATGAAGAAAAAAATAATCTATTTTGGCTCCTTCTACCACCCAAAGATACACATAATATTTCTAGTTAAGCTCTACATATATGTAGATACATGCACTCTCTATAAATTTATAGTACTTAAAATATGGTTTCGTATTTTGCTGTTTCAGAAGTTAAAATAAGAGCATTTTCCTGTATCATTAAATAGTCTTTGAAAGTAGAGCTTGAACGTTTGCATAATGTTCCATTATACATGTAAACATTCCCGTACTATGAGATATTTTGGTCGCTATTCTAAATAATGCCATAATGAAATCGTTGTGCGTAAATATGTTTTACATGTCTTTAAATATTTCCTTAAGACAGATCCACCACAGCAAAGTAACATTTTGAGACTCAAGCTACATATTGCTAAACAGCGTTCCAGAAAAGTTGAGCAACTTTGCACTTTGGCCAGTGTTGTGTATCACATGGTCACCAGACCGCTACTCACTAAGATCTATCTTATCTCGCAGAAACCAAAGAGTGCACTGGTTGGTCAGATTTGTTTTAACTGCCTCCCAACTGATACTTTCTGTCCTATCCCCACAATGTGACTTTTGGACACTTTAAGGACTAACTTGCTATTTAAAAGGGAGAGCTGTTTTCCCTGAAGCATAAAGCTAGATTTCTAATCCCGAAAAATTTCAAATGGTTGTTTACACTGTTGGCAGTAATGTTGAGTTCTTTAAATGTGGCAACCACTTTAAATATTTTTATTATTTAGTATCATTCACATAAAATTAAAATCAAGCATCCCTCTTCCCTGCTGTGTGTTAGGGCTTATCTAGAAGCAGTAATTCCAAAGAGATACCTAGTTAGTTGATACTTGGACATTTGGACAGCTTTTTGAAATTTGGGCAGTTTTCCATTATGTTGCATCCTCTGGAAATTATTTTTAAGAGATCCATCATGCTTTAGTTTTAATATGTAGACATGAGAATTTTCTGCACGTAGCCACCGCTTTCTTCATTTATCAATAAAAATGAATATTTTAAACTAGATTGTCACCTTTGTCTATAAAAGAAGCCATAATTATTGGTAGGGATTGGGATTATTATTATAATATCCTAGCCCAATGGGATTTGGGGTATAGTTTTTTTATTTGAAATTCCTGTTCCACTTACAAACTTCAACCAAAAAAAAAAAAAAAAAGAAAGAAAGAAAGGAAATTTTTAATCTTACTGGGATTTTCGAGTTAATGGCAAATTTATTCATTTCAGAATGAAACTTTTGACTCCCTCATCCTTAAATAAAGGCATAAACTAATTACTTTTTTGTTCTACTCAGTGCAGTTCAGGTTCACAGATAAATCAAACGCTGGATACTGTGTTAACACAAAGGATACACACATAACACACAGAGAGAACATGATGGAACAGAGACCAGTCCCTTACCAGATCAATGCGGTACCACGTGATACGTGCTAGAACACACTACCGATCATCTCACATGATACAGTCACTAGGAGCATCACTTCCCCCGCTTAACAGGTCACTCAGATAAACCACATCTATGCTCTGAGGAACTGACCACTCGACAACCAATTTCCATTCAAGCATTCCTAGTTCCCTGGGCGAAGTTCTTTGCCTGCCTAGCATCTCAGCATCTTTTTCTTTCTCTCTGGTTGATGGTTGTAAATATTGATAAGTATCAAGAAATGTGATGCAAGTAGATTGCAAAGTAAAACTGAAAACCTTAAAAAGACAAGTTGCAGTGAAGTTGATGAAAGTGATACTGGAGGAAAGCTATAACCCATACAAAGCCCAGGGAGCATGTGACAGAGTTAGACGCTTGTCAACACCAGAGGAGAAGCTGGCACAGATAGTACATCAGGATAAGTGCTTCACAAAAGAATAGATTGCATAGCAGCTGCTTACTAGAGGACCCTGGTAAAAAAAAAAAAAAAAAAAAAAATGATAAAGCCTTCAGAAGTATTTTTGCAAAAATAATCTTTTTTGCCACTGGGGTGCAAAAGTCAAGGAACGAAGTCATATCACAAAATTTTGTTACCCCCAAATCCAACATTCAATTACTTCTTTGTTCTAGAATTAGGACAGGTTTATAATTATGATTTATTTTTTAAAATTATGACTTATTTTTATAATACTTTTATTTTCTAACTTGAAATCTTTTCTTTAAAAAAAAATTATTTATTTGTTCTTGAGAGACCCAGAGAAAGAGGCAGAGACATAGGCAGAGAGAGAAGCAGGCAGAGAGAGAAGTCCCCGATGTGGGACTTGGTCCCAGGACCCCGGGGTCACGACCTGAACCAAAGGCAGATGCTCAATGGCTGAGGCACCCATGTGCCCTGAAATCTTAAGTCTTTTAATATAACCTCTTATGTGATGTTGGTCTCTCTATATTTTGGTTATCTACTGTTGTGAAACAGGCCAGCCCAAACCACAGGTTTCAAATGACCATTTTATTATGTCCCAGAATTCTGTGGGTTGCCTATAGCTGGGCTTGCAGTCATGTGGGTTCTTGGCTGGGCTAGAATGTTCAAGATGACTCACTCATGGGTCTAGTACCTTCTCAGGGACAGTCATAAGGCTGAGCTCAAGAGGGACCCTGGGGTGATGTGCTCTCTCACTCCCCATGTGGCCTGAGGGCCTCTCCTTCTCCACATGAGGGGCAGCCAGACTTCTTACATTGCGGCTCAGGTTTTCCTGAGTCACAAAAGCAGAAGTGACTTCCAAAGACTTGGGTCCCAAACACATAGCATCACTTGCGCCACACACTGTAGGTTCATGCACGTCACGAACCAGCTCAGGTTCCACGTGGAAGGGGGCTGCACAAATATGTGAATGTTGGAAGGCACCATTCACTGAAAGCCATCGATGGACACCAGCTAACACATTATGTTAAGTACATTCATTTAAAAAGACATTTCTAGTACTAGTTGCCCGTGGAAAATGAGGACCCCCTAGAGCTGTAATCACTTTAGTGGGTCATTTCCTAAAGCCTAATGAGCTGTGATGTCAATTGTAACAGTCAATCTGCTTTTAAAGATCATAGATCTCAAGTGAAGGAGTGCATTTATAAGCAGATTACAGCCTCAATTTGATAAACTTCAGCCCCTTATAATTAGCTTTGTCAAAGAACAAGTTCTGGTGTATTTGCCTAAGGATCCTCAGCAAATGTTTGGAAAATAATTTAAAGTTCAGTGTATAATAATAATTTTGAACATTTGCATGAGATTTATAATTTAGGTAGTGCTTTTAGGTATCACCTTATTTGTTTTCAAATCTTACATGGCAGATATGATTCCAGTTTTCAAGTAAGGAAACTAATGGTAAATTCTAAAATGTTTTAAATTTTTAGATTTTTCGGTTACACGGGTAGGAAACATTGGAGCCAAGTTGAGGATTCTTTCAAACCAACCATCCTTCCCAGAGTTCTTTTAAACTGAGGAGGATCAGGTGCCTGGGTGGCTTAGTGGTTGAGCATCTGCCTTTGGCTCGGGTCGTGATCCTGGAGTTCCAGGATAGAGTCCCACATCAGGCTCCCAGCAAGGAGCCTGTCTTTCCCTCCGCCTGTCTCTCTGTGTCTCTCATGAATAAATAAATAAAACCTTTAAAATAAAATAAACTGAGAAGGATCTCCAATGGAAACCCATTCATTCTCATTCCATGTACATGTGTACATGTATTCACATGTATATAAACTATACATTAAAATAATTCTTAATAAGTACAGCCTTTACTGATAGTTAATGAATGAAACTGTTAGGTAATGAGTAAAACTGATAGGTAATGAATGAAATTCATTCTCATCACATATATATATGTGTATGCAAATACACATTTTAAAAACCAGTCTTGAAGTACACCTTCATTGATAGATGAATGTTCATCACTGAATGATCTTTGGAAGGTCATTACACATTTCAAGCTAAAGGATATAACAGAACAATGAATGTCATCTGGAACTCATCTGGTCCAACCCATTCATTTCACAGATGGGTAGAGAGGTTCAGAATGGTTAAGTTACTTGCTCCAAATCACACAGCTATCTAATGGAAGGGCCAAGAGCTCTTGACTGAACCTATTGTTCTTGTAACTAAATCAACCCACTTCAAGAACAGCCTTCCAGATAATTGTGTGAGGAACATAGACGCTTTATATGTTTAAAACATGAATTCACCTGGAGTTAAAAGCAACACAAGTCATAAGCTCTTTAAGTGACTAAATGCAGTTAAGGACCAGCCATGCAATTTGCTGCAAATACTGGTATTTCTTCGAGCTATCTAGTACTAAGAATCCATGGGAGAGAAAAGCTGAGAATTAATTTCAGTATAGAGAGTTTTCTCTGAGGAAAAATAAGGTATGATCGTTGCATTCTGTGACTTGTTACATGTTCCACTCCTAGGATTATACTAGTAGTAAAATCAAGGAGTTTACATCAAACATTCTCACAGAAGTGAGTGTGGAAACTTTTTCTGAGAATGAGGGGTTGAGATGAGCTAAATCTTGGTTTATTTCAAGTGAAATAACCCATAAAGGTCAGTTCTGTAGACAGCATTTGGACAGCATCGTGCTTGTCTCAGCTCCAATGTTACTGTGACAAGTAGTGAGTTATGTTGCATTTTGACCTGAGTAGAGATCCAGTATGGAGATTCCTCAGACAACTGAAAAATAGTAGTGCCATCTGATGCAGCAATTACACTTGTAGGTGTTTACCAAAGAATACAAAAAGGCTAATTCAAAAAGATATATGCACCCCTATGTTTACTGCAGCATTACTTACAATAGCCAAGTTCGAGAACGAACCCAAGTGTCCATCAAGAGATGAGTGGGTAAAAAAGATGTGTTACACTGGAATATTACTCAGCCATAAAAAAGAAGGAAATCTTGGCATTTGCAAACTAGGTGCACCTAGAAGGCATTATGCTAAGTAAATAAGGCAAAGACAAATACCATAGACTTCACTTATTCTGGAATCTAAAAACAAAACCAGAAACAGATTCTTTTTTTAAAAAATACCTTATTTATTTATTCATGAGAGAGAGAGGGAGAGGCAGAGACACAGTCAGAGGGAGAAGCAGGCTCCATGCAGGGAGACTGAGGTGGGATTCGATCCCAGGACTCCAGGATCACACCCTGGGCTGAAGGCAGGCACTAAACCACTGAGCCACCCAGGGAACCCCTCAGAAACAGATTCAGAGACACAGAGAACAAACTGGTGGTTGCCAGAGGGGAGGCAATGGGAGGATGGGCAAAACAGATGAAGGAGATTAAGAGGCACAGACTTCTAGCCACAAAACACAGGGATGAAAAATATAGCATAAGGAATATAGTAATATTGTATAATATTGTAATATGATGACAGGTGACAAGTAACTACACTTATGACAAGCGTTCCATAATGTATATCATTGTTGAATCACTAGATTATACACCCAAACTAATATAGTGCACTATGTCAACCGTATTTCAATTAAAAATAAAAAATTTAGAACGAAAGTCAATTAAGCTACAAGCTCCATCCCAATAGTTGAGCAGCCTAGTGTGACTGCTGACCTTAAAAATTACTGGACTGAACTGACATATCCTTTTATATGGACTGTTCACATCAAGTTGCTCACGACCAGTAAGGCCTGAACCAACCCAGGGGAGGCACCCACCTGTGAATGCCTTTGTCCAGGAGTGTCATTTCCTGGGTACATCTTTTTTTTTAATTTATACTTTTTAAAAAATTATTAGAGAAAAAGACAGAAACAATAAGCAGTGGGAGAGGGAGAAGCAGGCTACCCACTGAGCAGGGAGCCCGATACAGGACTTGATCCTAGGACCCCAGGATCACGACCTGAGCCAAAGGCAGAAGCTTAACTGACTAAGCCACCCAGGCGCCCTCCTGGGTACATCCTCATCACCATCTTCATATTTGTTACTTGAAATTTGGAAATACCTCAGATGTCTCTCCAACTTCCTTAATCAAATAGGAAAGAAAAAGAAAAAGGCAAAAAAAAAAAAAGAAAAAAAGAAAAAGAAAAGCTGGGAATGAAACCCACCATTTTCCTCTGAATACAAGATTCACATTGCTCATTTGCACCTCTGAGTGG